>NC_139836.1:3793920-3796420 GCF_963691815.1 Echiichthys vipera | reverse complement strand
GTCTGTTTGTGGTTGTTTTGAGGATCTTTGTGGTTGTTTTGAGTCTCTCTGTGGCCGCTTTGAGTCTGTTTGTGAGTGTTTTGAGCCTCTTTAGGGTCTTGCTTACTGTCTTTGTGGTTGTTTTGAGTCTGTTTGTGGTCGTTTTGAGTCTCTTTGCAGCTGTTTTGAGTCTGTTTGTGTTCGTTTTGAGCCTCTTTAGTCTCTTTGCAGTTGTTTTGAGTCTCTTTGTGTTCGTTGTTAGTCTCATAATGATCATTTGATTGACTTTCCAACAATAGATGTCAACAGAGGCTCTGCCCTCTGTACCTCTGTACCTCTGTCATTAACGTATATCAGATTATCGATACACAGTCAACATTCATCAGTAGAATTGATTCACACAGAAAATACCTGGACACTTTCAACCAACAAGTGAAAAGTGTCAGAAAAATGTTGCGGTTCTGCTGATGAAAGATTTGTGAGACTGAGGTTTCCTGTTATCTCCCGTCCAATCAGCTTCAGATCCGATCTCGCCTCAATCCCAGCGCCTCGTTAACCCCGATTGACCTTTACACGTAAGAGGTCGAGCGAGCCTTCGAGTGACACCCTCTCCCTCTTTCTCAGTTTTATCTTTCAATTAAAACGGGACCGGCAGCATCTGTGTGCTTTGATTAACAGACTTTCAGGATGATCGCCGCCCCCCCAAATTAATTATCCGCTAGTTTCCCCCCCATTTAAAGACGTGTAATCTGCGGGCGCTCGAGGGATTCTCATCATCGCTGGTTACTGAGCGTAGATTAGATTAGATTAGGCCTCCTTCGGTTTCACACTTCATCCTCAGAGGAGGTCGGGGTCACTTCACTTTCACTGAAATCCTCTCAGAGTGAACGCAAACGCCACTGATGAGGACGATCCTCGGGTGTTTCGCAGACAGTTTGTTCAGGATTTAATTTGCACCACTTAACACTGGCCTCGATCTCGGCGCCGAGAACTCACGTATTTACACAACAGCAGTTTGTTCCCGAGGAAACGAGGCGGTACAAAGATGGCAGATCAGGTTCTGTTCATAACAGAGGCACAAGACCAGTCTTAGAAACGTGCTTTCAGGGTTTTGTGCAGATGTGGAAGTAGTAATCAAGTAGAAGTGCTGCGATGTAAAGTGTTTTTATTGTTGTTAATAGCAGCAAAGTATGAAAAGCACTCAATATAAAGCAGGTTTACATCTTTTTTTTGTGTATGTTTGTGGTCATTTTGTGTGTTTCTTTGTCATTTTACATCTATTTTGTTCCTCATTTTGGTCATTGTGTGTCTCTTTTGTGATCATTTTGCATCTATTATTTGTCATTTTTCCTTTTGTAGTCTTTTTTTGGTCATTTTCTGTATGTATGTGTTTGTGTCGATTTTATGTCATTTTGTGTATGTTTCTTGTCATTTTATGTGTCTTTTTAATTACTTTCTGTTTGTTTGAGGTCATTTTGGGTGTTTTTGTGATTTTACATCTATCTTTTGTAGTTTTGCCTCTTTGTAGTCATTTTTTGGTCATTTTGTGTATGTTTATGATCATTTTGCATCTATTTTTGTCATTTTCTGTATGTATTTGGTGATTTTGTGTGTTTTTGTGTCCTTTTGAATCTATCTTTTGTTGTTTGCTTCTTTGTGGTCATTGCTTTTATAATTTTTTGTATGTATGCGGTCATTTCGTGTCTCTTATTGGTCAATTTTTCAACTTTTTTGTTGTTTTTTTCCCCTCTTTGTGGTAATATTTGTGTGTTTGTGGTCATTTTGCATCTATTCTTAGATGTTTTACATTTTCACGTCGTCGTTTGGCAGCTTGCTGTGGTAGTTTTGTATATTCGAGTCATTTTACGTATATTTGAGGTCATTTAGCATCTCTTCGTGATGGTTTTGATGTTGTGCCCTGTCGGCCCGCTCAGTAACCCACGCATGTTTCCCCCTGTGGTCGTGCGTGCGTGTGTGTTTCTGTGTTATCTGATTTATTTCCACGTCTTGTTTGTCGTCACCAGGGTGAACCTCTGTCAGGTAACGACGTCAGTGGCGCTCTGTGCATCAGCCAGCCGTGGCCCGGGATGGCTCGCAGCATCTACGGAGACCACCAGAGATTCATTGACGCGTACTTCAAACCGTACCCAGGTCAGTTTTTCATTTATTATATTTTATGTGTTTGCATTTATGTTCTCAGTCTGTGAGCTGAAGCTTTTACTTCCTCTGTCAGGTTATTACTTCACCGGTGACGGAGCGTACCGCTCAGAGGACGGTTACTACCAGATAACCGGCCGGATGGATGACGTCATCAACGTGAGCGGCCATCGCCTCGGCACGGCAGAGATCGAGGACGCTCTGGTGAGACGCTGCAGGAGACATAAAGAGCGTTACTCTGGTTATTGCATCACATCATCGTCAGTATACTCTCATTTATTTATTCATTTAAAAAGAACAATTTTAAGATTTGATGTTCAAAAAAGAAAATAAGCAAGAAAGTAAAAATATTCTTAAAAACGTG
>NC_139836.1:3511420-3788920 GCF_963691815.1 Echiichthys vipera | reverse complement strand
GGACCAACCTGAGCGCTCACCTGCGCGTCCACAGCCGAGAGCGCCCCTTCACCTGCTCCACCTGTGGGAAGGCTTTCTCCGCCCGCAGTAGCGTCAGAGTCCACCAGCTCACCGTGCACAACAAGCAGCGGCCCTACAGGTGCTCTCACTGCGGGAAGGTGTTCGGCACCCGCAGCCACCTCAGGACGCACCAGACGTCCAGCTGGGGGCGCCGCGGCCAGGCGCTCGCGTGTTCGGCCTGCGGAAAGAAACTGGCGGCGAAGTGCTGCCTCCGAGAGCACAGAGTCAGCTGTGAAAAGACTGAGGGCAGGTTCAGGTGTGCAGAGTGCGGGAAGGAGTTCTCCAAACACAGCTACCTGTCCGCACATCAGAGAGTCCACCTGAAGGACAAACCCTTTATCTGCCCCACCTGTGAGAAAGGATTCACCACGCGCCGCAGCGTCCACGTGCACCAGCTGACAGTCCACAGAGGTTTAAAGCCGTTCACCTGCAGCATCTGCAGGAAGACCTTCAGCCAGCAGAGCGGCCTCAGAGCTCACCTGAGGACGCACACGGGTGAGCGCCCGCACACCTGCGAGGAGTGTGGGAACAGTTTCTCCAGCAGCAGCAGCCTGTCCGTGCACCGCCGCGTCCACACCGGAGAGAAGGCCTTCAGCTGCGACACCTGCGGGAAGAGCTTCAGCGTGTCAGCCAACCTGCGGCGCCACAGAGTGGTCCACTCTGGCCACCGTGCATTCAGCTGCGACGTGTGCGGCCGCAGTTTCACGCAGGCGGGACACCTGAAGGTGCACCGCGCCGTACACAGCGGCGAGTGGGCGTTCATCTGCAACGCCTGTGGGAAGGGCTTCAAACAGCGCAGCGCACTGCTGGTGCACGAGCGGAGCCATGCCGGCATCAAACCGTACAGCTGCAGCGAGTGCGGAAAAGACTTCTCCTCGTCCACGTCGATGAGACGCCACCAGCTGGCTCACGGCAGGCGGAAAGCTCACACCTGCGATGAGTGCGGGAAGAGCTTCATCAACGCCCAGAACCTGAAGAATCACCTGCAGCTGCACGGGGGCAACAAAGCGTTCTCCTGCGACGTGTGCGGCCGTGGCTACAGCTCGCTCAGCTACCTGAAGACGCACCGGCGCAGCCACTCAGAGGAGAACCCGTTCAGCTGCGTTCAGTGTCAGAAAACCTTCTCCACGCAAGCGAGCATGAAGCTGCACGAGCGCACACACAGCGGAGAGAAACCCTTTGTCTGCGAGGTGTGCGGGAAGTGTTTCAGCGTGTCGCAGAACCTCGTCAGACACAAGCGCGTCCACAGCGGAGAGAAACCGTTTGAGTGCGGCGTCTGCGGGAAGAGGTTCAGTCAGAACAACAACCTGAAGTCTCACCAGATGGTTCATACGGGACAGAAGCCGTTCAGCTGCTCCACCTGCAGCCGCAGCTTCACCTCCATGAGGAGCCTCAGAGAGCACAAGTGTGTCTCTGCTGAATGAACGCTGGGTCGGACAGGAAGCTGCGGAGCAATAAAAGGTCCTGAAACTGGTCAGTGAAGGTCCCAGAACTTTCTGGAGCCTTAAACGTGACGTCATGACGACCGTCAGTGCTCGTTCCCTGAGAGCTCAGAGGACATTTTAGGGTTTAGGACAAAATGATAAAAAAAAGGATCTTTAAATACTTGGTTCAGCAGCAAAAAAAGAAAAGTCACTCTTAGGGCGCACTCCCACTGTCCGTCCGTCCCGTGCCCCGTGCTTTAGGGTCCTTGTCCCCCCCTCCAGGCCCGTTTGTACTCACACTACCTGGGCCTCGGAGAATGCTTCTTGCTGCCTACACGTCATCACGCCGTAACACGTCACACGCATTGATGACGTCATGGCGATGCGTGGCTTTGTTTCCAGATCTTTCCGTAGACCTCAGAGTTTTTGTGCGTCTTGTCGACTGTTTTTGAATCTTTTCATCGACCAAATCTGCAGTAAACACTCCACCTCCGCATCACACCAACGTGAACCTTTCATCGCCATTGTGTTAAATGTCCGCGCATGGTCCCTCCTTCTTTTTTCTATGTCCCAACAGGCGCACAGGAAATGACCTCAGAACCGCCGTAGGCCTCGTTCTCGTACACGTGCGCACGCTCGTGCTTGTACATGTGCAAACGTGCTTTACAAAAGCCCACCTCTCCTAAAGGGGCCGTGGACGGCACCTGGGCGCGCTGTGGTTGCACTCACACTGTTCAAAGGAACTAGACTTTAGCCGTGAAACGTGCTCGGGCACGGGACGGATGGACAGTGTGAGTGCACCCTAAGATACAATTAATTGATTTCGACTCCTGCAGAACCACAGAACCCACTTAAAACTCTCCGTACATCATTTTAGTTTCATTAGAGAGAAAATCCCAGAGCGAGGAACAGTCCGGGCTTTGGGAGGAACATTTTGTCTGGTTCTGACGGTTCAGAGCAACTTCTCAGTGAATGAGAGAAACCAAATTTGACGTATCGTCGTCGTTTTGCCAAATCTATTTATTTAAACAGCCTTTGGTCTTATTTTGGCATTTTTTTGTGCATCATTCGCCTCCTGAAGACATTTGAATCTGCACCTTTGGACAGAATGTAACCTTCAGTCCTGATGAGGTTGGAAAAGTTTAATTTATAATAAACTTTATTTTGCAGGAGATTAAATGGAATAAAATGCAGGTTTGTGTAAAAGTGGTCCTGTTCCGGTTTATTACTCTGAGGGAACAAATTCTGTTCATTTCAGGGTGAAATAAACATAGTGACGTTATTTTGTTTAAAGAAATCCTCCTCGACATCATCCAGAATCCTTTCTCATGATGCATTCAGGGTAAAACGACATGTTTGTAATTATGTATGAACACCATAAATGAGAATTCATTTCTTGCAGCTGTCCTTAATTTTTCTCTTCTTCCAGGATTTAGACTCAGACTCAGACTCAGACTTCTCTTTATTGGTCCTTTGGGATGAACTCCTGCAAGGAAACTGGATTTCTTACAAAAACAAGAAGGTATAAAACAATTACAGTATAAGATAAACAACGAACCCTTAGTTTAATAAATATTGAAAGTAAAACAATAAACGGGGGCTTGGTGGCAGAGTGGGTCATCCTCTGATCGAGAGATTGGTGGTTCGATCCCCATCTCCCCCCGTTCCACATGTCGAAGTGTCCTTGAGCAAGACACTGAACCCCAAATTGCTCCCCGTGCTGCGCATGGGTGTGTAAATGTGGTGTGAATGGTTAGATCAGATTAGATGGTCTGTAGATGTCCACTGCCATCAGTGTGAATGTCTGTGTGAATGGGTGAATGTGACAAACACTGTGAAAGCACCTTGAGTAGTCAGATGACTAGAAAGGCGCTTTATAAGTACAAGTTCATTTACCATTTACCATTTCAAACAGTAAACAATTATCTCTTCGTTAAATATAGAACTTAAACAATAGAAAGTAAACAAACTCTTTGCTAAATAAACCAGAGAGAGAAGAATACAAGTAGAATAACATTAAATTATTGCAAATTAAAGCTGATTCTGATTTAAAATCAGTTTAAACTCCCTTTCCAAATTAAAATGTCTTTTCTATGGCAGCCCAGTTTAAAGATGGTTTAGATGCACTACCATTCATGTTTTCATTATTTTACTTTTGAATTATGTTCGCTTTATCTTTTTCCTTTAAATTAAGAATTATTAATATTTTCTCTTACTTTTTGATTCTTTTTTATTTATTTGATTCTACTGTTATTATCTATTTTAATTAAATATTATTTTGTCTTGTTTTTTTTACATTTTCTTTTTATGCTTTGTTTTTTATTTTTATATCTTAATTATGTTTAGTTAAAACAATGTCAATGTTGGATTTATCTTCATCTTTTTTACGGTTTTTATGTGAATTTATTTTATAATTATAAATTTATAAAATGACGTCTAATTTGGCGGCGTCTCTTTTATTTTACAATTTTTTATTTGTATATCTTAATTATATTTAATTGAATATTTATTCAAATAATATGTTCTTTGACTTGTCTTAAGTTTTTTTACGTTTTTTGAATTATTTTAATCTTTTTTATTTCTAAACTTACGTCACATTTGGCGGTGTCTGTTTTATTTTGAAGTCCCTCACCGGAAGCTGACGGTCGTCGCTGTAAACACCCGGATATGGTGCTCGGTCGGTCCTGTCCGGGTTCACTCTCTCTGTTCCCGGGTTAAACCTCTGCTCAGCGAGCCGCTCCAGCTGCTCACCAACGACTGAACCGAGCTGATCCGAGCCGAGCCGAGTTAACCGTCCGAGTCCAACATGAATGAGACGGAGGGGCTCCGGTTCCGGCGGGTGCACCGACCCCAGGTCATCACGGACGAGCTGCCCGAGAACCGGTACAAGGGATCCGGGTAAGAAACCGTTACCGACCGTTACTGACCGTTACCGACCGTTACTGTGACAGCAGCACCGTGAGCACCAATCAGAGAGCAGCTGCTCGTTTCACTTTGATATTGATTAGATAACCGGAAGTGTTGTGAATAACTACAAAATAAAATAAAGCCCAGTGGTGCAAAGTTACTAAGTACACTTTCCTTAAATACTGTAACTGTACATAAACATTATTAAGATATAAAAATGTAAATAATTAAATTAATATTATTAAGATATAAAACTTAAAAAAATAAATTAAAAAAACAAAATACATGAATAACTATAAATAATTAAATTAATATTATTAAGATATAAAACTTAAAAATAAAAGGGACACGGCCAAATATGATGGAATTTCTAATATTTAAAATAAGGTTAAAACAATAATTCAAAAACCTTAAAAAATAAGATAAATCAAAATACATGAATAATAATACATTGTTAAATAAATCTAATTAAGATATAAAAATTAAAAAATATTAATTTATTAATTAATTATTAAAATTATAAAAAATAAATAAAAAAAACGTAGAAAAGATGAAGATAAATCAAAAGACATACTATTTTAATTAAACATAATTAAGATATAGAATAAAATAAAAATTGTCAAAAGAAGTGACACAAATGTGCCGTCAGTGTATAAATTAATAACTTAAACAGTATTTAAAAAGTAATAATTCAAATAAAAACCTTAAACCTGAGTATTTTCATTTTCTGCTACTTTCTACTTCACAAGGAGGCGCAAAATTACTACAAAGAGATGTGAAAGGACCAAAAATACAACGACAAGGTGAAAAACAACAACAAAATGACAAAAATAGATCACATCACAAAACAACCAAAAAATAGATATAAAACAATTAACAGTATAGATTTTCATTTTGATTTCAATGTAAATAACATTAGAGAGAATATTTTCTTTAAAAAACAATTCAAATGGATGAGAGTGAAAAGAGAAGAGGATCTAGGATGGATCCCTGAGGAACCCCCAAAGCAGACGTTCAGTATCAACGTGTTTCTGTGGTTGTTTCCTCTCGCAGCACCTACAGCGGGAAGGTGTTCCAGGTGACTCTGCTCTCTCTGGGCGGCTTCCTGCTTCTTCCTCTGCTGGTCATCATCCTCATCCTCGAGTCTCCCATCCACCCTGAAGTATTCAGGTGAGTACGGCTGCTCGTGTCGCACTTTTAATCCGTGAAAAGCTTCTGAACCCTCCGTCAGATCTGAAATATTAGGGAGGTTTGAAAAAAGGAAGATCTGTTTCTTTTCCGCACTTTGTCACTGAAACGCTGATAACTCAGGTGTGACGTCATTCCCAGCTCTGACTTCCGAGGTAAATTGAAACGCACCACAAGTCCCCGTCAATAAAAACAGGACTTTTATTTTGAAGAACCACTTGAACGTGACTCAACCTCAAAAGTCTGACTTTAAACAGAAAGAAGAAGCAGTGTTGAGGCTGCGCTTCGATTAAATGAATGCAGCAAAATATATTTATTAAAATAAATAATATGGTAATTAGAAAATATTCAATGTGTTTTGAGGCATTTGAGATTTAATAAAAGGTAATCTACCCGTAAACTTTAACATCATATATTGTTTTTTATTCATGTATACTCCCTCTCTGATACTTTGTACTGTGTAAACTTTACTTTTATATATATATATATATATATATATATCATTCTGCCAACGTTTTGAGACATTTTCTTCAACTCCAGGACCTCTTTGCCATCATACTTTCACATTAAATGAATCTTTATTTATACAAAATGAATGAATTTCTAACATTTCTGTGGTTATTCCAGATGATCCGCATCGTGGACTGAACGCTGTGCAAAGGGTTTAGTTAACATTCAGGCTGAGCTGCAGATATCTGCTGACTCTGCAGCTCCTCCTGGTTAATAATTCATGAGCAGAAGCTTAAACACACATCTGTGTAGCACACTTTACCCTGAAACATGATCTAAGGGATGGAAACGTTTGGATGAAATGATAAAAAATAGATGTGAATCTACCAGAAACACTTACAAACGATCACAAAACAACCACAAAATCGGTATAAAAAAACTTACGGTATAGATCAGGGGTCTGTAACCTTTCCTATCAGAAGAGCCATGTTGCCCCCTCCTCCACCAATTAAAAATTTGTCTGGAGCCGCAAAACATATTTGATGTCACAGCTTATAAAGGTTTAAATATAGTTACTGTTACTTGGCTTTGTTACCTGTCCTAAAATTGTGGTTGTTAGCTAATGTATGTCCACAAAATACTGATTTCCTTCGCTCATTTTTTTTGGGGGGGTTATCCAGCATCAGTGCGGGTCACCAACTCCAGATCAGCCTCCTGCAGGGAAAGGCGCTGGGCCGTACACCAAGGATGTGACTCATGTAACACGTTATTTACACCTTGTTTATCTGATTTTTGGCAAAGCTACAGGGAGCCACTCAAAAGGGGCTGAAGAGCCGCATGAAGGCCCAAGAGCCGTGGGTTGCAGACCCCTGGTATAGATCCATCATATTGATTTCAATGTAAATAACATTAGAGAGAATATTTTCTTTTAAAAACAATTCAAATGGATGAGATTGAAAAGAAAAGAGGATCTAGGACGGATCCCTGGGGGACCCCCAAAGCACACGTTCAGTATCAAACTATAAAACCTCTACAAAGCTACTTAACCTGTAAACGTTAACACTGCTGCGGAGCTCACGGCAAGTCGCCCTCCCTCTACGGTTGTTTTGTCGCTTTAGTCTGAAGGAGCCCCCCGTGATGAAGGGCTGCTGGGAGCCGAACTTGAAGCTCCGAGAGGCTCAGAGACTGTTTGAAGACCAGATCACCGGCCCAGAGTCCATCGCCAACATCGGAGGTCAGTACTTTAATTTAGTTTGTAGTGTTTCAAAGCTGGACGATGAAGACTCTGCAGAAGACTGAGGTCGTGTGACAGATGTTCGTCTCTTCTCTCTGCAGATGTTTTGTACGCCGGAACCGCCGACGGGAAGATCGTGAAGCTGGTCGGTCGACGAATTCACACGGTGACGAGACTCGGAAAACTGCCCTGTGGTGAGTTAAAGCTGCCGCTGAGCTTCGGGCTGTGTTCACCAAACCAGGCGTGGCGCGGCGGGGAGCGCAGGGTTGTGCGGCGGCGTGTTAGCGCCCGTTTGTGTCCCACGTCGGGTCGAACGCCTGATTCAGTTTAGCGTGAGGTTCAGTTCAAGTTTGAGATTCAGGATATTTTAGTTTCCATTTTAATTTGGTTCGAAACAAACTAAAGTTTAACTTAACTTAACGATAAACATATAAAAAGTGAAGCAAACGGGGAAGTGTTGGTAATGTCCAGCAGGGGCGACTCCACTGGCTCCAGAGAGACGTCTAAATTGTATAGAAGTCAATGAGAAAATGAGCCTAAACTAAACATTTTCCTCATGAGTTTATGTCTCAATCAATAGTTTCAAGTCTTCTTCAATAGTCAGGGTTTGTTCAGGTGCTTTAAATAATTTAATATTAATTGAATTTTGGATAAAGTGCTTGAAAATCCTTGAAATCATTTCCACATTTCTTTCACAACACATAGCTGTAGAATACAAATATAATTTAATATCTTATCCTTGCGGCATAACGAAACATTTTTGGTGTTTATAACGTAACACTTGTCTTTTTAATGTGATTTTAAGGCAAAAAAACAAAGGCAAAATAATCATTTTTCATTATCTGTATGTGTTTGTAGAAAAATGTAATTTACCTCAACTATAAAGTGCTGGAAAATCTGTAAAATTGACCTTGAAAGTGCTTGAATTTGACCTTGGAAAAGGTGTTTGAACCCTGAACACAGCCTGATGTTCCATTTAGTTTTAGTAATTTGGTTTTAAGGTAAAACAGGGACACACTTACACGCACACACACACACACACACACACACACACACACACACACACACACACACACACAGATGGATTGTGTCTCTGGTTGCTTCACTCTGGAGTTTTAACGTCCAGTTTCTCAAACGCCAGCAGACGATCTGTGACACGTTGAGACCCGCTCTGTGCTTCCTGTTTCAACATTAAACAAACAAAACCAACGCAGTGTGTCGGCAGAGTCACACACTCTGATCTGAAAACACAAAATAAACAGGGAGCATTAAAGGAGGTCACAACGAAAGGTTCAAAACCGGCAGGAAACGGGTTTTATTGTGACACAGGAAGTGAGGACATTTTAAGGGTTTTACTGAGCAAAGATTATTCACTATTATTATTATGATTATCTTTATTAAAGGTTGAAGTAATATGCAGGATTCATTTTTATTTTCAGTCTTTTTGTGGCGGTTTTGCATCTATTTTTAATCATTTTGTATCTTTTTGTGGTGGTTTTGCATCAATTATAAACTTTTTGCATATTTATATAGCATCTCAGTGATTGTTTTGTTTTATTTTATTACAGCAACATTTTGTGAGTCAGGGCCCCTGACCCTTTGGGCCCCATGGCCTGTGCCTGTGCCCGGTAGAAAGAATTATACAATTAGTCTGCTTGGAACAATAATGTGTGTCTGATGTGAAATATAATTTCCACATTAAAATCCTTAAAAAGGCATCGACTCCTTTTACCTCATTAAAAATTCCAGAATCTGATTACACAAATTTTGTTGATTTCTAAAAATGACTGCAAAATGACTAAAAATAGATTCAAAACCACCACAAAAAGATGCAAAATGACTAAAAATAGATTCAAAACCACCACAAAAAGATGCATAATAACTAAAAATAGATTCAAAACCACCACAAAAAGATGCAAAATGACTAAAAATAGATTCAAAACCACCACAAAAAGATGCATAATAACTAAAAATAGATTCAAAACCACCACAAAAAGATGCAAAATGACTAAAAATAGATTCAAAACCACCACAAAAAGATGCATAATAACTAAAAATAGATTCAAAACCACCACAAAAAGATGCAAAATGACTAAAAATAGATGCAAAACCACCACAAAAAGATGCAAAATGACTAAAAATAGATTCAAAACCACCACAAAAAGATGCAAAATGACTAAAAATAGATGCAAAAGCACCACTAAAAGATGCAAAATGACTAAAAATAGATGAAAAACCACCACAAAAAGATGCAAAATGACTAAAAATAGATGCAAAACCACCACAAAAAGATGCAAAATGACTGAAAACAGATGCAAAACCACCACAAAAAGATGCAAAATGACTAAAAATCGATGCAAAACCATCACAAAAAGATGCAAAATGACTAAAAATGAAAATAAATCATGCATATAACTTCCATCTTTAATAAAGATAATCTTTGCTCAGTAAAACCCTTGAAATGTCCTCACGAGACGTCTCCAACTTCACTGAAAAGTCCAATCTCAGTGAATATAAAAGCTGACATCACACTTTTATAACTTGGACCAGGACGACTTCAATGAGCACAGAGAAACAGAAACACGTCTCAAACAAAGTTCATTTTCTCCTGATTTGTTCGTCCAAAAAAAAAAAATCAATTTTAGTGTCACAACGATGAGACGTACTGAAGCGTGTCCAATACTTATGTCAGTGACTTTGGGGCTGTCAGGGAAAGGTCATAATCTGTGTTCACGCGTTCACACACCAGGATGATTAATCCAGTTCTTACTGCTGCAGGATCCAGAGAGGAGGAGTCCAGCTGCGGGAGGCCTCTGGGCATCAGAGTGGGACCCAACGGGACTCTGTTTGTGGCCGACGCTTACCTGGGTCTGTTTGAGGTCAACCCCACCACCGGTGAGACGGCGTGCTGCACATGCTGCTGCACGTGCACAGTCTCTTTATTCATTTATTCATTCTTTATTCTTTGACCTCTCCGCTGCGTCAAGACTCTCACGTGCTGAGCATATTTTCGAGTTTTTCCTCTTTCTATGGAAACGCAAACAAAATGGAGGAGAGATTAAGAATCCTTAATTAAACTTTTACTTACTTTTACTATCGAGTCCTGGTTCAAGCGCTGTTACAGTAATATGAGCAGTATTAAGTTCAAAGCAGGTAAACTGGTTAGTGCACTGACAGGCTCTATATAACACTATATCTATTTTATTTTATATTTATTTTACATCATATTTATTTAATTTCATATTTATTTTACATTATATTTATTTTATTTCATATTTATTTTACATTATATTTATTTAGTTGTATTATATTTTACATTACATTAATTTTTTATTATATTTTACATTATATTTATATTTATTTTGAGGCTACATTGTATTGATTTTATATTATATTTATTTTGTATTATATTTTATATTATATTTATTTTGAGGCTACATTGTATTGATTTTATATTATATTTATTTTGTATTATATTTCACAATATCTTTATTTTGAGGCTGCATTGTATTTTTTTTTAAACATTGTATTGATTTTATATTATATTTATTTTGTGCAGCACTTTTTATTATTTTATTTCCATTAATTTGATTAGTAAAGAACATAATGTCAGAACTTTATCTCCGTATATAAACTGTATTATTGTTTGTCGGGTTCATGTTCTGTTGTTTGTTGTGTGCAGGTGAAGCGACCCGGCTGGTGTCGGGCGGTCAGGTCGTCGCCGGCAGGAAGCTGTCGTTCATCAACGACGTGGCGGTGACTCAGGACGGGAAGAAGCTGTACTTCACCGACTCCAGCAGCAGGTGGCAGCGCAGGGATTACCTGCACCTCATCATGGAGGCCACCGCCGACGGACGGTACGGCCAAGGACACGCACACAACGGATGTTATTATAAATATAGACGCCTTTATTAGAAACACACTTTATTTTATTTGCATTTATTATTATTTATTTTCATCTGTTGTCAATAGAAACACTTCCTCCATGTTTTCCTGTAATCTAAAAAAATTCAGTTATTTCCTCAAGAATAAATGAAAGATTTAAAATATCTGTTAAATATTAAAAAAAGAGCTTTTAAAAAGAATAATTAAAGAAAAAAAGCTTTTAAATGTGAAGTCACAGAGACTGAGAAAATGATGAATTGAAATGATGCTTTATTTTTTATTTAATTAATATGACGACACGGATTAATTAATTATATTTAACATTAAAGCAAAAGTCTAATTATTCTGGTGCACAGGTCAGAATCCACAGTGTTTATTTATTTGTGATTTCTTTAACACTTCTTGTCTCTGACTCGCTGCTGAAGAGCACTTCCTGCAGGTGTTTCACATTAAAAGCCTCTCCCTGTTGTGATCAGAGTGCTGGAGTACGACACAGAGAGCCGGGAGCTGACGGTGCTGATGGAGAACCTTCGATTCCCAAACGGCATCCAGCTGCTGCCTGACGAGGAGTCGGTGCTGGTGGCTGAGACCACCATGGCCCGGATACGCAGGTAAACACACCTGAGCCGCCACGACTCACTTCAGTTCAGTTTTATTTATAGTAAAATTAATATTATGTTGAGTAATTATAACGTAAATATGTGGAATAAAATTAATATGTCAGTGCTTTTATACTTTAAAATAAATATTAATTAAATTCTGTCAAATACTGATAAATATTAAAAAATTGTCAAATAAAATGAATATGTCAAAAATATACTTTTAAAATAAATATGTTAATTAAATAGAAAATAAATTTGTCAAATGAATACTGTTAAATGAATATAAAAAATGTTAAATAACATAAATATGTCAGATATATACTTTTAAAATAAATATAATGTAAATCAAATAAAATTAATTTGTCAAATAAATGTTAAATGATTATAAAAAAATAACAAATAACATAAATATATAAAATATATACTTTTAAAATAAATATTATGTAAATTAAATATAAAATAAATATGGTGTCAAATAAATACTGTATAAAAAATATAATAAATATTATTCATAAATTAAAAAAAATACATGCACAATGCAATAAAATAAATAAATAAAATGAAAACAGCTGCTTGACAAATGTTTTAAAAAATAAAATAAAATAATATAAAATAAAAAGTTCTAACATGGAGTGCTACAAAACATAAACAAATAAAATCAGGATAATTGAAATTAAAAAGGTTGCAACATATAGTAGCATGAAAAATAAAATTAAATAAGGTTGTTTAACATGAAGTGCTTTTTAAAATACAATAAAAATAAAGCAGGTACTTTGCAAAGCAGAGTCAGTTCGATGCACAAGCAGCTGAGTTTCATCAGAACACAATTTAAAATGTAAAACCTGACACAATCACAGGTGTGGTGCCGCACAATTTATATTTATAATATATATAAATATGTTATTGTTCCTGTATAAAATCACAAACACTAAGAAAACAGAGCATGGAGCTGCTCTTTAAAGCGTTCAGAGTATAATTTAAAAAGGAGCATTAACACATGGAGTCGTCTTTGTGTTTCAGGGTCCACGTCGCCGGTCTAAACAAAGGCGGGATGGACACGTTCATTGACAACCTGCCCGGTTTCCCTGACAACATCCGTGCGAGCTCGACCGGAGGTTACTGGGTGGCCATGTCAGCGGTGCGGCCAAACCCCGGCTTCTCCATGCTGGACTTCCTGTCCCAGAGACCCTGGATCAAGAAATTCATCTTCAAGGTAAAAAGAGATGGTCAGAGAAAGAGAGGGAGAGAGAGACCAGGTCCAGGCATCCAGCTGGTCCTGGAGCTTCAGGGAGTCCAGAAGATCAGCCAGTCAGTGTAGATCAACTATGTGGTGTCCGCGTGGAGACGATAGCTACAAAGTGTCCATGTACGTAGAGACGATAGCTGCAAGGTGTCCACGTACGTAGAGACGATAGCTTCAAGGTGTCCACATAGAGACGATAGCTTCAAGGTGTCCACGTACGTAGAGACGATAGCTTCAAGGTGTCCACATAGAGACGATAGCTTCAAGGTGTCCACGTACGTAGAGGCGATAACTTCAAGGTGTCCACATAGAGACGATAGCTACCAAGTGTCTATGTAGAGAAAATAACTCTAAGGTGTCCACGTACGTAGAGACGATAGCTGCAAGGTGTCCAGGTAGAGACGATGGCTTCAAGGTGTCCACGTACATAGAGACGATGGCTGCAAGGTGTCCACGTACATAGAGACGATAACTTCAAGGTGTCCACGTAGAGACGATAGCTTCAAGGTGTCCACGTAGAGACGATAGCTTCAAGGTGTCCACGTAGAGACTATAGCTTCAAGGTGTCCACGTATGTAGAGACGATAGCTTCAAGGTGTCCAAGTACGAAGAGACGATAGCTGCAACGTGTCTATGTATGTAGAGACGATAGCTTCAAGGTGTCCACATAAAGACGATAGCTACCAAGTGTCCATGTAGAGAAAATAACTCTAAGGTGTCCACGTATGTAGAGATAATAGCTGCAAGAGGACGATGCCCAGGTGTCCATGTTGAAGGCATAAAAACACACAATAACTGCAAGGTGTTCTCATGGAGCCGACGGACGGACTCACAAACAGACTCCAGATTGTCCGCGTATAGTCGATGATGCATTAGAGAAGTCTGATGTGAACAAACCAATAAGGTCATTCAAAGTTGAGAAGTCTGAAATTTGATATTCACCTTCTAACTCTTCCCCTCCTTCCCTCTCCAGCTCTTCAGTCAGGAGGTGCTGATGAAGTTCGTCCCTCGGTACAGCCTGGTGGCGGAGCTCCACGACGGCGGCATCTGCACCCGGAGCTTCCACGACCCCAACGGCCTGGTGGCGGCCTACGTCAGCGAAGCCCACGAGCACGACGGGAGTCTGTACCTGGGCTCCTTCCGCTCGCCGTACATCGCCAAGCTCGACCTGCGCAAGGTGTAAAACAAACGACGTATCGACTGACAGACATACAGACGGACATTTGTGACTGTGACGCGGCATTTGTCTTCAACAGCGACGTCGTGATGCAACAGGAGGTCAAATAAAAACAGTCACAGGGGGTTTGAAAGACAGCGGAGGGAAGTTTCTCGGCATATTTGAGGGAATAATCGGGAAATTCAAGGTCTCAAGAGGGTGACGCCATCAACAGGACAGCCTGGTCATGGCAGTGAATTTCCCCACATCGTGTTCATGTTAGACGTTAATTGTTTTGCACACGTAATGAACGGTACTCGGGTTTAAGACTTCCTTAAAAAAAACCTTTTTGGGTTCCAACTGAAATGTGTCTGTAGCTGCGAGTATCAAATCAGGTCAAAGTCTTAAATTCTTGATTTTAATCCTAATTTCTCCAGTTTAAGATCGTTCATTTTATTTTATTTTGTAGTTCTTGTTCGGCTGCTTGTGTTCAGACGTATAACATTTGACGACTTTAGCTTCTTTTGTTCAATGAAAAAAATCATTTTAACGTATTATTTTGGTATCGGTTCTGAAACTCAGGTTCTGATCTGCAAAAGATATTCAGCCCTAGAACTTTAGCTTAGCTGTTGAAAAGACAGAATCTTGCACTTACCGGCTGAAAAAAATGCTTGCTAGCTAGCTCAAGCGAATTAACTCACTCACTAGCTATTTGGCTAGTTCACCGGTGGGTTAGCTTGCTTATTGCAGCGCTATTTATACACAGGTAGTTAACCAGACCGTCCTCACCACAAAAAAAACATCCGGGTGAGTGCGCAAAGAGCTTATGACGACCTGTATTTACGCTTGTTGTCAGGCAGCGACCTCTAGTGGCCGTAGTAATTATTGCAGGAGCTAACGTAGAAGTACGGTGACGTGGTTAATTAGCCCCAAACAAACACAGGACATTCACCTACGAGGCCGCTGTTCGTGTCGCGTTTAAAACCAAAAATCAACGGTGACTTGTTTTTTTTTTATTTGTAAATCGGTTTTGTTACGGATGTAAGTTTGCGTCTCATTTTAAACCAATCAATGATGTTTTTTCCTGACTGTAACCACTATTTTTCACTCTCTCGCTCTCTTTTAATCACATCATCTTGTCGCGCGCTCCTCTTCTGCAATGGTATAATGTTTTTCTGACTGAAAACAAGAATTAGGCATTTATAACGTGCAGGCACTGAGCAGGACTTTCCGACATGCTAACGTAACACTTTTTTTTGGTGTTGATGTTTTGGGTCAACTACAGGTATTATCTCGCTACTTCCAGAGCTAACGTTGTATTTTCCTGGTTAGCATTGTTGCTGCATAGACTCTATATAAAGATCATAGACTGAAAGTGAAGCCAAAGCATCTGAATCGCCCCCTGGTGGCTGGCTGCAGTATAGGTCGTAAGTCCCCTTCCATGTTAGCGGATGGGGGAAAAAAAACCCTCAAAGTTCATCTCACATTTTTCCCAAAGAGGGTTTCTGTTAATACACGCAGTTTTAATAACTCTTATGTTTGTTAAAGCGTTTGTTTTTGTTGCACGTCAAATATTTGATGCTATAAAAACGGGGTGAATCATGCCGTGATCGAGTCGCGATTGGTTTCGCTTCTGTGAGACTCTGGTTGCAAAATTACATCATGGCCGCTCCCGTATCTGAGTTATTTTGGCTTCACTTTTGTACAGTGGGAGGAAGAGGGGCCGCGTCGTCCATCTTCTTGCACAGTCTGCGTGTTACCGCGACGAGCCGCCATTTCTCACATTGACATGTTAGCTTACCTGAGCCGACAGACGTGTCACATTATACATGTTTATTTTTAATAACGGAAACCTGGCTGTTAAATTAGTTTATTTACCTTCTTACGTCCGTGTTTGGTCGGTTTTCAGACACATTCAGTCGGATAAATCTCAGAAGTTTATCAGAAAGCTAATTACAGTCAGAACCTTGACTGTTATGTGTCATGTTTAGCACGTTAACAAGTTATATGACGTTAACATTAGTAATATTTAGCATGTTGTCATCTCAGGCTAACAAACCGCTGTACTTCCTGTCACTTAGTTTAGTTACGATCGAAAGAAAAAAGCAGATTTTGCTTTTCGATGATCGACTACTTTTAAAAAATAGCGTATGATGGTGTGTTGTTTAAAGTTTTCATGTGCGGTGAGAAGTCGAGGTGCCAAATGTAGTTTGAGTCTCTCACGAGGATCTTTGTTTGCACTAAGAGGCTTAATTCTGTTCTTGGCATTTCACACGTTGTTGTTGAGCTGCCGTCTTATTTCTCTCTCTGGCACTTATCAGATTAGTTTTGATGTGTATTTTTAGCTTCTTCTGTCTTCGGTTCGCGACGACAGACTCTGAACTCTTTTTCCTTTGTTTGGATCTGTGTTTGTTTGAACCTGTTCTGCAGATTTTCAGCTTCCTTTGAATAAAACCTGAATTAAATCTGCCATTTTTAATGAAATCACTTCATTGATACACTAAATATTTTCCTTTTAAACACCTTTATTACAACAAACAATGTCTATCGCAGTTGTTTTTCACCTCAATCTCATTATTTATCTGTGAACTTATTACATTTTATAGTTAAATAATGATTATTTCAGAGTGAGTTCTTGCACATGAAACAGTCATATGCGATGACATGTACGATGTAAACCAGAGAAACGAAGATCTTCACATCTGAAAGACTGAAAACAGCATTTAAAGCCACATTTGCATGAAAAATGGAAATAGTTGGCGATTATACATTGGTCGATCTATCAGTTGACTACTTGTTGAAAGGATTTACAAACATAAAAACGTTTTCCTCTAATTTATCCCCCTTCTGTAGAAAGATGAACATGTTTTGGTTGTTAATAGCTCAATAACGTCTATTTTAATGTGATGAACAGGTGAAATAATCAGTATAAGGGAATATACGGTATACAAATGTAGTATACCACAGCTGTAAGGTGCCGGAAAAGCATAAACGCACCTTGAAATGCTTGAAAAGTGCTTGAGTTTAATTGTGGAAAAGGTGTAGGAGCCCTGATGGTAACTTCTACCATGTTAAACAAACATTTTGATGTAATAAAGTTTATGTTTTGTGTTTGTTCTCCTGACCAGCAGGAGGCGCCGTCTGCACTCAACCTTATATTAAAGACGTCAAAGTCTCTCCTTCACTGCAAGTCCCAGTGTTTCAGTCAATATAGAAATAAAACTGCAGGAAAAAACCCTTAAATATGCACGAGGAGGATTTTATTTTGTGTAAACAGTTCAGTTTTCCAGGTGAGGAGGCGGAGAGCGGCAGGTGGATGTGACCTGCACCGTCACGGGTGGAGACGGTGGAGGACGGAGTTTGGAGGCAGATGGTGTTTTCTGGTTTCGCAGTCGAACACCTGAGTCTTCGTGTCATTCTTCCAGGGAATCACCCAGACCTCTGTGTGGCACTGAAACGTCTGGGAAAACACAACAGGAAGTAGGATTTTCACATTAAAGCTTACGAAGGAAGTTCGTTTTTGGCGATGTGGGGCCAAAAAAAATGCTGCCATTCAAGTGTTTTAAGAGGAAACTGGATTAGAGAATCTAGCTGTGTGACGTTAGCCAATCACAGGTTATTTCAGAGAGAGAGAGCGTTCCTATTGGCTCAGGGCGGAGAGGGAGAGCAGGAAGAGCTTTTACTCTGCTTCAAATTCTGGTGTTTATGGTATTTTTTGCTTTTTATCTACTGCTTTAAAGTGAAATTTGGGCGTGTATGAACTATTAACGGAGAAATCCAGGAGAGGTGCTAACAGCTGGACGTGGCTAACAGCTGGACGTGGCTAACAGCGATTAGCTCGGGGCAGTATGGTGAAGGCATTCAATGGTCTTTTTTAACCACTATCATGCTGAAAATAACAGCAAACCTCTGCAGCAGCATGAGAAGAGTCCCTACACAGAAAACAAAGCACCAACAGCGTAGTTAGTGAACCCAGAGTTTATTAAAAGAGTGTTTTAAAGACTTACCTACTGGCCCCTGTACCAGCTCCTCTCATAGTAAAGTCCATTACAGTGGATTACCAAAGTCAATCCCAAAGGAAGGAGCCCATTGGTGCTTTGTTTTGTGTGTAGGGACTCTTCTCATGCTGCTGCAGAGGTTTGCTGTTATTTTCAGCAGCATTAGTGGTTAAAAAAGACCTTTGAATGCCTTCACCGTACTGCCCCGAGCTAACCACTGTTAGCGATTCTCCGGGATTTCTCCGTTAATAGATGTTACATGAAAAGAACTGTCTTGATTGATTTTTGATGAATGCAAGTGCAGAAAAAGACCATGGGATTATTTTATGCTGGTTTTATTTCAGTGGTTTCACTGTTTTTTAATGCTTTCTGTTTGTTTTGGACAGGGACAGACCTCTGCGGTAAAAACCCTCCTGAGCGAGGAACACTGAAGGAATCCTGACGAGAGAAACTGACCAACAAGAAGATGACAACTCCCACGACCCCACGTCACCAAACTGACTCTTATTGTTTCGATTGAGAGACCCCCAGAGGCAGAAAATTACACGTGTTTAACATACATCTGTACAGGTTGTGGTTTTACGAGAGATGACGACAAGACTCCAGGAAAAAGTCCTCCCACATTTTCCCCCAAACTTCCTGTTCAGACTCACCTGATGCAGACGACCTTCAGGCTGGAAGTCACAGTTGGACAGATTGTCGTTGTGGTCTCGTTTACGACAGACGGTTCTGGAAATCTCCAGATCTACGATGTACCGAAGCCCCTTAACAACCTGAAACAAAAATGTTCCTTTAATTTGCAGTATTGGATCAAAGTACCGTCATGAGTTCTGCAGTAAATTAAAGGTTGACTCTGGAGAATGAGCAGAACTCCGCCATCTTGTGTCTCAAGATCGTCGTCACAACAACAAAAAATAACTCCAGCAGTCTGGTTGCCAGGTTGGTCAGACCCCAGTAGCTCCAGGAGACCGGAGTCTGTTTGAACCCGTCCCCTCCAGAAAATCACAGCATAAAAACAAGGATTAGAGGAGTTTGACTGACAGTTAGCGTTAGCCGTTAGCGTTAGCCATTCCAGCTAAGTGCAGATGAAAGTGATGTTAGCATCGAGGAGAAGCGTAGCCATGTGGGCGTGCGTTTGAATGGCGTTCCTCTCCTTTCTCTCAGTCCATGGAGTGAATGCTCGGCCTATAGTGACTCTGGTTGTTGCCCGTCTCCGCTCACTCAGCTGCTGGGACAAAGAACGCCCCCTTCACTGAGGCTCCCAAGCAGCTGCAGGATTGGCTAACTCCATTTCACCCAGTGCCAGCCTACAGTAGCTGCACCCAACAACAGACAACCTTGGCAACCAGCAACGCACAAAGCTATTGGCTGCTACCATGGAAACAGAACGGGAGAGAAAGTCATTGACAAATATATTTTTAAATGAAAAAGCAATACTTTCGTTCTGTCCCCCTCAAAACGCTCCGTGGGTGTATTTTTTTCATTAAAGATTCTACAGCTTCAACCTTTAAGGACTTTAAAGTAAGTAATGAAAGTATTCTCCCGACCCCGCAGACACGACCCGTTCCTGTGCCGTACCTGCCGCTGAGCTCTGCTGATGGCGGACGGTTTGAAGAGGAAGGCGTCGTTCGATCGGTCGTTGAAGGACCAGGTGGCGGCGAGGACGGCCTTCCGGAGGTTGCCGTCCTTCCTGCTGATGTTGTACAGAGACCCGGGCATGGAGCCGCCATGACGGCCGCCCGCCGCCAACATCACCTCTGCGGGGGAAGAGGGAGGACAACGACCTCGGATGACCTTTGACCTCAACAACTGCTTCAATCACATTTAACTGCAGTACGTTTACGCAAGTGCTGCACAGATCTGAGGTGTTTTTACACTCTTTATTTAATTTATCTGACGCTTCAGTTACTTTACAGATTAAAACACATGATAAGAACCGAAGTTTAGGTTTAAATTAAACTCCAACTGTTTATAAAAGTAGAAACAATGAGTCCATTAATCAATTAGTCGATCTGTTTGTTTCTAATGAAGAGTGTTTGTGTTTAACTGACTGCAGGTTTGTTGTTTGACGCTCTGAGCTGAAACAGAAGCTTGTTTCTCTTTTTAAAATCAAACTTTATTGATCCAGAGGGAACTTGTTCTGCAGCGGCCACAGCACAAAGTGGGAAAGCGTGCAAATAAATCTAAATATAAACAATAAAGACGCAAAACGCAAACACCAAAAGCACAAAATGGCCGAAGTGTAAACAGAAAGTGTGCGTCTGCTGCCGACGGAGCAGCGTTTTCTCTTTTGTTTTTAATGGTTAAAGAGTTTTGAGAGCTCATTATTCTCAAAACTGAGCTTGTGTTTAGTTTTACATTTACATTTATTTCAGTTTCTTTAAACAGTCATGGAGACAATAAGGTGAGAAACTACAACACACACTTATTTATATTCTTCCACATATAAAGTTGCTAAATGCACAGGTTTTTAATGGTATTTTTCTTATTCTGTTTGTGTAATTTATACATTTATATTCAGGGTAAAGGTTTCTACTTTAATAGTGTAGATAAAAAGTGTTTCTGATACATAAAGAAGGCAATTTCTCACTGTTAAAAACAAAAAAAAAGACTTCTTAAATTCCAATTTTTACAAAATAATGTGAAAAAATAGACAGAAACTCGACAACCATGACAGTATTCTGTCTCCTGTCACTGCTTTCTGATCATGCATTTATACATTTGTTCAATAAATCATTTCTTAAACTTACTGAGTGATCCGCAAATTCACTTTTAACTGAAAAACATCAATTATTTTATCATCAGTCCAATAATTTAAACCTTTTTATTCCTCTGAAATCATCTTAAACAACCGTTGGATACTTTTGGTTTGATGGTTTTAAAGTCAGCCTCTAAACTTCAGATTTATTAATCCAATAAACAGTTTGTTTGTTTGTTTGTTGCTTCATGTTCAGGCAGCTTGTTTAAATTCTTTTGAAGTATCAAACTTGTATTTGTTTTGTTTATTCCCAGACTTTAAACGCTGGAAGAAGGAAGACCGATCTAACACCTGATGAAGAGCAACAGGAATCTGAATTATTAAGTGAATTCAGTTCCTTTTCAAACATTTAAACATTAAAAAAGAAGAAACAGGAAGTGTTTGTTACCCAGAACAGCGAGCAGAGAGAGGAGCAGCAGCGTCTTCACACCCATCATGCACTCTGTTTGTGCGTCTGTGAGCTTCCTGTGAGGCGGCGACACTCAAACCACACACCAGCAGGAACCTACTGTCATGTTTGCTGCAGGACCGGCCAGTTCACTCCTGTGCACAGTTGAGTTTTTTTTTTTCCCTGCATGCATTGCAGCTCTGTCACACAGCTGAGGCTGATCAGCACTCAGCACTGAAGCCTGACGGACAGAAGCTGGAGCTGCTGTGACGCTCAGAGCTGCAGGTATGAAACACAACAGATACAATCACAGTGGGTTGGAGTTCAGCAGGGATCCAATCAGAACACTGTGGGTTCACGTCCTGCATGAGGTTCGTTTGTATACTTAGTGCTAAATTATAGCTGTATGAGATGTTGTTTAATAACATGAACATATGAGACA
Organism: Echiichthys vipera; assembly: GCF_963691815.1. Taxonomy (NCBI): domain Eukaryota; kingdom Metazoa; phylum Chordata; class Actinopteri; order Perciformes; family Trachinidae; genus Echiichthys; species Echiichthys vipera. The sequence goes on along the minus strand of NC_139836.1, from coordinate 3,767,185 downwards.
GGAATTTATTTTTAAAGCAGAATAATCATGGATGTATCACTGAACAGGCCCAGGGTCCTGACTCCCTCGCTGCAACGCCGCTTATTAGCATGAGCACGGCCTTTATCCTCTCCTGAGAGAAGCCCGATTGCTGATTGGATGTACACTCACCGGCCACTTTAAATCGGGGTTTCTGGTGGGATACAGGGATTTCTTAATCACGTGCGAATTGGCCGTTTATATTACATTTGTCCTGAGGTGAGACTATTTTACCCCAGGTCCGCACGTTAAACTAGTCCTGTCGGATTAGGAATAAAGAGGCGCTAAATGACCAAACGCATAACGACACAACTACCGCAAAGAAACAAAAAACATCTAAAATACACGCAAAACAACCACAAACTGAGATGCAGAATGTAAAAACGTTCCCCCAGACACGGCAAACTAAACTTTCTAAATGTCTGGTATTCCCTTCACACAAATAAACATTAAACTGCTGTAAACGCCCCCAGATGGAGATTATAAATGTTATGTTCAGAGGATACAAAATCATCATCATCATCATCATCATCATCAGAGGTGGAGTAATGCACAGGCGGGCCGAGGCTGCAGCCCCAGGTGTGCAGGGGCCCCGGATTGGCCATCTCATCTCATCTCATCTTCATCCGCTTATCCGGGGTCGGGTCGCGGGGGCAGCAGCTCCAGCAGGGGACCCCAAACTTCCCTTTCCTGGGCCACATTAACCAGCTCTAACTGGGGGATCCTGAGGCGTTCCCAGGCCAGTGTGGAGATCTAATCTCTCCACCTGGTCCTGGGTCTTCCCCGAGGCCTCCTCCCAGATTGGCCAGGCTATTTGAAATCTTTTTAATTTACTACACCAAAAAAAACTTAAAAACTGATTGGATAGATATGTGACACAAGCCTGTGAATGTTCTCATGTGTCCAGGTCGTCGTTATCCCCAAAGCAATTTCAGTCAAAAGCAACTGGACTTGGTTATTTGTCAGGAAGACGTTTCACCTCTCGTCCAAGAGGCTTCATCAGTTCAGAACTGATGAAATTGCTTTGGGGACATGTGACACATTTACCAAATCAGCCGCCATCAGGTGACCGGGTTCATAAGGTCAGTTTTGTCGTCGCTCACTGTTATTAGACAGTACAGAGGCAAAATGTCAGAAAACAACCAACTAACATCATGTGTCACGTCATTATCTCTCAAATGAATCTTGTTATCTTGAGAAACCTGAGGAAATAAAACGCATGCATTCATGTATGTTTGACCCTTTAGGGCCTCCGTACGAAACTTTCCAGAGCACAGAAATAAATGTTTAACTACAGTCAGAGTCAACGCCCCCACATGGAGATTATGAATGTAGCAGCAGTCAGGAGGAGTGACTCAGACAGACCTCAGCATCATCCTCATCATCATCAACCTCATCCCATCGACTGCTGCAGGCTGTGAAGGTAGGACAGACTTTAACTAAGATTTAACACAACAGTTTCATGATGTTTCTGACAGCAGCATCTTATTTAAAGTATTTAATTGTTGTAACATAAAAGTGTTTTGTTTGACCATAGCTGGCTGCATATTCACAACTCTTTCACTTTCACTTTCACGGTGCTGTGTCATTCTGTGTTGGATTGAATGCCTTTAATGAAGAACAGATGTGCAAACCTTCACATAAAATGATGCTGATGGTTAAAAAACAGCAGACTGTTGTTTTTTCTGGTGATTTAATAAAGAGAGAAACACAAACGTCTGTGTAAAAGCGCACGGAGACTGGAGCCAGGCTTGGGCTCACTTCCTCTTCCCCCCGAAGTCCAAGGTGACCTGCATTGTATATTGTATATATTGTATACTGATCAACGGTCAGGCCCGTCGTTAAAGGGGGGGGTGGGGTCCCCGGGCCTGCAGGGAAGGGGAGCCTCTTTTCTCTGTCCCTCTATCTATCTATCTATCTATCTATCTATCTATCTATCTATCTATCTATCTATCTATCTATCTATCTATCTATCTATCTATCTATCTATCTATCTATCTATCTATCTATCTATCTATCTATCTATCTATCTATCTCTCTCTCTCTCTCTCTCTCTCTCTCTCTCTCTCTCTCTCTCTCTCTCTCTCTCTCTCTCTCTCTCTCTCTCTCTCTCTCTCTCTCTCTCTCTCTCTCTCTCTCTCTCTCTCTCTCTCTCTCTCTCTGAAATACATGCTGCAAGAAAAGAGAAAAGGCTAAACGTTCGGTGCCCTGTTTAAGGTCAAGAGTTAAGCATTAATCAGATTCACCACTCGAAGAAAGTATGAAAGTATACAATGCAACGTTGGAAGATGACCTTTGAACAGGAAGTTGAAGTGAGCCGACACGTGCTCCAATCTCTGTGCGTCTTTTACGCCGCCATAAACGTTTTCTCTCTTCATTTAATCACCAGGAAAACAAAACATCAGTCGGCTTCTGTTTAACCATCAGCATCGTTTCATTTGAATGTGTGCACATTTGATGTTGTATGTTGTTCATTACAGACGCTCAGTCTGACACAGCACCGGGAAAGAGAAAGTGAAACAGTTCTAAATGTTCCCAACACATTAATGCTGTGACAATGATTTACTTTTAATAAGATGCTCCTATCCAGGGGTGCAGATCCAATGTTAGGAGTTGGGGGGGCCTTATGCAACTCATACCACACCCCCATAAATCATAAATTCATAGAGACCATATATTTTAAAAACTACTGCACATGGAATCATTAACTGTGTCCTCCTTTCTTGATTATTTGTCCTAAACAGCAAACAGCATGTCACTGTCACGGCGCTAAATCATCCCATGGTCTTTGTCGGCTCTTACATTCATCAAATAAACCATTTTTATGTAACAACTATTAACAGAGAAATCTAGGAGAGTCGCTAACAGCCGGACGTGGCTAACAGTGATTAGCTCGGGGCAGTACGGTGAATGCATTCAAAGGTCTTTTTTAACCACTGCTGAAAATAACAGCAAACCTCTGCAGCAGCATGAGAAGAGTCCCTACACACAAAACAAAGCAGCAACAACGTAGTTAGTGAAGCCAGAGTTTATTAAAAGAGTGTTTTAAAGACTTACCTACTGGCCCCTGTACCAGCTCCTCTCATAGTAAAGTCCATTCAAGTGGATTACCAAAGTCAATCCCAAAGGAAGGAGCTTACTGGTGCTTCGATGCTGAAGAGAGGGGCGCGTTCACAGGAATCTGGTGCACGCGCACTGACGAGCACTCGATGGGAGGGAGCAGAGGAGCTCAGTCGTAGTTGGGGAGGGTTGTAAACATTTATAACTCGATGTGCCACACTTGTCAACTGCAGCTTTAAATTTAAATTAGGCAACAACAAATCTTGTTTTTCTGGTCCTACAGAAACAAAATAAATCTAGTAATTTGAAGTAAATCTCATCCCGAATACACTTTTATTATTATTAGTCCTGCCTTTATCTTCTGTTTCAGTGTAGGCTCCATCTGCATATTGTCAAATTCAAACCTTTTCATTAATGTCTTTAAAAAAAAGTGAAGTGAGGCCTTAAAGAAATATTCCTTTCTTCTTTTTCAGAACCTCTGAAACTGTCCCAGCTGAGAGACATGGCGTCCTACAGGTCAACAGGTACAGTCCAACATTATTCCACGTCTCCTAAACTGAGCTGACATTGATGTGTTTTATTTCACCTTCATCTTCTTGTGTGGACAGAAATTCTTTTCACACAAAGTTTTATGTGAGATGTTGTTTCGAGGAGATTATGAACATGTACAGAATCTGAAAAGACAGAAAACCGTCAAAGGACGCACAAGAAACTTTTCCAGAGGTGTGAGATTGACGTCACGGACGGTCTCATGTTAAACTAAAGAACTGCACAAACAAAAAAACATTATAAACATTATAAATCTATGATCCTCTCTACTTTCAAGCATTACGAAGGGCTATGATCCCAATATTGTTATGTGCATGCACGTCCCATATTTTGTCCGAACGTCACCTTTGATGTGAATCCTACACACAGTTTTTATAAATGAGGCCCGAGGTGTGTGTGCGTGTGTGTGTGTGTGTGTATACGTACATGCGTGTACGTGTGTGTGTGTCTGTGTGTATATATATATATATATATATATATATATATATATATATATATAAATACTGTATATTCTTTTATATTGCTCTTTCTTTAAGACAATTTAGGTTTTATGTATATAGTTTTGTAAATGATGTGTCGTGAACGATGCGGGGAATAACACAATGGAACCAAATGCAGACAAGGACACAGGGTGTGATACTAAACAAATATTCGATAACAAAAACAAAGGGATCCAATTACAGGGGAAAAGTACAACACGAAGAAAGACAAGACAGTCAAGGGTAACAGGAACGGGTAACAGACGTAAAGTCGGGGATGTGGACAAGGGAACGGGATCTCGGGAAACAGAGGGAAAGAACAAGGAAACAATAATTAGTAAACAAACCAACCACGAAGCGAAAATGCAATGAAACGAGAAACTGGAGCCAACCGACAAGAAGTTACCACGTAAATGAGAACAAGGGTCTGGGGCTGAATGTGTGCCACATCCGGCTTCTTCTACTCAGGGAGGTGATCAGCGTAACTCGATGCAGCCCGGGTGGAACCATGCCATCAGCTCCGGGAAAAAAAAACATACAGGGAAAGACACATGCAAGGGGAAACAGACAGAGGGAGACAAAAAAGAGGGAAGAGACTGACATGACCTGGATCCTGACAGTACCACCCCCCCCCCCTCTCTCTCTCTCTCAACGAGTGCCTCCAGGCGCTCCACCGGGCTTTCCAGGATGAGCCCTGTAGAAGTCCCTGATGAAAGACAGGCCGAGAGACCCAGCTCCTCTCCTCAGGACCATATCCCTCCCAGTCGACCAGGTACTGGAAATTGCGCCATCTGCATTGCACGTCCAAAATCGAGCTTACCCTGAATGCCGGATGGCCATCCACGGTTCGGGGGGGTGGTGGGGTGACAGTAGGCGGGCACAGCAGGCTGGTGGACACCGGCTTCAGCTGGGAGACTGGATGGATCTTGAGAGCAGCTTGAGCAGCTTGAGACGAACAACACTGGGGTTGATGATAGTCTAGACCTCGAAGGGACCAATAAAGCGGGGAGCGAGTTTCCTGGAGGAGACATTCAGGGGTATGTCATGGGAGTTCAGCCATACCTTCTGCCCTGGTCTGTACTTGGGAGCTGGGATGTGACAGCGATCCGCCATCCTGGGGTTCTGCTCAGCAGACCCAAGCAAATCCCCACCTCCCTCCAAAGGGATCCCATGGAGTCCAAAAACATGGTCCACTAAGAGGGATGCGGTCTCCATGGCCGACGGCAGTTTAGGCAGGATAACAAAGTGAACCATTTTGGAGAACCGATCATCATCATCATGGTCCAGTGACATAATCCAATGCGATGTGAGACCAAGGACGATCGGGCACGGGAAGCTGGAGGACGATGAGAGGCCTTGCCCCGAGCACAGACGTGGGGAAAAAAGAGGAACATAGGGATGAGCCCGTTTTCAAAGGCTGCTGTTGTCTTTTTTCAACATTTTCAACTTGAATAATTCGTTCATCTTATGTGATTTAAGTGTTCCCTTAATTTTCCTTGAGCAGTGTATATTAGCTGCATCACAGCCATGAATGGACGTTCACTAAAACCAAACCTCCCAATCCAACATGTAGTCATGACCTCTGTGTTTGTTCAGATCACATCACTCCTCACGCCGTCTGATGTAAAGTGCTGTGTGTTTCTGTCCGCAGGTTCTGATGAGTGGAGGATTGTGCTGGTTGGGAAGACAGGGGCGGGGAAGAGTTCAGCAGGAAACACCATCTTGGGCAGAGAAGCTTTCGAGGCCGAACCGGCTGCAGAGTCTGTGACATCATATTGCCAGAAAGAAAGAGGAGTGGTTGAAGGGAAAAAGATAGCTATCGTAGACACTCCAGGGCTGTATGACACCAACCTAAGCCGGAAGGAGGCGTGGGACAGGATCAGGGTGTGCATTGGTATGTCCTCTCCTGGTCCTCACGCCGTCCTGGTGATTGTTAAGGTGGGCCGGATCACAGAGGAGGAGAGACAAACGGTGAAGATGATTCAAGACGCGTTTGGTAAAGATTCATCTAAATACATGATGGTGTTGTTCACTTACGGAGACCTGCTGAGGAAACAAACCATTCAGCAGTTTGTCTCCAAGAGCAAAGACCTGCAAGACCTCATTCAGAAATGTTACGGCCGTTATCACGTCTTGAACAACGTGGCGGACAACCCGTCACAAGTCAGAGAGCTTCTGCAGAAGATAGAAGTGATGATGCAGGAAAACGGCGGGTCTTGCTACACCACACAGATGTTCAAGAGAGCCGAGGAAGAAATAGAGAAAGAGAAACAACGGATTCTGAAAGAGTCTGAGGCCAAGAGGAAGAAAGAGGAGGAGAAACTGAGAGCCAAATATCAGGGGGAGCTGTTGGAGAAGCAACGAGAAGAGAAGAGACGACAAGATGAAGCTGACGCAAGAGCTCGGGCTGAACAAGAAAACGAAGTGGAGCCCGATTGCTGCATAATCCTTTGAGCAGCTGTAGCTATTATGTGTTACGGCAAGAGCAACGGTTTACATACAAATCTTAAATCATTGTTGTAGGTTGGAGGATCATTTACACTGGAGATCAAAATTAGAGAACAACTAATAAATTCTTGATTTATTCTGAAATACTGTTGTTTTTTTTCTGTTCATAATTTGATAGAATATCCGCTGTGGCTATAAATCCATGTAAAGCGTTTACATGCAAGAGAACTCCGGTTTATAAACGAGTTATCTAGGTTTAAATGGGTATGGTGTTTGAAATGGTGGGGAAATCATTGCACAGTCCATTATGGAGTCAGGTGGAGGTCCCACCAAACGTCCTCCTTTTATCTCAATGTCAAGGGCTTCACACAAATCCAGCCCAATCAGTGGTATGCCCGACTGGACGGCATTGAAAACTCCAATGGCACTCTTATTGTGGTAGGTGACTGTAGCTTCAAGGCGTCCAAGTACTCGCAGTCTGTGTTTTGAGTATGTCTGCAGTTGTACTGTGGGTGGGCTGAGTTTGCTTTTCTTGAAGTGTGCCATGTATATGTGTTTGGGAATCACTGAAGCACCAGAGCCACTGTCAACGAGCGTATTACAGGTATAGCTTTGAGACTGTGATGTGGCTATAGTGAAATTTCCACACAATTTCCCTCTTAACTGCCCTTCTGTTGACACATAGTACTGTCACTTCAGGTAAATCCACTTCATTTACCGATTTAGTAGATGATTTGCAAACCCGAGCAAAATGGCCCGTTTTCACACACTTCTTGCATTTGGCATTCCTTGCAGGGCAAGACTGGTCATTAGCAAAGTGACTAGGTGAGCCACATCTGTCACACTGGCTGTTCTCCCTTCGTTTGTCCTCCTTCTTTTTCACAGCCATCTTATTTCCTTGTCTGTACAATGCATTGACATGCTTCGTTTCAGCATCCATGAACGTTTTGGCATCAATCAGGGCAGTTTCTATCATTCTGGCCACAGCAAGTGTTTAATCAAGTGTTCATTCCGGTTTTATTAACAGTCTTTAACGTATACGAGGCGTGCATGTCTTCTCAACTATTTGGTCACGCAGCATTTCACCTTCTATTGCGCCAAAGTTGCATGTTATGCCGAGCTCACGCAGCGCTGCCAAATAGTGATCAATTGACTCTCCTACAGCTTGAGCACGCTGCCTAAAATGATACCTCTCAGCAACGACGTTGACTTTTGCAGTGAAAAACGTCTCTAGAGCCAGTACGGAGCCATCGTGCGCATCAGCAGGAAGGGGTAAAGTATTATAAAGTCTCTGTCCCTCTGTTCCCAGGCAGTGAATTAGGAGCGCTCTTTTCCTCTCTGCAGAAAAGGCAGATCCACCGATAGCGAGCAGGTAGTTATCAAACAATTTTTTCCAAGCGCCAAACGCTACTTTCGGTTCTCCCGGGCACTCCAGGAACGCATGAGGGGTTTGTAGTCCGAGCAGAGCCATCTTCACTTGCTGTTTTAAAAATAAAATGTTTTATCCTTGTCGCTACTCGTTATGCTGGTGAACTACCGAACACAATAAACAAAGACACGTACGGGGATGGCCATCTCTACTTCTCATTCACATCCTCTATTCACCTCTTCTTCTCCTTTTCTCCCTTCACCGTCCCTCCAGCGCCTCTAACAGCCGGATGTTATAACTAGTGATCACGAGAGACACGAGCCACGAAATAGCAATACAGTCTGGCACCGGACGTGGGGTCACATCCGGCTCTTTATCCATTGCCTTAACGAGGAGACGAGCCACAGCTGGGAGGAACCACGCCTAGCAGCTCCAACAGACAAACACACAGGGGAAGAGGGAAGAGACTGACAAGCTGCATCACAGCCATGAATGGACGTTCACTTAAACCAAACCTCCGAATCCAACATGTAGTCATGACCTCTGTGTTTGTTCAGATCACATCAGTGCTCACGCCGTCTGATGTAAAGTGCTGTGTGTTTCTGTCCGCAGGTTCCGATGAGTGGAGGATTGTGCTGGTTGGGAAGACGGGGGCGGGGAAGAGTTCAGCAGGAAACACCATCTTGGGCAGAGAAGCTTTCGAGGCCGAACCGGCTGCAGAGTCTGTGACATCAATTTGCCAGAAAGAAAGAGGAGTGGTTGAAGGGAAAAAGATAGCTATCGTAGACACTCCAGGGCTCTTTGACACCAACTTAAGCCGGAAAGAGGCATGGGAAAGGATCAGGGTGTGCATTGGTATGTCCTCTCCTGGTCCTCACGCCATCCTGGTGATTGTTAAGGTGGGCCGGATCACAGAGGAGGAGAGACAAACGGTGAAGATGATTCAAGACGCGTTTGGTAAAGATTCATCTAAATACATGATGGTGTTGTTCACTTACGGAGACCTGCTGAGGAAACAAACCATTCAGCAGTTTGTCTCCAAGAGCAAAGACCTGCAAGACCTCATTCAGAAATGTTACGGCCGTTATCACGTCTTGAACAACGTGGCAGACAACCCGTCACAAGTCAGAGAGCTTCTGCAGAAGATAGAAGTGATGATGCAGGAAAACGGCGGGTCGTGCTACACCACACAGATGTTCGAGAGAGCCGAGGAAGAAATAGAGAAAGAGAAACAACGGATTCTGAAAGAGTCTGAGGCCAAGAGGCAGAAAGAGGAGGAGGAACTGAGAGCCAAATATCAGGGGGAGCTGTTGGAGAGGCAACGAGAAGAGAAGAGACGACAAGATGAAGCTGACGCAAGAGCTCGGGCTGCACAACAAAACAAAGAGTCTTGCATAATCCTTTGAGCAGCTGTAGCTATTATGTGTTACGGCAAGAGCAACGGTTTACATACAAATCTTAAATCATTGTTGTAGGTTAGAAGATCATTTACACTGGAGATCAAAATTAGAGAACAACTAATAAATTCTTGATTTATTCTGAAATACTGTTGTTTTTTTTCATCTCATCTCATCTCATCTTCATCCGCTTATCCGGGGTCGGGTCGCGGGGGCAGCAGCTTTAGCAGGGGACCCCAAACTTCCCTTTCCCGGGCCACATTAACCAGCTCTAACTGGGGGATCCTGAGGCGTTCCCAGGCCAGTGTGGAGATATAATCTCTCCACCTGGTCCTGGGTCTTCCCCGAGGCCTCCTCCCAGCTGGACGTGCCTCGAACACCTCCCTAGGGAGGCGCCCAGGGTTCATCCTTACCAGATGATCCTGAACCACCTCAACTGGCTCCTTTCAACGCAAAGGAGCAGCGGCTCTACTCCGAGTTCCTCACGGATGCTGAACTTCTCCCCCTCTCTCTAAGGGAGACTCCAGCCACCCTCCTGAGAAAACCCATTTCGGCCGCTTGTACCCGCGACCTCGTTCTTTGGGTCCTGACCCAGCTTTCATGACCACAGGTGAGGGTAGGAACGAAGATTGACCGGTAGATCCAGAGCTTTGTCTTCCTCAGCTCTCTTTTCGTCACAACGGTGCAGAAGAGCGACTGCAACACGGCCCCCGCTGCTCCGATTCTCCGGCCAAACTCACGCTCCATCGTCCCTTCACTCGTGAACATGAACCCGAGGTACTTGAACTCCTTCACTTGGGATAAGGATAATTTGATAGAATATCCGCTGTGGCTATAAATCCATGTAAAGCGTTTACATGCAAGAGAACTCCGGTTAATAAAGGCGTTATCTAGGTCTGTTTACCTGGGTATGGTGTTTGAAATGGTGTTTGAGAAACTGGAGTAATGGGGTTTTTAAACTGCATGTAAAGGCACTGACTGTTTGAGTGTTGACTTGTGGTCATACTAGCTAACGGTGAGAAGCGATGTGTGTATTGTGATATCAGTTGGCAAAAGAACCTAAATTCAGAGCCTGGGTTTACAGTACGTAAACAACTTTTTTTTTTTTAAAACATCCTCACTTTATAAAAACGGTCCTCACTTTGAAGGTTAAACAGCAGGTCCCCACAAAGACATGTAGACAAGCACTTAGTGTTCAGATAAACGTATATTTGGTTCACTGTTCCTTCACATCAGATCAACAACATCCACAAAGCATCAGGTTAATTACCCATTAGCCCCCATGTGCTCTGCCTCTGTAACAGCTGCTGTTTATCCTACAGATCTTTATCTCCAAACGGAGAGCACTCAGACTGATGATGAGTGTGTGACCCTGACGAACCTCGAAACCTCCGCAGAGTCAAAACTCAGTCTGTCTGACGTTAAAGCTCAGATTTTACCGTTTCGAGTTACAGGCTTTTGTTCTCATGACATGAAAAACAAATCCTCACATGACATGTAATAAACTTGGATGATGCATAATTTAAAAATATAGTATATGCACAGACGAATGGACACGTACACATGGATTGAATGAATGAATGCTTGAATCACTATCGTGTTTTTTGAATAATAAAATGGAGCTTGGATTGTAAAAATCACATAATTAATAAACCACTCTCTACATTATTGGAAAACTGTAGTGTGCTAAAATATGTGCGCCTGTTGGGACGTAGAAAAAAGAAGGAGGGACCATGCGCGGACATTTAAAACAATGGCGGTGAAAGGTTCACGTTGGTGTGATGGGGAGGTGGAGTGTTTACTGCAGATTTGGTCGATGAAAAGATTCAAAAACAGTCGACAAGACGCACAAAAACTCCGAGGTCTACGGAAAGATTTGTAAACAAAGCCACGCATCGCCATGGCGTCATCAATACGTGTGACGTGTTACGGCGTGATGACGTATAGGCAGCAAGAAGCATTCTCCGAGGCCCAGGTAGTGTGAGTACAAACGGGCCTGGAGGGGGGGGACAAGGACCCCAAAGCACGGGGCACGGGACGGAGGCACAGTGGGAGTGCGCCCTTAGCTTCTATGCAACGTGTTCTCATGAACATGCTCGCAGAAGGTCCTACGTAAAGTTATGCACAGAAATTCGCAGAAATTCCTACAAAAAAACCAAGCTGTCAGACAGAAGGATGGACCGGAAGTCAAAGTGCAACAACATACAAAAAACACCGTCACGTGACTGATTTTAGCCAAAGAAACCGTTTAAGGGTTAGCCATGAAAAACAATTGGGTAGGATTAGAAAAAAGCCGCGGAAAATCGCGACCCGGAAGTGCAAAAACACACAAAAAAACAACGATTTTATCCAACGATAGGAGACATTTAGGGTTAGGCGTGGAAAACACTTGGTTAGGATGAGATGGAGGCTGTGGTTTGGTTTACTACCGACGGGAACTGAACCCCGCTCCCCTGGCTTCAAGTCCTGTGTTTCACGTGCCAGCCACATAAAACACAGGACTTGAAGCTCTTTTTTAATTCTTCCTCGGTAACCACAGAATGACCCGACTGTTATTTTGCTGTCAGGTTAAAGGACGTTGGCTCCAAACATGAGGCGTTGAATCCAAAATGATCCGTTAGACACAAACACAAACATTTCAGTGGAAATACATCATTTAATTTTTATTAGCAAGCACTTAAAGTTAAAAAAGAAGAAGAAAAACAACAAATCACAGATTAGCTGTTTGTTTTGCGTGTGTGTGTGTGTGTGTGTGTGTGTGTGTGTGTGTGTGTGTGTGTGTGTGTGCCAGTCTTTGTGCTAAGCTAGGCTAAACACATCCTTCACCTCTCTCTGTACTGAAACACCAGCGTCCACATGGCAAAACAAAATATGAATATGAATCATTTCCAAACTAAATCAACAATTTAATAAACTGTAAGGAGAAAAATGAGCGCTCCGTTAAGAAATATGTCAAAAATTAGCCTCAAAAGTATTGGATTCTGTTTCTAAAAGTCTTTGTTTGTGTCCTTTTGTAGGATCAAATAAACACGTCCGTGTGTGTATCTGTGTTTTACCGTTACTTACAATGCAACATTTGATTCTGGCGACTGTGTTTTTTTAAACTATATGTCCTCTGATGGGCTCCAAACAGAGACGAGATTTACCAAAATGAAAACTCTGGTTTGGCGGAGGTCGCCTTTGCTGCAGGTGTTAACGCTTTTAGTGAGTGTACAGGTGTGGGTGACATCCCAGCCCAGCAGGTGTGTCTGCAAAGTGAATATATACAACTACATGATGGTTGCAGCCCTTTAGCCCAGATTATTTTTATCTTAAGCTGCCAAGAATGAGACAAAGACCGCGCTCTGGTCTCCCAAACACATCCCTCAGCACAGATTTATTAAGAGACACCCAAGAGGGTCCAGGTTCAGAGTCTCTCAGCGTCCAGTCCAACCAATCGCATTCAGCGACACTGCAGTTGAATTTTGATTTAGTTTTAGGATTTTGCACCACGAATAAAAGCATCAACACAGAGGCTCCGTTGTCCAAACAAAGACGGCAAATGAATTTTGCTCCTTTCAGCCTCGACAAGTTTATTCCAGATCCACTGCTTCCGTTTTTTACCTTTCACAATAAAAGCCTTGGACTGGGTAACTGCTAGGCCCTGTTTGCACGTCAACGCTCAGATGATCATGGCTTAAAAGTGCAAAAAAGTGAAACCAAATCTTAATAACGCTCCACCGTTGTGTTTCTGTGTAAAAGGGTAAAAACACTAAAGTGAGCTCTGATCTGCTCACGTTTGCTCACGTGGCGTACGTGTTTCCGTAACATCCGTGTGCAGAGTTCAGGTAAACAACAACAAACATTTTGGACGGTTTCCATCAAAAATGACGTCGCATTTTTTGATAAGACAGAACATTCACATGTGAGCATTTTGCATCTGTGTGTTGTTTATTCATCACGTCCTCAGTGTGTAAAGTCGCATGAACAAAAGATATTTTAGTCTAGTTTTTGTCACAGATTATCCCATCTCATCAGCTTTAGCAGGGGACCCCAAACTTCCCTTTCCCGGGCCACATTAACCAGCTCTAACTGGGGGATCCTGAGGCGTTCCCAGGCCAGTGTGGAGATCTAATCTCTCCACCTGGTCCTGGGTCTTCCCCGAGGCCTCCTCCCAGCTGGACGTGCCTGGAACACCTCCCTAGGGAGGCGCCCAGGGTTCATCCTTACCAGATGATCCTGAACCACCTCAACTGGCTCCTTTCAACGCAAAGGAGCAGCGGCTCTACTCCGAGTTCCTCACAGATGCTGAACTTCTCACCCTAGTTTTTGTCACAGATTAGTCCTGCATTTTTGTGCTACAGGGTTTGTTAACATCCTTGCACCCTGTTTGTCATAAATTGGTGTGTTTCCACCTGCCTGAAGGGAAACAGCGCCTTTCTTTGTATGATTTTAAAGAGGATTTATGGAGGTTTATTCTGGACGAGAGAGAGTTTTGATGTTAATTCACCTCCTGCAGGATCTTTGTCTCACCTTCAGCTGTCGGTCGGTCTGGAGGCGGAGAGAACCTGATTGGCTACTCAGACAGACGCAAAGCTTTTATTTAGATCATCTTCTGTCAGCGAAGGTTAGCTTTGCATCGGGCTGATTTTGGGAGACGGGACTGCGGTCTCTGAGAGATACGGAAGCGTTTAAACCAACTTCCTGTCAGAGCTCAACCCTGTAAACATTAAGCCTCAGTCAGACCCGGATCAAACACCGCCTGTTCCCACTAACCTGTAGTCCCAGGCGGTCACACAGAAATATTGCAGATCTATTCAATCAGGGTCCGATCGGGGTGATTGTGATCAGACCTGGGCTCTCAGTAATATCTGCAAATAGTTTTCTGTCTGGTTTCACAGCCTGATGGAGTCTGACAGCAGAAAACTATTCAACTGGTTTCAGAGACTGAAGACGGCAGGTTTTTCTTAACGTCCGCCCTGAAGATAGGAAATCAATCTAGAAACTGACGGATGATCAGCTGCTGCAGCGTTACAGTTCTTTTAAACCCAACAGGAAGAATGATTTGCAGGTATTTTCAGAGGCAGGTCCGACTGTGACGCACATCATTTCATCAGCAGTGTCTTTATGATAAAAACCTGCACGGAAACACAGAAACTGCAGAAGAAAGAAGAAAGAAACAGATCGACAGTTTCAGAAAAAGTCGCAGATGAAGTCTTTGTGCCTTGAAACACAAACAGGGACCAACCGGTCCCGTTCCAGTGATCCAAAGATCAAGAGATCCAGTGATCCAGTGATTACAACTTCCAAAGATCCAGTGATCCAAATGTCCAGTGATCCAGTGATTAAAACATCCACAGATCCAGTTATCCAGTGACGGAGTCTGTAATCCAGTGACGCAGCGATCCAGCGATCTATTGCTCCAGTGACGCAGTACATCTGAGCGAACATATCTCTTTTTGTTAAAGTTCACTTGCAGTGTGATTTTTTTTTTAGTTTCCGAGAAAACATGTTGTTGTTGCAAAATGGTGCCGATGAGCTCTCGGTCATGGTAACCCTGTTTTGTGAAATCTTGCAAAAACTCTTGAGAGACTTGTTTCCTGACAATCTTTACTTTCCCTTAACCAATCAAGATCCATGCCTAACTTTAACCATCTAACCTAAACCAGCCAAGATCCATGCCTAACCTTAACCATCTAACCTAAACCAGTCAAGATCCATGCCTAACCTTAACCATCTAACCTAAACCAGTCAAGATCAACGCCTAACTTTAACCATCTAACCTTAACCATCTAACCTAAACCATCTAACTTTAACCAGTCAAGATCAATGTCTAACCTTAACCATCTAACATTAACCATCTAACCTTAACCATCTAACTTTAACCAGTCAAGATCAATGTCTAACCTTAACCATCTAACCTTAATCAGTCAAGATCAATGCCTAACCTTAACCATCTAACCATAACCAGTCAAGATCAATGTCTAACCTTAACCATCTAACCTTAATCAGTCAAGATCAATGTCTAACCTTAACCATTGAACCTCAACCATCTAACCTTAACCATTGAACCTTAACCATCTAACCTTAACCATTGAACCTTAACCATCTAACCTTAAACTTCTAACCTTAACCATTTAGACTATGCCTAACCTTAACCATCTAACCCTAAACGTCTAACCTTAACCATCTAACCTTAAACTTCTAACCTTAACTAGTCAAGATCAATGCGTAACCTTGACCATCTAACCTTAACTAGTCAAGATCAATGCGTAACCTTAACCATCTAACCTTAACCTTCTAACCTTAACCTTCTAACCTTAACCTTCTAACCTTGACCATCTAACCTTAACTAGTCAAGATCAATGCGTAACCTTGACCATCTAGCAAGACTTTCACAAATCTTGCGTTATCATATAGAGGCGATCGGGCATTGACCTTGAATGGTTAGGGTCTGTTTAGCCCATTGGTCAGAGAAAAGGATCTGATCGGATCAGGTTTTCTGGAAAGAAACAGAAATGTAAATCTTGAATGAATATATTGTTTTGTTTTTAATTAGCATTTGACAAATTGACTTTATTATATATATATATATATATATATATATATATATATATATATATATATATATATATATATATATGTGTGTGTATAGTCTCTTGCCTTAGTGTCTCCAGTAATGATGCAGAATTCAGTTTCAATTGTTCCAAACGTTTTAGGTTTTTGAAGCCGTCTCTATTCCCAAAATGTTGTGGTGTTTTTAAATCCACAATTCAACAATTCACCTAAAAATCAACTCTGACTCTGTGGCTCAGAGGAAGAGTGGGTCGTCCTCCATTCAAGAGATTGGTGTTTTGATCCCCACCTCCCCCGTTCCACATGTCGAAGTGTCCTTGGGCAAGACACTGAACCCCGAATTGCTCCCAGTGCTGCACATGGGTGTATAAATGTGGTGTGAATGATTAGATTAGATGGTCTGTAGATGTCCACTGCCATCAGTGTGAATGTCTGTGTGAACGGGTGAATGTGACAAACACTGTGAAAGCACCTTGAGTAGTCAGAGGACTAGAAAGACGCTATAGAAGTACAAGTCCATTTACCGTTTACCAAAAGCAAACACTTTGCTGGATAAAGAGATAATTTCAGGGCGTTTTTGCAGCTTTTGTTTGATTGATAAACTAAAACAATGTGAAAGTTGTTGTTATTATATTTGTTTGTTTTTTTAATTAAAGTTAAATTAAAGTTCAAATCTGATAAAAAATCACACTGGAAATGTTCATTAAAACAAAGTCGATCCCGTCAGAGACAGAAAAACAAACTGTCTCGTCCTGTTAAAAACTCCTCAGAGATCCTGCGATCTGATTGGTTTAAAGGTTGTTACATCACTGCCTAGAAACATGAACGTCCCGGCATGTTTCAGTTGAACGGACGCCACCGTCATCTGCAAACAGGAAGTCCTCCTCCAGCTCATCGCCGCGGGGCCGATATGCAGAGGAAACGCGTTCCCAAACACATTCCCAGTGCCTGATGGGTAATTTGTCCTCCCCCTGATGACGCTTTACCAGTGGTGGTTCTTGGAGAGGTAGGCGATGAGCGCCACGGCCACGCCCACGTAGATTCCCGTCCCGATGGTGATTGACAGCACGGCCAGGAAGAGAGCCCTCCTCGAACTGGAGCTCGCCAGGTGGAAGTCTCCTTTAGACACCGCCTTATTCGTCTGAGGGGGGAGGAAAAGGAAACAAAGAAGGGCGGAGGAAGTTAGCTGTGAAATATATAAATATCAAACAAACGTTGACAAGTCTCCTCGCTTCAACATCTTTTTCTCGCGCCTTAAAGTGTAAGTCCCATGGTCTTTTTGGGCACACATTCATCAAATAAGGGTGCACTCACACTGTCCTTCCGCACCGGGCCAAAACCGTTTTTTCGGGTCAAGCCTAGTGCGTTTGACCAGTGTGAGTGCACCCGCTCCGCGCATAACTGCGGCCAGCTGGCCGTCCACGGCCCGTCTGAGAGAGGTGGGCTTTTGTAGAGCGTGTTTGCACATGTACGAGCACGAGCACGAGGCCTACGGCGGTTCTGAGGTCATTTCCTGTGTGCCTGTTGGGACGTAGAAAAAAGAAGGAGGGACCATGCGCGGACATTAAAAACAATGGCGGTGAAAGGTTCACGTTGGTGTGATGTGGAGGTGGAGTGTTTACTGCAGATTTGGTCGATGAAAAGATTCAAAAACAGTCGACAAGACGCACAAAAACTCCGAGGTCTACGGAAAGATCTGGAAACAAAGCCACGCATCGCCATGACGTCATCAATGCGTGTGACGTGTTACGGCGTGATGAGGTATAGGCAACAAGAAGCATTCTCCGAGGCCCAGGTAGTGTGAGTACAACTATTAACAGTCCCTATGTTCCCCGGTCGCATAAGCCTCTGTCTTCGCGGATCTAATTCTGCATTTTGTCAGAGCTACAGGTCAATGTTAAAGTCATGGTAAGGGGGTAGTGTCAGGGTCTCGAAGGCTTATTTGCCGGGGAATTCGGCACTGATCGTGGGAAAAATAACACACACAAACAAAGTGGAGAACATAGGTACCCTCCCGTACTGTGAAGGCATAAAAAACTTCCTTTTTAGCCACTAATGCTGCTGAAAACAACAGCAAACCGTGTTGTGGAAGTCCGAGAAACATCGGGGGAAAGCCAAACGCCGTCGCATCTGGGTTCGTGGCATCCTCCAGAGGCGCACACAGCTGGTTGAATGTTTGCAAAATCTAAACTGTTTGTAAGTGAACTTATTGCACACTTGCATCTTTATTTCCATTTTACCTTAAATTTGTTTAGTTTTTAAATGTGTGTGTGAGGTCAACAGACAGAAACAACAACAACAGAAGAAGAAGAAGAAGAAACGAGATTATAAAGCAGAGGAGGAACATCAGAGAGGACGCTCCGGTCTGCTCTTTATAATCAGTTTTTAATAAAGCTGATGCGATCAGGAAGCAAAAACATCCTGTTCAGTCTTAGACCTCAGGCTGCAGAGGACCCGATGCTCAGTAAAGATCTGTTATCTGCTCCTCTGCTGGGAACGGGAACACGAGAAACTCTTTTTTAATACAACACGGACATCGATCAGCTGTCCTCCTTCAGTTAACAGAAACATCATTCAGACACTAAACGTATTATTTACATTTGAATCCGTCTTTAGAATTAAATGACTCCATTAAGTCGATACCAGAACACTGGTGATGTTGGATTAGCTTTCCAGTCTTTCCAGTTCAAAGGGACTTTACGTTAACAGACAGACATCTGCAGCCTCATGACAGAAAATGTCCTAACCGCTTGCCGTATCTTTAGTTACGTTAGATGCTGAACTAGCTTAATGGCTGTGTCCTCGCAAACCTCCTTCTTAAAGTGTGATTCCGGCGCAAAATCATCCCAGGGTCTTTTTCCGCGCTTACATTCACCAAATAAGCTATCGAGACAGTTTTTTTTTGTATGAACTATTAACGGAAAAATCCAGGAGAGTCGCTAACAGCCGGACGTGGCTAACAGTGATTAGCTCGGGGCAGTACGGTGAAGGCATTCAAAGGTCTTTTTTAACCACTAATGCTGCTGAAAATAACAGCAAACCTCTGCAGCAGCATGAGAAGAGTCCCTACACACAAAACAAAGCAGCAACAGCGTAGTTAGTGAACCCAGAGTTTATTAAAAGAGTGTTTTAAAGACTTACCTACTGGCTCCTGTACCAGCTCCTCTCATAGTAAAGTCCATTACAGTGGATTACCAAAGTCAATCCCAAAGGAAGGAGCCCATTGCTGCTTTGTTTTCTGTGGTCTTTCGTGTGGTGGTGTTTCCATAAGTGACAAGATGGTTTAGGAACACACCGTGTTAACGTTTGCTCTGTTACGCTAGTTAAATAGCCGCACTTGCACCATGACTTGAATACAGCCTGCTATCTATGGCACATACACTAGATGCTAACCTGGAGCAGCGGGAGGATTCGGGCCGTGAGGGTCTGTGTTTTCACAGTCTATGAGCCTGGGACTGTGTTGAATATCAGTTTAAATCATAGATCATAAACGTCGTCTGCACTTTACTCACGGAGCCAAGTTTTTTTCCCCAAACTTTATTTCATATCATAGCCGGCGTAATCACCGCTAGAGACACGGGACTCCTACTCCTGTTTATCTAGTAATGTGTTCTGTTAGCCTAGCTCCTGGAGCTAATGTGGCTCATATGGCTAATTCTGTAAACGTCAGCCAGATGGACGTATCTCCCTCCCCCCAACGTCACATACATGCCCTTTTTTGGTAAGAGGAAATGAGGCGGAGTCAAAGTCTGACAAGATGGAGACTCCCGTAGGCGAGGACGATTGGATCGAGTTGAAAGAACGGACCTCGACGGAGAGGCTATATCCGTTTATCGTACAGTCTGTGCTTGTGACTTGATAATTGGCACATTGTTGCAGTTGGTTACAATGGTTCTGTAATGACTTAATTCCCTGTATATATAGATAGTTTTTTATAATATATGTTTTCTTCTAGCTCTGTCGCCTCACAGCAAGAGGGTTCCAGGTTTGAATCCCGGCTGGGGCCCTTCTGTGTGGAGTTTGCATGTTGTCCCCGTGTCTGCGTGGGTTTTCTCCGGGTTCTCCGGTTTCCTCCCACAGTCCAAAGACGTGCAGGTGTTCGGTTCATTGATGACTCTAAATCACCCGTAGGTGTGAATGGTTGTCTGTCTCTGTTCGTCTCTATGTGTCCTGTGATAGACTGGCGTCCTGTCCAGGGTGGACCCCGCCTCACGCCGATGTCAGCTGGGATCGGCTCCAGCCCGCCGCGACCCCGACAGGGACAAGAGGCTGAAGATGAATGAAGATGAATTTTTTCGGCTATATAATATTTGTTGCTTTTATATTTGGAGTTTCCTGGCAACTTTTTCCTAAATGCAGAAATACCAAAAGAGCTCCAGGCCTCTGGAATCACGTGTCCCTTCAGTCTGAGGCTGTTGACGATGCGGTCAGAGCGTTGATTTAGAATAAAGCTATCTAAATAAATGAAGCTCAGTTGAATCTCTCCATGAGCTGAAACGTGATTAACGAGCTCGTTGGCAGCAGGAAACAGCTGCTGTAATCGCCGCTTCACTTCCAGTAAGATTTAATTAATCTTTCAGACCAATCGGACGTCATTTTGTGACTTCAGCCAACCAGAGCCAGCGGCGGGGGCGGGGCCTCCTGTTATTGGTCCACACACAGGACAAAAACAGGGGCTTCACACACTTCCTGTTGAGAGTCGGTCTGAGCAGAATTACGTAAAGAGCTCTGCGTGTGTGTGTGTGTGTGTGTGTGTGTTTGTGTGTGTGTGTGTGTGTGTGTGTGTGTGTGTGTGTGTGTGTGTGTGTGTATGTGTGTGTGTATACACTCTAAAGCATCCAGTCAGATTATCCGCACCAGCTTAACAAAAACTGAGCGTTTCAAGCGTTTCCTGGCAGAAAAACAACAGTTACAGTTATAATTTGTAACTTTTCTGCATTAAATTGTGTAAAAACAACCAGACCTGTGTTTTATATTTAGCTGAGTTGTGTTCTTAAGTTATTTCAAGTGTTCAAACCAGAGAAATGTGTCATTTTAGTGTCAGTGGCTTCATATCCTCTTTGTGCCTGAAGACTTTATCAAGTTTTAAGACACGTTTTTATGAGCCACTTTTTAAATATTGGTGTTTTTTGACTCTATATTTGAACATGATGAAGGATTTTAGTCATCAGACGTCTGGATCTGAAGTGATCAGAGAAACAAACTGAAACATACAAACAGAGTCGGAGGAACTCTGACTTTTAACACTTTAACACTTTATTAAGTGCTTTTACTGGTTTTATTCAGTAAGAGGTCTGTGCTCCTTCATTTAACATATATTAAACCAGTCCATTTTAAGCATTTTATTTTATTATTTATATTATTATTAGTAGTAGTAGTATTAATATTAATGAAAATAATATAAGTATAATTCTTATTAATAATAATAATTAGCATTATTATTATCAGTAGTAGTAGCATTATGATTAGCATAATTATTATTAGAATTGCATTATTATCAACATCATTATTATTATTATTATAATTATTATAATCATTACCATTAATATTATTATTATTATTATTATTTGTAGTCATTTTATGTCTATTTTTAGTTGTTTTGCATCTCTGTGAGCAACATTTTATGGTGCTTTAAGGTTTATTTCATGTCTTTTTGGTAATTTTGTGGCTCTTTGTAGTCACTTTACATCTAGATTTGGTTGTTTTGGATCTTCTTGTGGTCTTGTTGTGTCTATCTGACGTTGTGTTTTTTTATCTCTGTGATTCTTTTGCATCTATTTTTTAGTAATTTTGCAATGTTTTATGTTGATTTTTAATCTATTTTAATCAAATTTGCATATCTCTGTGGTCATTTTGGGTTGTTTTTAGTCAGTTTGTGTATATTTCTTTTATTCATTTGTGTCCATTTAACACCTCTGTAGCATCTCTGTGGTCAGTTTGTGTCTCTTTTTAGTCGTTTTGTGCAGTTTTGTGGTGAACTATTCCTTTAACATGACTCACGTCCTCCTCCTGCTGCTGCTGCTGCAGAGCTTTCTGTTGTTCACTGATGGATTTGAGTGTGGGAAGCGTTGCCACTGGCAACCAGCCCTGTCTTTTTTGGAGCTGTAGGTGCAGGGTTGCCGTGGAAACCACATCCACAACACATGCAGCAGATCAGCCGCCACACAACAACAACAACAACAACAACAACAACAACAACAGTGAGACAACTAAAAAGCCTGATTATTCCTACAAAATAAAACATTTTAAAACTCCAACAACCATAAAAACCACTCACGTCTTTTGTTTTTCTAAATTATGCAATGACTCCTCCTCCATTTTGTAATTGACGGCAAAGAACGAACTGTTATCTCCATTTTAAACATAATAATTGATTATATTTTAATATATTTATCTTTTTAAGTTCCAACAAAATCATATTAAGTTCAACAACATGTGAAAAAAGAGAAAAAACATCCCAGTGGAGGAGTTGTTTCTCGTTATCGCCGTCACAACTGTTCATTAATGATGTGCTAATTGACGGATCAGTTACCAGGCGAATTGTTTCAGAGGTAAATACGTTAGAAAGCAGAGTGAACTCAATAAACAGCCTTTTTTCTTTGGACGGTCGGAGTGGAGTTCGTCCTCTCGCTGACTGCAGATCAGTTACATAAGCTGTATTGTGTGTAGGAGCAGCTTTGTATTAATGTTCCCAAAACAGAAAGAGAATAAGAAGAAGCTGCAGCAGAACGGATCATCTGCAGTCAGAGCACACGACACACACTCACACACACATCAGCGCTGACACACACATCAGCCCTGACACACACACATCAGCGCTGACACACACATCAGCGCTGACACACACACATCAGCGCTGACACACACATCAGCACTGACACACACATCAGCACTGACACACACTGTACTGTACGGGTGAGCCGATCACATCTGCTCTTCCAGTTTTCATCATTCACAGCAGCCGTGACCCAAACTGACCCAACCAGCCTTTACCTGCAAAATGTCACCTCAAGAGACAAGTGTCGACCACAGAGAGACACAAAATGACCACAAAGAGACACAAAACGACCACAAAGAGACACAAAATGGCGCAAAAAGACACAAAATGACCACAAAGAGACATAAAACCACCACAAAGACACAAAACAACCACAAAGAGACACAAAACGACCACAAAGAGACACAAAACGACCACATAGAGATGAAAACAACTGGCTAGAGACACAAAATGATGTCAGAGACACAAAATGACCATAAAGAGACAAAACGACCACAAAGTGACACAAAACGACCACAAAGAGACACAAAGTAATCATGAAAAAGACACAAAACGACCACAAAGAGACACAAAACGACCACGAAAAGACACAAAACGACCACAAGGAGACACAAAACGACCACAAAGAGACACAAAACGACCACAAAGAGACACAAAGTGATCATGAAAAAGACACAAAACGACCACAAAGAGACACAAAACGACCACAAAAAGACACAAAACGACCACAAGGAGACATAAAACGAACAAATAGCGATGAAAATAACACAAAATGACATCAGAGACACAGAATAACCACAAAGAAAGACACAACAACAACAACAACAAAGAGACACAAAATGACCAAGAAGAGACACTAAATGCACCCAGGGTTAAAAAAAACATTCTGGTTTCTCTTTCTTTAAACCAATCACAGTCGTCTGGGGCGGAGCTGAGCCCGTACTGTACATCCGGTAAACCGGGTGTGTCAGGTGTGTGTGTCTGCGTGTCAGGTGTGTGTCTGCGTGTCCTCACCTTGTGCGACAGGTAGAAGGCGGCGATGCCGAGCGGCCAGAAGCAGCAGAGCATGGAGAAGACACTGAGGCCCAGGTGATCTCTGGGAGGCATCAACAGGAAGGCGTCCTCGCTCTCTGATTCACTGGAGTAATCACTCTGAACACACACACACACACACACACACACACACAGGTGAGTTTACCTGCAGTGTGGGGACTCAGACACGCTGTCCTCGTCTCTTTAGGAAAATATTTACAGTGTCAATCGCTGTTAGGCAGAGAAGGAGAAGGACGTTTCCCAGCATGCACCAGCTCTGGGTGCTGTTGTGTGGCAGCGCTCCACAGCTCCACCTACACACCTGACGTGCACACGACATCCAATTTACACACTTTTGTGTCACCGTATTCACGCAGACTTCCCCCCAAAGACGCTCGTCTAAACGCGGAATAAGAACTGAGAATGCAACGCCACTTTAGTGTTTCCTTTCTACATCGTCTCCGTCTAAACACGGCCTTAAACATCACTTTGATGCCGAGGATTTTCCGGAGATTCTCTATGGGGTTTAGATCTGGACTCTGACACTTCCTCCTCCAAATTTAACGGACTTCTTTACACTTTGGGTTCAGTCGTTCCCCAGTCTGACGCTGAACATAAAGTTTCCCATCAGACTTAAATAAATTGAACTTTAATGTCGTGTCGCCCCGTTTGGGAGAGGTGGGCTTTTGTAAAGCACGGTTGCACATGTACGAGCACGAGCGTGCGCACGTGTACGAGCACGAGCGTGCGCACGTGTACGAGCACGAGGCCTACGGCGGTTCTGAGGTCATATCCTGTGCGCCTGTTGGGACGTAGAAAAAAGAAGGAGGGACCATGCGCGGACATTTCAAACAATGGCGGTGAAAGGTTCACGTTGGTGTGATGCGGAGGTGGAGTGTTTACTGCAGATTTGGTCGATGAAAAGATTCAAAAACAGTCGACAAGACGCACAAAAACTCCGAGGTCTACGGAAAGATCTGGAAACAAAGCCACGCATCGCCATGACGTCATCAATGCGTGTGACGTGTTACGGCGTGATGACGTATAGGCAGCAAGAAGCATTCTCCGAGGCCCAGGTAGTGTGAGTACAAACGGGCCTGGAGGGGGGGACAAGGACCCTAAAGCACGGGGCACGGGACGGAGGCACAGTGGGAGTGCCCCCTTAGTGTCTATATTCTATAAGTCTACCTGTCTGAGAGCGTGAACACGTATGTGTGCACACTTTAAAAACCATTAAAGCTGAATCTGATTTTAACGCCTCAACTACTTCAGAGGTAAACGTATTACAGCGTTGTGTAGACTGACACTACCTAACCTCATACAATTCCTACAGGTCCCCTGGGCTGTGGTAAACTACGCATACTAGTGCTAGTGAGCGAGTGAAATCAGGTTTGCACGCTCCTGCGGTAATCTCTCCCTCTCTCTGTGGTATTAGAGGGACAGAGTAGATTAAAGCTGGACTCTGCAGACACAAAATCTCAGCTAATCGTCTCTAAAGCGATTGGCTGTTAGACGGCCAAATGTGTCGTTCGCAGAGCTGCAGATCGTTAATCTCATTCTGCTGGAAACTCACTCACTCCGAACCGCAGGAAGGGAGGGATGGAGGGATGGAGGGATGGAGGGAGGTCAGGGCGCTCAATTAGGTAGATTATAAAAACGTACTTCCTCTGAAAAAAGGGTCGAAGCACGCGAGATACGTGGTTCTCAGCGTTGGAGTAATGAGAAAGTGTCACCACTTTTAAAATCGCTCCTGCTACGCTCGAGTTGGGTGGTTTGCCCCGTTCGCCCGCAGACTCCATCATTGACGTGTCCTTATTTATAAGACTTTCCTCTCTGTTTTTCCTTCATACCTGCAGAAATATGTCGTTGGAAAAAGCACAGGAGCCCGTCAGCTCCGCTCTGATCTTACTAACTTAACATAGAGTCCGTACTGAACTGGGGAAAAGGGCATTAAGGGCGCACTCACACTGTGCCTCCGTACCGCGCCCAAACAGGCTTCACGGGTAAAGTCTAGTTTGTTTGACCAGTGTGAGTGCAACCGTACTGCGCCTAGTTGCAGTATACTTGCCGTCCACGGCCCGTTTGGGAGAGGTGGGCTTTTGTAAAGCAAGTTTGCACATGTACGAGCACGAGCGTGAGCACGTGTACGAGCACGAGGCCTACGGCGGTTCTGAGGTCATTTCCTGTGCGCCTGTTGGGACATAGAAAAAAGAAGGAGGGACCATGCACAGACATTTAAAACAATGGCGGTGAAAGGTTCACGTTGGTGTGATGCGGAGGTGGAGTGTTTACTGCAGATTTGGTCGATGAAAAGATTCAAAAACAGTCGACAAGACGCACAAAAACTCTGAGGTCTACGGAAAGATCTGGAAACAAAGAGACGCATCGCCATGACGTCATCACTGTGTGTGACGTGTTACGGCGTGATGACGTATAGGCAGCAAGAAGCATTCTCCGAGGCCCAGGTAGTGTGAGTACAAACGGGCCTGGAGGGGGGGACAAGGACCCTAAAGCACGGGGTCACAGTACGGACTAAACAGGTTGAGTGCGCCCTTAGTTACGCTGAACCCTCCGCGTGGAAGCAGCTGCAGAATGAAGTGAAACTGAAGGAGCTGGTTTCTCTAAACAGAGTTAAATCCCTTCTTATAATGTTGAAACAGACTCTTCTGTCTTTCTATGTTCTTTGTCTTGGCCAGGACTCTCTTGTAAAAGAGTTTTTTAATCCCATGAGACATTTTCCTGGTCAAATAAAGGTTAAATAAATAAATAAAACCACTACTTTGGTCAGCTGGTAACCATTAACTGCTTCTATTCTCCCGCTCTTCTGCAGCGTCTCTAAATGATTTTATAAACGTCACAGTGAAACTAAACGAATCACCTCGAGCTCCTGGAACTCGTCGTCGTCGTCGATGTCGTACGACAGCGTGTGCAGCTTTGCGTCCTCTCCAGAAAAGTCCAGAAACTTCCCGTCGGCAAACAGCAGCGAGGAGGAGGCGGCAGCAGCCGAGCAGGACGAGGAGGAGGAGGCGTCGGGACCGAACCCCTCGATGAAAGTGGTCTCGCAGCAGTCTCCTCCCCCGGCCTCCCCCCACGCCCGCAGCACGCTCTCTGGGCACAAGAGGAGTCCGGGGGAGGGCCTGAGGCGAGGGTCCGATACCGCCTGGTGTGGGAGGAGAGCGCTGGGGTTCAGGAGCTGAGGAGGACCCCCACCTCCTCCACCTCCACCTCCACCTCCACCGCTCCTCTCCTGACCCTGATACTGAGGAGCTGAGTACACCAGCAGCAGCGCCTCGCGGGGCTCCACCCCCAGCCTGTGGGTGTTGATGAGGCCATTTTGTCTGCAGGGCTCTCCTCCTCCTTCACCTCCTCTCGGCGAGGCTCTCCCCAGTTTGGAGGAGGAGGTCTCGGCCTCTGCTCCTCGACCTTCCTCCTCTCCTCCCTCCATCCGTCCCTTGAGCTCCGCTGGCTCCTCCTCCTCCTCCTCAGAGGTGTCTCTCAGAGGGGTCAGAGGTCAGAGGTCAGGCATCGCCGTCTGAAACAGAAAACAATGCACGTTGGATTAAGGTGAAGTCCTGCTGGAAATAACTCCTCTGATTCTTTATGAAGCTGCACGACGATTTCATCCACTGTTCCTACTTTTACCTGAGAAAAGTAACATGTTATTTACTTCACATGTGACCCACGTGATCGTGAGCCAGGACGTGCGGGACCATTGTTATTTCTCTGTTTTGTCGATGAGCCTGCAGACAGATAAAACCTCACAGTCGGTGATTTAGTCCCCTTTCATTCATCAGTGGGGGATGATGAGTAAAAGTTGAATTGCCATTTGAACAGAACGCGAGCACATCAGAAGTCTGACGACGACAAACGACGAGACGCAGTCAACATCTTTGTTAGTTTCTGAAATCTCAAAGTGTTAACGAACACACGTGTTTGGTTTCTCCACAGCGTCTCCCCGTCTCTTCTTCTCCGTTGTTGGTGTATTTCTGTGGCAGCTACAGCGCCACATCCAGGCCTGGCATTTGAACTACGGCGTTTGGAGTCGGTTTACCTGCTTTCCTGTGGACGCAGAGATTTAGGATCTGAGGCCGAGTGGACGGAAAACTTTTTAAGGACGACGGAGAAAAAAGAGGTTGTTTTTGATCGTGTGGACGAACCCTAAGTCTCCGTTTCTTCTTCTTGTCTCCCATTAATCTTCTCACGACTCTTTGGCGGGGCCCGGGCCCTAGGTTGGGAACCGCTGGACTAAACTACCTGTATATAAAGTATTTAAAAGTAGCTCCACCTGGAGAGGCTACAACAGAAACTCACTGCTTCATTCTTCATGCAGGAATAGTGAAGTATTGTGCTGATGTGCTGTCAGCCATTTAAACATGCTATTCTACTGTGGTAATATAAAAAATACATCAAATTTACTGTACATTTATAGTATTTATGCATATTCATATTTAGTTTTAGTTAATAAAACAATCCTGCACGTTTAATAATAAAGCTGAGCATCAAAGCCGCCTGGAGCACATGCACGCACATGCCCACACACGTGCACACGCCCGAACGCACACACACGCACGGATATTTACAGCCCGGGGAAATAAACATACCTGTAAATGTGGTGAAATCTCTGAATACCGACAGTCACCGGCCCTGACGTCACCCCGGTGGTGCTAAACATACTTAAACACACACGCACGCACGCACGCACGCACGAGCGCACATACTCACCTTCCAAGGTGAGACATGAGACCTGCATCCATCCATCCAACCAATGCATCCAGGCTTCACACCGAGCCCTCCTCCGTCCTCCAGCCGTCCTCCGTGCGCTCCGAGCCGCGTCCCGGCGCTGGTGGAGGTCCGGTGCTCCGAGGAAGAAGGAGCCGAGAGAGAGGAGAGGCAGGCGGGCAGGAGAGCAGGCAGGTGTCCGTGGATGATGTCCGGAGGATGGTTCTCCTGCAGAGACGAGATGAAGGAGAGGAGAGGAGAGAGAGAGTGAGAGAGAGAGAGAGAGAGTTCAGTGAGGAGGAGGCATGTGCACTGAATACAGAGGAGGGATGTGTGTGTGTGTGTGTGTGTGTGTGTGTGTGTGTGTGTGTGTGTGTGTGTGTGTGTGTGTGTGCAGCAGCAGAGATTCCCTCTCCATGGTCCTAAAGCCGCTCATCGCTCTGATCAAACAGTTTCATAATCATTTTGCAGTTGATTTTTAGTCATTTTGTGAATATTTCTAGTCAATTTGCATGCCTTTAAGATTGTTTTGCATCTATTTGAGTCATTTTATTCCTATTTTTAGTCATTTTGTTAAACTTTTAGTCATTTTGTTAATATTTCTATTCATTTTGCATGCCGTTGTGGTTGTTTTGCATCTATTTCTTGCAATTTTTCATCTATTTTTAGTCATTTTGCATCTATTTTTAGTCATTTTGCATGCCTTTTCTGATTGTATTGCATCTATTTTAGTCATTTTGTCAATATTTGTAGTCATTTGGATTCTATTTTTTGTCGCTTTCCACATCTATATAATTGTTTTTCATCTATTTTGGATGTAATACAACTCTGGGGTGGTTTGGTCTGTCTTTGTCGTCATTTTACAGCTATTTCATTTGTTTTTTTGTTGTTGCTTTGCATCTCTGTGGTTGTTTTGCATCTGTTTTAATAAGTTTCCACCCCCTTTTTGGTTGTTTTAAATAATTTTGAGTGATTCGTGTTGTCTTTTGTATATTTTACAGACATGAAAAAAGCAAAACGATCCAGAGTTTCACAGCAAAGAGGAACTTTTGGACAAACGTCAGATCAGGATGCAGAAATGTATTTTCCTTTCTTTACAACTTGTTTTAATCACATCGACCTCTCAACAACATACAAACATTATTATTTTTATTTTCATTATAAATCAGTTGACAGCTCAAAGACGACATGTTGTTTTAGTGTTTTTTCCCTAAACAATAAATGAAATCTACTGGAGCCCTTCAGCTCCTCTTCATTTAAATTTGAAATTGAATTTAACTCCACTTATCTTAACTTAATTTAATCTAAATTAACTGAACTTAAATTTAATTCAATTGAATTCAACTTAACCTAAATTAACTTAATTTGATTTAATTTAACATAAATTAACTTAACTTAACTTAGCTTAATTTAATTTAATTTGATTTAATTTAACTTATATTTTATAACTTTTAACTTAATTTAATTTTAATTTAACTTAACTTAAATTAACTTAACTTAATTTAATCTAAACTAACTTAATTTGATTTAACTTAACTTAAATTGACTTAGCTAAATTTAATTTAATTTAATTTAATTTAATTTAATTTAATTTAATTTAATTTAATTTAATTTAACTTAATTTAATTTTACTGTACTGTACTTCATTTTATAATTTTCTTTTTTATATTTCCTGTATTAGCTGTATTATTGTGTGAGGCGGTTCTTCCTCTCGGCCTTTAGGGGGCGCTGCGCTCATTTCACGGTCTGACAGATCCGCTAAAAAAAAGCCACGAAGAAGAATGAAAACGAAGCAGTGAGCGTAGAAGAAGAATCCGCCCCTGTCACTGTGCGCAAATGCGCATCCAGCAGCGGCGCGGACCTCCAGCGGACCCGGAGAAAACAAACACCACCAGGCTGGGAAACGACACGTTAGGGCGGAAACGAAAACGAAAACAGCGTTTGAGGGGGGACACGGAACCGACGGGGACCGACTGTGACACGGCAGGTAAGCCGAACTCCGCTGTTGCTTCCCCGGGCCGGAGTGTGTGTCCGCTGGGCAGGCCCTCTCCGACTCCTCGGCTCCTGACATCCACAGCGACTGTACACACCGTTGACTCCGGGATGCTGCATTGACAGGATCCAAATAATGATACTTTAAAGAAATGACACGTTTAAACCACAATATTTTAACTATAATATTGTTTTTATTATGTTTTATGAATGTACCGGACACACTCTTTAATTCGGCAAACGGATAAACACTCAATTTAATTCCACTCAATTTTATTTATAGTGCCAAATCATAACAACAGTTATCTCAGGACACTTTACAGAGTAGGTAAAGACCATTTACTAAATAAATTAAAAATAAATAAATAAAAAGCAGATTTAGTACATTCACTACATTAATTTAAAAATAAATAAATAAAAAGCAGATTAATACATTGACTAAATACATTTAAAAATAAATAAAAAGCAGATTAATACATTGACTAAATACATTTAAAAATAAATAAAAAGCAGATTAATACATAGACTTAATTAATTTAAAAATAAATGAAAAGCAGATTTAATACATTGACTAAATTAATTTAAAAATAAATAAAAAGTAGATTTAGTACATTGACTAAATTAATTTAAAAATAAATAAATAAAAAGCAGATTTAGTACATTGACTAAATTAATTCAAAAATAAATAAAAAGCAGATTTAGTACATTGACTGAATTAATTAAATAAATAAAAAAATAAAAAGTAGATTAGTACATTGACTAAATTAATTTAAAAATAAATAAATAAAAAGCAGATTTAGTACATTGACTATATCAATTAAATAAATAAAAGGCAGATTCAGTACGTTGAGTAAATTAATTAAATAAATAAAAAAATAAAAAGTAGATTAGTACATTGACTAAATTAATTTAAAAATAAATAAATAAAAAGCAGATTTAGTACATTGACTATATCAATTAAATAAATAAAAAGCAGATTCAGTACGTTGAGTAAATTAATTAAATAAATAAAAAAATAAAAAGTAGATTAGTACATTGACTAAATTAATTCAAAAATAAATGAATAAAAAGCAGATTTAGTACATTGACTAAATTAATTTAAAAATAAATAAATAAAAAGCAGATTTAGTACATTGACTAAATTAATTTAAAATAAATAAAAAGCAGATTCAGTACACTGACTAAATTAATTTAAAATAAATAAAAAGCAGACTCAGTACATTGACTCGTCGCACAGCAGTAAATCCCGTAGATGATTAACTTTTGACTCATTTTATTACAATATCGCGTCATTAAATTGTGTTATCGCGAGAACGCAGAAGGTGACAGTTAAGTTGACTCCCACGTACTAAAGTTGTCTCTTATTGCGGTAAGTTGTGTTATTTTCAGACGTGTATTCATGCCGAATTTACCACACGATTATTTAAACTAACTTAGGGTATTTAAATAATGTTCACGGTTTTAATAACTCTGCTTATATCCAGTTAAATCTTAAATTTAGAGGTTTCTAAACGGGCTTTGGTGTGACGTTCTCGTGTGGCTCGCTATCACTAACGGTGGGTTGTGTGAGGTGGTTAGCTTAGCTGTCAAACATGATACAGACACAGGTGTTGTGCAACAGTGTGCAGAAGTTATCTGATAATAACCTTAAATACACGGAAGAGCGAGGGCGTTAATGTAAGGTTAGCTCGGCGGTGTGTTGCGTTCAGGTACAACATCAGGGGCTGGGCTATGTACTGACTTTAGCACAGAGTCAGTGGTCAGTGAGTTGCTTCAGTTGTTAGACTGAGCCCTGGTGGAGCTGAGTGCAGCAGGGGTGGGAAGTAACATTTACTCAGTACTTAAACACAATTTTGAGGTGCTTTTACTCCATTTTTATGCCACTTTTTTACTTATAATCCACCGAATTTCAGAGGTAATATTCTACTTTTGTCACTTAAATACAGTTTAATCCAAAATATTATCATCAAATAGATCACACAGAAGTATACAAAGTAAATAAAGCCACACCTATCAGCTGCAACCGTAAAGTGATATTTACATGAATCTATTATATTTTCATTCGTTTAATAACTTCATTTATTTCAGGCAGCAGTCATTACAATAGCATCCGCACAGAAAACAGAAACATTTGAACGTAATTTGTGCCTGAAAAGGAGCGGGAAGAAGAAAAAATCTCATTCAATTCAATTTTATTTATAGTGCCAAATCTTAAAAAAAGTTATCTCAGGACACTTTACAGAGTAGGTAAAGACCACACTCTATGACTTATTTATGATTTACAGAGACCCAACAATTCCCCCGTAGAGTACGGTGGAGACGAAAACCTTCCCTATAACAGACAGGAACGTCAGACAGACCCAGCTCTGTGGAGGACGCACATCTGTCTGCACCGGAGAAAGGAAGAGAAGGAGAGAGAGAGAGAAAAGACGGACAGATGGACAGAGAGAGACAAAGACAGAGACAGACACACTTCCAGTAACTATAATAATATCTATAGTATGAATCCCCCACCCCTTTTTCTCAACAAGTGTGTAAAACAGAACGTGTGTCGTCACTTCCTGAATTTATGCAAATAAATGTAAATAAACAAAAACACACACACAAAAACCAACACCTTACATGATGATTAGGCTGCTGATCCACTTGAAGTAACTGAGAATTATTATTATACTTCTATATTTGATCATAACAGCGTTCGGCAAAGCATCATGATGATAAACAAATAAACAAAAAAGCAACATGTGAATGTCAGAACAACGAGTCTAATATGGTAGTGAAGACAATTATTGATTTCAGATGACCCTCCTTATACAGATTGTGACCAAATTACATTAATCTATTATAATCTGATGATAAACTAGTCTGAAACAGGCCGTTCTGCACAATGAGTGCTTTTACTTTTTGTACTTTAAGTACATTTTGACACTAATACCTTTGTACTTTTACTTTAGTATCATTTTGAATGCGGGGCTTTTCCTCGTAACGCAGTATTTCCACACTTCAGTAAAAGTTCTGCGTGTCTCTTCCACCTCCCTGAAGTGCAGCACGTTACATTTCAGAGAACACAGATACAGATGTTTCAGAAAGAGGAAGTGTGAGTCTGCAAATCGAGAATAAAAACTTAACGTCACACCGAGAGAGAGTCGTTATCGCCTCCAGACCTGGGTCAACGTGCCCGGCTGAAAACACCGCAGCACAAAATCAAATGAATCTATAACTTAAGATCAGGAATTCAGTTTTTATTCAACACTACTATGTTTTTTTGGTACATATTTAGATTTTGAGGTATTTAGCAGCAGTGGAAAGTAACCATGTGTGTTTGCTGAAGTACAAAACACGTGTTTTACTTGAGTATTTTCATTTAATGCTGTTTTCTTCTTCTGCTCCAGTCGAGTTTTTACTGACAAACTCACAATGTGCATCACAACACATGCTGAGTCTTTCACTACAGAAGCTGTTCTGTAGTTTCTAACCCCAGAGTTATTAATAACACATATGTTATTAGAAGTGGGGCGACACGGTAGTGTGTGGGTTCCCGGTTCGAATCCCGGCTGGGGCCCTTCCGTGTGGAGTTTGCATGTTCTCCCCGTGTCTGCGTGGCTTTTCTCCGGGTTCTCCGGTTTCCTCCCACAGTCCAAAGACGTGCAGGTGTTCGGTTCATTGATGACTCTAAAATTGCAAAAAATCACAATCGTCTGTTGTTTCCGTAGCGACCATGGTGGGCGAACGCCGCAATGGGAACCTGCTGGTCCAGCTGGGGCCAAGGCTGCAGGCGTATCCGGAGGAGCTGATCCGCCAGCGCCGCAACCACGACGGCCAGACGGAGTACCTGATCCGCTGGTGCCTCGTCACCATCGACGACGGCTCCACCTCTGGGGGCGGAGCCAACGAGGCGGGCGGGGCGAGCGGCGGCAGCTCCGGCGTGGACGGGTCTGGCAGCTCCACGTCAGGAGAGAGCAAAACGGAGAACAT
The DNA here is from genome assembly GCF_963691815.1 of Echiichthys vipera. NCBI lineage: Eukaryota > Metazoa > Chordata > Actinopteri > Perciformes > Trachinidae > Echiichthys > Echiichthys vipera. Next base: position 3,732,814 of record NC_139836.1, on the reverse strand, counting down.
CCTGATGTGGATGACGACGGAGGACGTGTACGCCAACTGCCCCACCCTGCTGGGGAAGAGGAAAACGGACTCGCAGCGCCCCCTGCAGCAGGAGGCGCAGCAGGGCGAGTCATCAGACGGAGGTCAGAGGAGCGGCGGCGAGTTCCCGTCAGACGTCACCTTTGACGAGGTGGAGCTGTCGGACATGAAGGAGGACGTGAAGAACTTGGTGCGTCGAGCCAGAAAGCAGATGGCCAAGAAGAGCGACTTCTCCATCAGCATCACGCACACCATCCACGTGCTGAGCGCGTACGCCAGCATCGGCTCGCTGGTCGGCGTCTTCAAGGAGACGGGCGCCCTCAACCTGCTGATGGAGCTGCTGTGCAACAAGGAGACGCAGACCAGACGCAGCGCCGGGAAGATGCTGCGAGCGCTCGCCTCACACGACGCAGGTAACCACAAACTTTTATTTGCTGGGAAAATACTGCCCTCTGATTGGCTGTTTCTCTGAGCTCAGGCTTTGTTAAACTGCAGGTTACCGTAGCAACAGTAGGGATGCGTCAGACTCTGATAAAGGAGTTTGAAAAGAAGGTTGATACCGCCCTCTGTGACTTCCTGACTTCTCCACTGGTTGCCTGGCAACGACATAATGACAGCAAGACTCCTGTTGTTTGTCCTTGGACGTAGCCGCGCTAGCTGCTTCCACTTGTTTTCAGCCTTTATGCTAAGCTAACCTAGCATTCTGAACACCTGACTACACCAGAGAGTGAGTGTATTTCCTCAAATTTAAAGTGTGGTGATGCGGCTCTGATCAGAGTCCGTTAATATTGATTAATTGAATTTTGACTGAACGCCTGACACACTGAAACAACAGCTGTAGATACTGAATCGCTTATACACTGCTTATATTTCACAACCCGCGGCGTTGAGAGCAGAGGAAGTCAGCTAGCCGCTAATTAAACGCGCTGTGCAGCCGGAAAACGGAGAAACGCCGAAAGAGTCGAGCAACAACCGAGCTGTCTCTGCAGAGGCCTGTGTGGTTGTATTTAAGCAGCCCGGTGAAGATAAACACCGTGAACGCCGCAAAGAATATTCAAATATTTGCTGTAGATTAGGAAGCTTAAAAAAAAGGTATCAGAGACTGTTGCCCACGTAGCGTTCAAGAAAGTCTGAATTTGGAGGTTTTTGCTCACAGGGATTAACTTTACATTACGTTTACCTCCATTATCTGAAGCTTTGATGCTGTAATATGAACTGTAACATCATGTTTACCTCCATTATCTGAAGCTTTGATGCTGTAATATGAACTGTAACATCATGTTTACCTCCATTATCTGAAGCTTTGATGCTTTAAGAACTGTAACATCACGTTTACCTCCATTATCTGAAGCTTTGATGCTTTAATATGAACCGTAACATCACGTTTACCTCCATTATCTGAAGCTTTGATGCTTTAATATGAACTGTAACATCACGTTTACCTCCATTATCTGAAGCTTGGATGCTTTAATATGAACTGTAACATCACGTTTACCTCCATTATCTGAAGCTTTGATGCTTTAATATGAACTGTAACATCACGTTTACCTCCATTATCTGAAGCTTTGATGCTTTAATATGATCTGTAACATCACGTTTACCTCCATTATCTGAAGCTTTGATGCTTTAATATGAACTGTAACATCATGTTTACCTCCATTATCTGAAGCTTTGATGCTTTAATATGAACTGTAACATCACGTTTACCTCCATTATCTGAAGCTTTGATGCTTTAATATGAACCGTAACATCACGTTTACCTCCATTATCTGAAGCTTTGATGCTTTAATATGATCTGTAACATCACGTTTACCTCCATTATCTGAAGCTTTGATGCTTTAATATGAACTGTAACATCATGTTTACCTCCATTATCTGAAGCTTTGATGCTTTAATATGAACCGTAACATCACGTTTACCTCCATTATCTGAAGCTTTGATGCTTTAATATGAACTGTAACATCACGTTTACCTCCATTATCTGAAGCTTTGATGCTTTAATATGAACTGTAACATCACGTTTACCTCCATTATCTGAAGCTTTGATGCTTTCTTTAATATGAACTGTAACATTATAAACATATAACAGGAAATATGTTCTCCTCTAATGTCGTAATAATCAGCCCGTGACGTTGGACAGATTAAACACAGGATGTAACACTAAGGTTTTAAATGAGCTGTGTACTCTTGACACACAAGTGATTGTGTAAAAGTCTTTGTGGGTCTGAGCTTCTCTCATCCGTCTCTTCTTCTTCTTCTTCTTCTTCTTCTTCGACTTCTTTTTGTGTGGAAGTCGAGTCCACGTCGATCACATGGTGTCATGTGTGTCTGAAGCCAGAATGACTTTACGTTTTTTTAAATAATGTCAAAACAAAAAGTGTGGAGGAAAATCCTGGGCGAGGAGCAGCTGAGAGTTTTTCCCATGAGTCATCAGCACACACACACTCACACACACATGCGCTCACACACACGCACACGCACACAAAGTTCAGTCTGATAACATCAAACCAGAGACGAGCTCTCACTCTGACTCAGTTTCTAGAGACCACAAAAACCAGAGTTCATTAAAAAAAAGCAGCTCTTTGTGACGGTTTCCTGCGTAATCCGGGTGTTCGGGGGCGGGACAGAGAGAGATCATTTGGGGAATTTTAAACCAATGGGAGAGAGGCTTGGTGCTGCTGCTGCTGCAGAGATCCTCCATAAAACACAGATGCTGCTCTCAGGTGTATTTGTGAAGCAGGTCTGATGTGACGGACAGAGGCCCAGGTTCATTCAGGTGATCGCTCGGTACGCTAACGTCAGCACATCGCTGCGTCTCTGATTAGGGAAGCGGAGCCACGTGTTGAACGACTGGAGTGATTGTTCTGTCAAAGTGCCACAAACATATTTTTACAATAGGAGCTTGAATGACATTTAAGTTGGTGTGACGGTAAAAATCCACTGTGAGGTGAGAGGCAAAAACTCTGCATCAAGGATTTTTTGTTGGGTAAAGGATGGATGAATGGATGGATGGATAAATGTTGGGTAGAGGTTGGATGATGGTTGGATGATGGATGGATAAATGTTGGATGGATGGATGGATAAATGTTGGGTAGAGGCTGGATGATGGTTGGATGATGGATGGATAAATGTTGGATGGATGGATGGATAAATGTTGGGTAGAGGCTGGATGATGGTTGGATGATGGATGGATAAATGTTGGATGGATGGATGGATAAATGTTGGGTAGAGGCTGGATGATGGTTGGATGGATGGATGGATGGATAAATGTTGGGTAGAGGCTGGATGATGGTTGGATGGATGGATGGATGGATAAATGTTGGGTAGAGGCTGAATGATGGTTGGATGATGGATGGATAAATGTTGGATGGATGGATGGATAAATGTTGGGTAGAGGCTGGATGGATGGATGGATAAATGTTGGGTAGAGGTTGGATGGATGGATGGATTAATGGTGGGTGATGGATGGATTATCGGTGGATGGATGGATGGATGGATAAATGTTGGGTAGAGGCTGAATGATGGTTGGATGATGGATGGATAAATGTTGGATGGATGGATGGATAAATGTTGGGTAGAGGCTGGATGGATGGATGGATAAATGTTGGGTAGAGGTTGGATGGATGGATGGATTAATGGTGGGTGATGGATGGATTATCGGTGGATGGATGGATGGATGGATAAATGTTGGGTAGAGGCTGAATGATGGTTGGATGATGGATGGATAAATGTTGGATGGATGGATGGATAAATGTTGGGTAGAGGCTGGATGGATGGATGGATAAATGTTGGGTAGAGGTTGGATGGATGGATGGATTAATGGTGGGTGATGGATGGATTATCGGTGGATGGATGGATGGATGGATGGATGGATAAATGATTGTTCGGGTTAGGGTGAGGGTTATCTCAGGTTAGGGTTAGGGTAATCTCAGGTTAGGGTTATCTCAGGTTAGGGTTAGGGTAATCTCAGGTAAGGGTAATCTCAGGTTAGAGTTATCTCAGGTTAGGGTTAGGGTTATCTCAGGTTAGGGTTAGGGTAATCTCAGGTTAAGGTTAGGGTAATCTCAGGTTAGGGTTATCTCAGGTTAGGGTTAGGGTTATCTCAGGTTAGGGTTAGGGTAATCTCAGGTTAAGGTTAGGGTAATCTCAGGTTAGGGTTATCCCAGGTTAGGGTTAGGGTTATCTCAGGTAAGGGTTAGGGTTATCTCAGGTTAAGATAATCTCAGGTTAGGGTGAGGGTAATCTCAGGTTAGGGTAATCTCAGGTTAGGGTAATCTCAGGTTAGGGTTATCTCAGGTCATTTCAGGCAGAAGCGGCGTCGATCATCTGGGTATTTTTGGACGTGGAAACTTCTGAGTAACTTTGATGGGAACGGACGTGTCTCCCCTTTACACATCAATGACTCAGACTGGCGAGGACTGTCTCGTCTCTACCAGGAAATGATGTCATCGCCGCCACCACCGAGGAGGCTTTGTTTTCCTTTGTGGGTGTCTTGGCAACCAGGAGATGAGGAATCCGACGTTCAGTTGAATCGAACAGCAGTTTTGAGCTCTAAAACAGGAAGTTCTCTTCCCATTCATTCGGTTTTGAGCTGTGACTCAGCGCCACGCCCTGCAGTCTCTGCTGAGGGAAAAGTGAAGCCACGAGGCTCAGCCGGGGGGGGGGGGGCGTTTACTGTGAAATGAAACTACTCGCACTATTTCCTACATTAACCACTGAAACACTGAGCTCAGTTCTCTTTCTCCTGTTTAGTGTCTCTCACCGTGTAGATCTTAAAACAATTAGTGTTATTTTTAAAGTTTCTTCTTCTTCTTCTTCTTCTTCTTCTTCTTCTTCATCTTCATCTTCTTCTTCTTCTTCTTCCTCTTCATCTTCATCTTCATCTTCTTCTCCTTCCTCCTCTTCTTGTTCCTCTTCTCCTTCTTCCTCTTCTTCCTCTCCCTCCTCTCCTTCTTCCTCTTCTCCTTCTCCTTGTCTTTCCTCCTCTTCTTCTTCCTCTTCTTCCTCTCCCTCTTCCTCTTCTCCTTCTTCCTCTTCTCCTTCTCCTTCTTCCTCCTCTTCTCCGTCCTCTTCTTCCTCTCCTTCTTCTTCTTTCTCCTCTTCTTCCCCTTCTCCCTCTTCCTCTCCTTCCTCTCCTTCCTCTCCTTCTTGTTCTTCTTCTTCCTCTTCTTCTTCTTCTTCTTCTTCTTCTTCTTCTTCAGATCAGTAGAGTGAGAAAACATGAGCATGGACGTCCGACGAATGAAATCTAACACTAACTTCCAGGACTCTCACTGCAGTTTAATGAAGCCTGTTACAGTTTCACCCTTAAAGTGTCATTCTGTTGTAAAATCGTCCCCTGGTCTTTTTCGGCACTTACATAAATCATATAAACCACCGAGACAGTTTTTTCATGTAGGAACAATTAACGGAGAAATCCAGGAGAGTCGCTAACAGCCGGATGTGGCTAACAGTGATTAGCTCGGGGCAGTACGGTGAAGGCATTCAAAGGTCTGCTCAAAATAACAGCAAACCTCTGCAGCAGCATGAGAAGAGACATATTGTCATTTATGTCTCTACATTGCATTTACAATTCTCCTTCTGCTCTCTGTAGAGACTTTGGATTTCAGATAACTCCCGATTGGAGATTCACTTGTTCAAAATATTGTTTGTTAAATTGTTTGGGATGGACATGAAACTGAAACAGGAAATTTATGAGTGAAGATGTTGATGTTGAGGTCATAAATGACTTTAAATGCTTCACGGCGTTCCCCCACCTGTGCAGTTCTTCTCAGGCTTTTTGTGTCGATGATACATGTGTCTGTTTAGTTTCAGCGCTGCTCCTCTAGGGGGCGCTCTCGTTCTCTCAGAGCAAAATGAGCAGCGTCTTTCAAATGTGTCCTCCCGTCTCTGACTCCGCGTCGTCTTGTTCCCTCTGCAGGAAGTCGGGCGTACGTCCTGCTGTCTCTCAGTCAGCAGGACGGCATCGAGCAGCACATGGACTTTGATAACCGCTACACTCTGCTGGAGCTGTTCGCTGAGACCACGTCCTCAGAGGAGCACGGCATCTCCTTCGAAGGGATTCACCTGCCGCAGGTGCACACACACACACACACACACATACATCTGATGACATCATTTTGGTATTTTTGACCATTTTCTTTTACTTTATTATCTCAAATGCACATTAACAGGCAATTAACGACACAAGCGAGAACAAAAAACATCTTGAGATTGGGTCTCACCGTGACACATAGAAAGCACTGTAAAGGGTATAGCACACAAATGATAAATGTTATATTTACAGTATAACACAGGTGTGTAAGAGATAAAGATTAAAGTTGGTACAACTCTCCGCTGTCTGGCCACGGGAAAAATCAGACGATCTTGGCGTCTCTCAGCTGTGGTCAGGACGGTTTTGCTTCAGACGATAAATGTCCCATCCAGACACAGAGTGCTGCAGTTCATTTACTTCCACATTGAAGCGTTTCTGTCATAAACTCACTCTTAAGGACTCATTCACTCTCAGCCAATCACTGTGGGCACAGAAGGGATGAACATGATGGCGAGGTCGACCCCGCCCTCTGGTCGCATCTCAGGAGTCCGTCCCGCTCCTTAGGAAAAGTTGGTCTCAGACTTTGGGAACAGGTTTGAAGAAATGACTCTGAACTAAGGGCGCGCTCTCACTGTCCACCCGTACCGTGCCCCAGGACGTTTCACGCCTAAAGTCTAGTTCCTTTGACCAGTGTGAAGAAGGAGGGACCATGCGCGGACATTTAAAACAATGGCGGTGAAAGGTTCACGTTGGTGTGATGTGGAGGTGGAGTGTTTACTGCAGATTTGGTCGATGAGTGTGATGTGGAGGTGGAGTGTTTACTGCAGATTTGGTCGATGAAAAGATTCAAAAACAGTCGACAAGACGCACAAAAACTCCGAGGTCTACGGAAAGATCTGGAAACAAAGCCACGCATCGCCATGACGTCATCAATGCGTGTGACGTGTTACGGCGTGATGACGTATAGGCAGCAAGAAGCATTCTCCGAGGCCCAGGTAGTGTGAGTACAAACGGGCCTGGAGGGGGGGACAAGGACCCTAAAGCACGGGGCACGGGACGGAGGCACAGTGGGAGTGCGCACTAAGAACTTGATAATAAGATAAATAGTCTTGTGAATACGGCCCCTGCAGTGCGACCCGATAATTCTGCCAGTTTTATTGTATTTTACTGTTTTGTTGGCAAACTTTAGATTAGTTTTTTTAAAGCTTTTTGATCGTTAAGACTACGATATAAAAGCTCCAGTTTTAAGGTGCCAAACAAATGAAGTGAGTATTAGTGTTGATTGTGTTGTTGCTGTCTGTGCTCAGATTCCTGGGAAGCTGCTGTTCTCCCTGGTGAAGCGTTACCTGTGCGTGACGTCACTGATGGACAAACTCAACACGGCGGGGGCCGAGTCTAACTCTGACAGGCAGGACGCCAGCCCCTCCCCCGCCTCCTCCTCCTCCAGCACCGCCCACCAGGCTGAGCACCTCCGCGTCCAGCGAGAGTTCGACTTCACCATGGCCATGGCCAACCTTATCTCAGAGCTGGTCCGCGTGATGGGCTGGGACCGGAACCGCCAGCATCCCGACGGCTCCGCCCACCGCCCGGGGGGAGACGGGACCTGTGTGGATGAAGTGGGGGAGGAGACGTCCCGCCCCGTCCTCAGGTCCATCTTCCAGCCTCGTTTCTGCGCCTCCCCCGTCGTGCTCACCACCACCTCTGCTATATCTGCTCCTGTCGTTGCCGCCACCGCCGCCGCAGCAGCCACGCCACCGAAGAAGAAGACAGGAAACGGATACAAAACCCGCTCAGACTTCGCCAGCCGCTCCGCCTACGTGGAGTACGTCCAGGACAACCTGAAGAGTGGCATGATGGCCCGCATGCTGGAGGACTACGAGGAGGTGAGCGCCGGCGACGAAGGAGAGTTTCGCTACAGCAACGACGGCTCGCCACCCGTTCAGGTGAGAAAACGCAGCATTGGTACAAACTGGTTTAAGCGGTTTGGTGACACAATAAGACGCAACACATGTAAACATTAGATCTGCTACACACTAATCTAATGATGTGCTCGTTATCAAGCAGCTGAAGCTCGTAACAGGTTTGAAAATCGTTAGACTCAAGTGTGTGAGAGGAACCTAAAACATGCAGGACAGTGGCTCTCCAGGAGCTGGATTGGGCAGCCCTGCCTAACACCATGGGGTCCACTGGAAGCTGTACTACAGGGGCGGGACTTACTGTACCAGCCCTATAGGGGCTAACACTGATATGAATGTGAATTTAAGAATTTTAGAAAAAGTAAATAAGGACGTGTTAATAATATTATTTCAGCATTGACGTCATTAATCAGATGAGACATGTCAGGTCTCAGAGTTATAAAAACTCACTCTCTGCAGAACGTCTCTCCTGGTTGTTTTTCGTCAGTTGAAGTCGACCATAATCACCTTTTTTAATTTATCACTTAAGCCCAGTTCAGACCAAAGATTCGCAACGCAACTGTTTTTCGAACGAGTGAGTGAGTGAGTGAGTGAGTGAGTGAGTGAGTGAGTGAGTGAGTGAGTGAGTGAGTGAGTGAGTGAGTGAGTGAGTGAGTGAGTGAGTGAGTGAGTGAGTGAGTGAGTGAGTGAGTGAGTGAGTGAGTGAGTGAGTGAGTGAGTGAGTGAGTGAGTGAGTGAGTGAGTGAGTGAGTGAGTGAGTGAGTGAGTGAGTGAGTGAGTGAGTGAGTGAGTGAGTGAGTGAGTGAGTGAGTGAGTGAGTGAGTGAGTGAGTGAGTGAGTGAGTGAGTGAGTGAGTGAGTGAGTGAGTGAGTGAGTGAGTGAGTGAGTGAGTGAGTGAGTGAGTGAGTGAGTGAGTGAGTGAGTGAGTGAGTGAGTGAGTGAGTGAGTGAGTGAGTGAGTGAGTGAGTGAGTGAGTGAGTGAGTGAGTGAGTGAGTGAGTGAGTGAGTGAGTGAGTGAGTGAGTGAGTGAGTGAGTGAGTGAGTGAGTGAGTGAGTGAGTGAGTGAGTGAGTGAGTGAGTGAGTGAGTGAGTGAGTGAGTGAGTGAGTGAGTGAGTGAGTGAGTGAGTGAGTGAGTGAGTGAGTGAGTGAGTGAGTGAGTGAGTGAGTGAGTGAGTGAGTGAGTGAGTGAGTGAGTGAGTGAGTGAGTGAGTGAGTGAGTGAGTGAGTGAGTGAGTGAGTGAGTGAGTGAGTGAGTGAGTGAGTGAGTGAGTGAGTGAGTGAGTGAGTGAGTGAGTGAGTGAGTGAGTGAGTGAGTGAGTGAGTGAGTGAGTGAGTGAGTGAGTGAGTGAGTGAGTGAGTGAGTGAGTGAGTGAGTGAGTGACACAGTCATCCAGAACAAAGCAGTGAATCAGGGAAATAAAACGCTATTTTCTCTGTTTCATCTCTATAGAAATGCAGCGGTAGAAAGTATCTCACTGTCTCCGTCCTCGTTTATATTTTATACTGCTACAAATTATATCCAGCTACTAAAACAGGCCTGAAAAGTCTCGCCTCGTCGCATTGGTCTGAACGGCCACGTTTCAGAACACTGCAGTCCCGAACACTGCAAGTAGTAGTTTCAACTCGTTGCGAATCTTTGGTCTGAACTGGGCTTTAGACTTGAGCATGGCAGCAGTTTGGATCGTGTAGTAACAGACCCTGATTGCGTGTGTCTGTGTGTGTGTTCAGGTGTTTTGGAACTCCCTGTCCAGGACGTATTGGGTCCACTGGCACATGGTGGAGATACTGGGCAGCGGCAGCAGCAGTCAGGCTGAGAAGGATACGCAGGAGAAGGCTTCCACGCTGACGGAGACGCTCAAACTCTCTGCTGGTAAGTTCTCCGTAGGTGTTTTCACGCCGGACAGCAAGACGGTAATGTGTCCGCCCTTTTTTGCGGCCTGGTCTGCACATTCAGACAGTTACCCATACTGGTACGATGTAAATAGAGTTGATGCGGCTCGGCGGCACAGGCGTGACTTGGGTGAAGGTGTCGATGACGTGGACTGTTGTGCGACCCACAGCTGGGAGTTTTAAAAGCAGGAAACAGCTGATCACAGAAACCAGAGATGGCAAAATATGGACCGTCGTGATGAGCGAATGGAAAATCTGTGAAATCCGTGAGACGCAGGTCCTCACCGCAGAGTGGTTAGAGCGGACGCCTCATGTAAAGAGGCCGAAGGTTCTCGAGGTAGAAGCTGCGGGTTCGACTCCGACCTGCGGCCCTTTGCTGCATCTCCCCCCCTCTCTCTCACCCCATTTCCTGTCTGTCCTTTTATAATAAAGGCTCGAAAAATAATCTTTAACTACTGTTTCTTTTTTCCTTCTTCTGCTCCTTCAGTGAGTCAGACGTTCTTCTCGAAGCCCCCCGGGGGTCTCTACTCTCTGCCGTACCTGTCGGAGGGTCTGCAGAGGGAGCCGCAGGCCTTGAGTCGGGCCGAGTGGTGGGAGATCCTCTTCTTCATCAAGAAACTGGAGCTCAAACAGCAGCAGGAGGTCAACAGCGTCCTCCTGCAGAGCCTCGAGGACCAGGTGAGAAACACACACACCAGAGAGCATGCTGGGAAAACTGAGGCTCGTTCCAGTCCAAAGTATTTGTCAGGAGAACATGGAAAAACATAATTCAGGTTAAAATTCACAGTAAAAACTTTTGTCTGTCTGTCTGTCCTGCAGGAGGCGGAGCTGGACGACGCGTCTCTGATCGGTCTGTCCGTCCCCGGAGACGTGGCCAAGAAGCTGATCCACTACCTGAAGCAGAATCTGCCGTCGTCGTGTCTGAGTGACCTGCTGTTCTCTCACACCTTCTCCAAACACTACCTGAGGAGAGGAGGAGGAGGAGGAGGAGGAGGAGGAACTCTGGAGGACGAAGAGCTGCTGGGTGAGGACACAAAGAGACATCTCTGTTTATCAAACAGCGAGGACGCAAAGGCCGCCTTTGTCATATGAACTCCCAGACGTCTTTCGAAGTTTCTCTTGTGCGGCACACAACAGTCATGGCCGAAAGAACGAGGTCGCGGGTTCAAGCGGCCGAAATGTGTTTCCTCAGGAGGGGGGCTGGAGTCTCCCTTAGAGAGAGGGGGAGAAGTTCAGCATCCGTGAGGAACTCGGAGTAGAGCCGCTGCTCCTTTGCGTTGAAAGGAGCCAGTTGAGGTGGTTCAGGATCATCTGGTAAGGATGAACCCTGGGCGCCTCCCTAGGGAGGTGTTCCAGACACGTCCAGCTGGGAGGAGGCCTCGGGGAAGACCCAGGACCAGGTGGAGAGATTAGATCTCCACACTGGCCTGGGAACGCCTCAGGATCCCCCAGTTAGAGCTGGTTAATGTGGCCCGGGAAAGGGAAGTTTGGTGTCCCCTGCTGGAGCTTCTGCCCCCACGAGCCGACCCCGGATAAGCGGATGAAGATGAGATGAGATGAGATGAGCACACAACAGGCGTTCTCACTCACTGGAAACACTGCGTTTGGTTTAGGCGAGGGGTGAGAGCGGGAAGGAGGCAGAACATGACGCGATTCACACCGTAGTCACGTAGCCCGTTCATAATTCTCCCGCCGGTACTTGAATTTATCTGACCATTTTGGGGTCAGTCCTTACTGACAGAGGCTCCTGAATCTCGCCGTTTCTCCAGTTAAGAATAAAGCACACACGCAAAAACATAATCAGATTTTTTTTTTTTTAAATTAAAAACGGCTATCCGAAAATGAAAATCGAACACCTACCCAACAAAGGAATGTCTGAATATTCGGGTCCAGCTGTACGTTACACTGGGAGGGCAAAGTCTGCATCCTCACAGCTCCTGCGGGTAAATGTCTGGACAAGTTCAGGGTTGCAGTGAAGCATCTCCGTTTCTATAAGACCTGTCTGTGTTTTTGTTTTCCAGCTGGAAGCTCTGTGGGTTCGTCCAGCCAGGGAGGAGGTGGAGGAGGAGGAGGAGGGGGACAGAACTCTTCATCTTCAACCTCCTCTTCCTCAGCGATGGGCTCCGTCTCAAAGAAAGCAAAGAAGGAACTTCCTGCAGATTCGGACGGCGGCAGCCCGGAGACAGAGGACGAGCTGCCTTTGGAGGACGAGAGCAAATACCCCGACGACCTGGAGGACAAGATGAAAGGTGGGGGGACGGCTGTCCTGAGGGGGGCGCCGTAGCAACCAGTTCAAAAACTGAAGAGTAATTAAAAACCAGGACCTTTTGTTGTTCCAGAATCTTTAACCCTCTGTAACCTGGAGGAAGTGACGTCACACTGAATGTCAAAAACGTCACCAACCGTCACCAAAAGCCCACCTTATTCTAGCAAAAGAACATTTTTAAACGTTAATGTCAATTTCAATTTATGTCACATTTTGACACTGAATTAATGCATACCGTATTTTCCGCACTATAAGGTGCACCTTCAATGAACGTCTTATTTTGAAACTTTTTTCATATATAAGGCGCTCCGCATTATAAGGAGCATAGAACAGACGCTACAGTCGAGGCTGGGGTCACGTTCTGCATCCATTAGATGGAGCTGCGCTAAAGGGAACGTCAACAAAACAGTCAGGGGAGGTCGTCTTGTTGCTTCCTCCACTTCAGCACCATTGATTGGTTCATGTTCAACTCTCTGGCTGCTGCTCTATTCCCGTGTTCTCCTGCGTGACTAATGGCCTTGAGTGTAAACTCTGCGTCGTAAGCGTGTCTCTTAACAGGAGCCATTTTGGGCTCTTTACACAAACACACACATGGAAATGAAACGGCACGCTTCACGCAGTCGTATATCTCAACATGCACCGCGCGTTACTTCTTCTACGGGGGAAAATAGAGTCGGCGGCTGCTCACCGTAGTTGGAGACCTGTTGTGGCTCAATATTGGTCCATATATAAGGAGCACCGGGTTATAAGGCGCACTGACGGCTTTTGAGACATTTTAAGGTGTTTAGGTGCAACTTATAGGGCGGAAAATACGGTACATGTATTTTTATAAGATTTTTTGTCACATTTATTGGCATATTAATTAGTAAGTTATAAGTTGATTGTGTTTATTTTGGAGGTTCTGTCCTCCATACTCCCAGAGTCGACTTTACTGAACAGAAATAATAAAAAAAATTAAGTTTCTGTTCAAATTCAGGTTCAGCCGTGAACATCAGGAAATATGTCTGTGTTGTTATGGTAACGCTGTGGTCTCTGCAGTGTTCAACAACCCGCGGGTCCAGGGGAAGAAGACGGTGTTGGAGAAGTTGGGGGAGGTGGTGGACATCCTGAAGAAGGGGTCGCCGGGCTCGGACCAGGCCCAGCAGCTGGCCGCCGTCCTCTTCCTCACCAGGCTGCTGGAGGAGAAGGGCGCCCAGGAGAAGAACTCCATGAGGAGCGACTCCACGCAGACCATACGGTGAGAAACCATCACAAACATGCACGCACGCACACACGCACGGGCCTTATCTGTGCTCCAGGAAATACACAGAGCCGGCGGTGCGTTCAGGGAACTGGTTCTGTGAGCTGTGAGCCGCATTGAACAAGAACATTAATGTAGAAATATTTCGAGAAATGACAAAATAAAAGCAAATGCAGAAAACCAAAAAAGGAAATAAATGGATAAAAAATAGATTAATTTAGAAAACTTAAAAATAATAGAATCATTTGTAATTATTCAATATAAATATGCACAGAAATGAACGAACATACTTATGATTATTCTTTTATACTTTGTTATTTAGTGGTTTTTATACGTCCACATCTATTATTATTTTAGTTTTTTTTATATAGTATATTTTAATAATTCATTTTCTTTATTACAGGTTAATTATTTTTTATCTCCCGTGACTCCGTGTGAAACGGCCACGAGGAGGAAAAAGTAAAACAGATTTTATTAAAACAAGGAAAGATTTGGCCGCCCCCTCGCTCTGACGTCTCTCCGTTAACTGCATGTATATAGGTCCTGTTTGTGCATGTGTGTGCGTGTGTGTGTGTGTGTGTGCGTGCGTGTGTGTGCGTGTGTGTGTGTGTGCGTGCGTGTGTGTGTGTGTAACCTGTATAGTAAGAGTGAAAAAATGAATTTTCCCCTTGCAGGATTAATAAAGTAAATCTTCTTCTTATTTTAAATCCACTCTTTGTGTTCGTCACAGCGTCCACAGTAATTGGAGAACAATGTTCACAGTGTTGATGCCGGCTGCTCCAGATGATTTATTGTTATTGAGAGCGAGAGCGACAGTTTCTGGACTTTCTGTTGAGTATCTGTAAGAAAGCGATCGTCCACGGTTCAGATGTTTAATCCTGTCGTGTCTGTTTTTCCTGCGTCAGGGACAAAGTCCTGAAGCTGCTGGTGGAGCTGCTGAGCTCGTCCTCTAAAGACCTGGTCACCAGCACGCTGAGACTCACTCGCCTCCTCATGATGAAGTACGAGTGGAGGGTTTCCTTCGCCACAGAGGGCGGAGTCAAAGCCGTCCTGTCCTGCATGCAGGAGTTCTCCGCCGTCACTCACGTCCAGCAGCTGGCGCTCTCGGTGAGAGACGCCCCTCTACTTAATCTGCTTAAAGTGTAATTCAAGCGTAAAATCATCCAATGGTCTTTTATTCAGCTCTTACAAACTTCAAATAAACCATCAAGACAGTTTTTTAGTGTATAAACTATTAACGGAGAAATCCAGGAGAGTGGCTAACAGCCGGACGTGGCTAACAGTGATTAGCTCGGGGCAGTACAGTGAACGCATTCAAAGGTCTTTTTTAACCACTAATGCTGCTGAAAATAACAGCAAACCTCTGCAGCAGCATGAGAAGAGTCCCTACACACAAAACAAAGCACCAATGGGCTCCTTCCTTTGGAATTGACTTTAATCCACTTGAATGGACTTTACTATGAGAGGAGCTGGTACAGGGGCCAGCAGGTAAGTCTTTAAAACACTCTTTTAATAAACTCTGGCTTCACTAACTACGCTGTTGCTGCTTTGTGTGTAGGGACTCTTCTCATGCTGCTGCAGAGGTTTGCTGTTATTTTCAGCAGTATTAGTGGTTAAAAAAGACCTTTGAATGCCTTCACCATGCTGCCCCGAGCTAATCACTGTTAGCCACGTCCAGCTGTTAGCCACTCTCCTGGATTTCTCCGTTAATAGGTCATACATGTCATGTTGTTCATACTGTCTCGATGGTTTGTTTGATGAATGTTAAGTGCCGAAAAAGACCCTGGGATGATTTTGCGCTGGAATTATAGTTTAAAGCTCATTTCGTCCTAATGTGTGCAGTTGTTTTAGAGAAATCACTATAACTGTGTATAACTGTGTTGTTGTTTGACTTCCTGTCAGACTCTGAAGGTCATCACCGGAGCCGGTAAACCAGAACACCACGTCGTCGGCAGCATCCTCCCGCTCTCCGAATCCGGCGCTCAGATGATGTTGGAGATCTTCGCCAGCATCGGCTCGGCCACGCCCGAGGGCTCCAAGGGCCTGCTGGGAGCCGTGCCTGCCGCCATCGACCTCATGCTGCAGACGAAAGGGTAAAAACGCCGGCCGCAGGTTCAGGTTTGACTCTCCTCTGATCACCCGCCGCCTGTTATTGATTACCGGTCCTCTCGTGCAGCTGCATGCTGTCGGTGCGTAACGGCCTGCTGGTCGTCATCATGCTCATCTCCAAACACAAGAACCTGGCGGAGCAGCTGGTGGCCGCCGACGTCACCGCCGTCCTCAAGAAATGCCTGAGTCTGTCCAAAGCCGAGAGCATGCTCGCCATCATCGCCCTCAACCACATCTCCGTGGTGCACAAGCTGGAGAGCAAAGGTAAACGCTCAGTCAGCGGCGTCTTTATGTTATTAAAGCGTCAAAAACAAAGACAAGAAATGAGTTAACGACACCAACAGGCCTCTGATATCAGCTGAGAACAACTGTGGGAACGTAACTGTGTCACCAGTCGGACGCCGTTTGCTGGTATTAGCCCTGTCCGGACGTATACGGTCTGCTGCACTTTCTTGCCTTTTCGTGTTGCTTTTACCGGGCGATCACCACCGAAGTGCAAGTAGAATAAATGTACACACTTCTAAGAATCTACAAGTGAAGTTTCATATTTGTACATTAGCATTTCCGTGTCAGATTAGTAAATGAAAGTGACGTTGATGAGAGAAAGCAGTAAGAACGTTGGGCGACGCTCAGCCTGAGCGGCTCAGGTGGTGGTTTACATTAAAAATGGAAATTAAGACGACTTTACGGTTTATTTTGGAGCTGTTAAAACATGGGCTTTTATTGTGAAGGACTGAGGTTTGGTCCTGGATGTTTGACAGCATCGATGTTAATGTGAACGACCAGCAGCTCCAGTGTTTACGGCGAGGAGATATAAAGGGTTAGCACACGGCTAGTTCACCGGTGTTAGCGTCTTTTTGACCACTCTGGTTCACACAAAGATAAATCAGGACGTTTAAAACAATATTTGGTTACAAAGAGAAGAAGCTAGACTTTAGTTCAACACCTTTAAACCATTACACCATCGTTTACATTTGTAGGTTAAACTGAGTTGATAGAATTTCGCCAGTTAAGTTCCGTTACTGCAGAAACAACGACTTCATCCGCGGAAAACCCTTTAAATGTCAACGTATTGTGCAAGAAAATGATCCGCGGACTCTTGCGGTGGTTGGGGGGGTACGCTGTGAAGCACCGTGGTATAAAATCTCCGTGTGTCTCTCCGTCTCAGAGGGCCATGAGCAGCTGGACTTTAAGGACACGGAGGTCCAGACGTTGGTGGTGAGTCTGATGGAGCTGGGCGCCACCAAAGAGGTGATCCAGACTCTGGAGCAGCTGGTGTGTGACGACAACCCGCGGCCCGAGGAGGAGCGCAGCCAGGTACGCGCGCTCGAAACACCCATCAACTCATTGATAATGTTCTTATTCTTATTTATTGTGGCTCACAGTTCTGTCTTCTCGTCTGTGCAGGCGACGCACCGCGACACGATGCTCGATCTGGTTCGTGTGATGGAGCGGCACCGAGCCGACCGGGACGTGCTGCTCTCCACCCTCAGGTACCGACCCGACCTGTGACCTGTGACCTTTGACCCCTGTGATGCTGCTGCTGCTGCTGTCTGAGCTCGTCTGATTGGCTGCTTGTTTCCTGCAGGATCCTGAACAAGTTCCTGGACAGCTACCAGGAGGACGTGAGGCCGTGGCACGAGAGCATCGAGCCCTGCCTGTCCTCCATGGCCGTGTTCGTCAACGACAGAGAGGTCGGCAACGTTAGGGACGTTTCAAAGTTGGAAACATTCGATGGGAATTAAAGGGAATTTATGGGAATTAACAGGAATTTATGGGAATATTAAAGGGAATTTATGGGAATATTAAAGGGAATTTATGGGAATAAACAGGAATTTATGGGAATAAACAGGAATTAACAGGAATTTATGGGAATAAACGGGAATTTATGGGAATAAACAGGAATTTATGGGAATATACGGGAAATTATGGGAATTAAAGGGAATAAATGGGAATTTATTGGGAATAAATAGGAATTTATGGGAATAAATGGGATTTTAATGGGAAAACAGGAATTTACCAAATGGAAAGTTTGCCCTCATCAGGGATTTTAAATGTCGTTGGGGAAAATATGTTTTAGCGTAATCTTTTGCAAAAAAAGAATATCTGTGCTGTTCCTCTAGCGTAATAACTCCTTTTATTATCCTCCCAAAGCTTTAAATCACATGCACAACAACAATAATACATCTTTAAAAACGTAAATACTTTACTTCTAGAATATCTTAACACATACAAAACTTGACAAAGGTTAAAAATGAGCCTCTCAGTCACGGATGATTTCTACCTGATGTTTGAAGAGTTGTGGTCGGGAGAGGAGTAATATTTAACTCAACATTCAAGTTTTTGATGTTAAATTAAATAATCGATACTTGATAAAGTTCTACTTACAAATAAAACTGTTTCAATGTTTTTTAATTGTATTCGACATCAAAACAAAATGTTAATATTTATGTTTGGATTTGATCCAGTTCGTTTAAATCTCCCCTAATTCCCAGTTAACTCCCATAATTCCCGTGGAATGTTTCCAATTTGGAATATTTCCCAAATTCCCCGGCTTAACTGCCCCGTGGAAAGTTTCCCGCCCTTTGCGACCCTTCCTGCCATGCACGTTAACCTCCTGCGATTGGTTGTTTTTAGGTGGTCCAGCAGATAATCCGCTTCCTGTACCGGCTGGCGTCTCTGAACAAAGACTACGCGGTGGTGATGTGTCGCCTGGGCACCAAAGAGGCTCTGGCGAAGGCGCTGGACAAACACGGCACCAACCTGCTGCTGGTCACCGAGCTGCGGGACCTCGTCACCGACTGTGAGAAGTACGCCAGCCTCTACAAGAAGATGACCACCAGCGTCCTCGCCGGGTGTATCCAGGTAGGACGACACACACACACACACACACACACACACAGGGCGCTGAGACCCGTTGTTGTTCATTCCGTTCGTCGTGTAGCGCCTCACCAGGTGCACTTCCTGTTTCCTGTCAGATGGTGTTGGGTCAGATTGAGGAGCATCGGCGCAGCCACCAACCGATCAACATCCCCTTCTTTGACGTGTTCCTGAGGAATCTCTGCCAAGGTTGTGTTTATGTCATGGTTTATTTTTGTAAATGCAGTGATTTTAAACGTTTAAAAAGGAAAATGTGCTGTAACTGGTGTGACCGGTGCTGCGTTCAGGCTCCAGTGTGGAGCTGAAGGAGGACAAGTGCTGGGAGAAGGTGGAGGTTTCGTCCAATCATCATCGTGCGAACAAACTCACCGACAAGAACCCCAAAACCTACTGGGAGTCCAACGGCTGCACCGGCTCGCACTTCATCAACATCTACATGCACAAAGGAGTCGTCATCAGGTACAGGAGACGTATCCGCAGCATCAGCAGCATCGGCATCCCCGTGCTGCGGACGCTGTTCCTGACGGTGTCACGTCAAATAAGAACTAAGCAAACACAGAGCGAATAATAGGAAGGAATTAAACCACGGGACAATAAAACAATAAACATACATACTTATAAATACATAAATCAAATAAGAACTAAACACGGACTGAATAATAATAATAATAATATAATCACACAACAATAAAACTGAAAGGTGAGAAACACTGTCCCAACATGGTTGTATTAAAAGGAATGTGAAAACATTCAAATAAATAAAACTGTGTAAACTAGGTAAAATATTCACTGATTAAAAGTAAAATAAAAATAACAAAATATCAATAAAAGTACAAAGCAGGTTAAAAAATACCTAAATTAAAATTCTAAATTAAATTAAAAAATAACATAAATAAGTAAAAGTGAATTTAAAAAAAACCAACAAATTAAAAATACAAAAAAACAACAGAAATAAACAAAGACTGAATAATAATAAGGAATTAAAAAAACATGGATCAATAAAACAATAAAACCGTGAGAAAATAAATAAATAAAAATTCAAAATTTAAAAAAAACAACATAAAACTAATTAGTAAAAGTGAATTAAAAAACCTTTTAAAATAAAAAATAAAGTTATTAAAATACTAATAATATTGAATAAATTAGTAAAACCACATAAACAGGTAGAATATTGTAAAAATAAGTAGATAAAATAAATATATAAGATTCATGAGCAGAGTTGGGCTTTATTGTTACTTACTAATAATAATAATAATAACTACTTTTATTATCCTCCCAAAGCACACGTAGGCTTTAAATCACATGCACAACAACAATAAATCTTCCAAAACGTAAATACTTAATTATGCAGAATATTTAAATACACATAAAACTTGTCAAAGGTTAAAAATGCGCCTCTGTTGTGTTCAGACAACTGGCCGTCCTGGTGGCCAGCGAGGACTCCAGCTACATGCCGGCCCGGGTTCTGGTTCTGGGAGGAGACGACCCGACCAACATCAACACCGAACTGAACACAGTGAGTCTCTGACGTCTTTACCTCACGGAAGCTGCGTTTGCATCAGGGTCGGATACCCGGAACGAGGCGGGTCTATCTCTGCGGAAACGCCCCCTTTTTTTGCATGCGAGTCGCTCCAGCGTCGGTTTATTTACCCCGTGGGGAGCAGGGCCTTTTTTCTCCCCCTGAGAGAAGCCTGGTTGCGTGGCGTGCGGTAGTGCAGACGCCACAACAACATGGCGAGGTAGAGTAGACGCTTTTATCCAGTGTTGTAAAAGAACGCAGCGCACAAAATGATCTGTGCACGCGCATCTTTGCAAAGGCTTGTTAAAATTAGTGCTGCAGCGGCCGGGTTGGATTCTGACCTACGGTCCTTTGCTACACGCTCTCTCGCTCCCATTCACTCACACACACACACACACACACACACACACACACACAAGCCAACACACACTTTTACAGCGCCTGGAATTTTTTAAGGTGTTTCCTTTCATGTCACTTAAACATACGTTACCGACGGCGGTCCGCCTTAAATCAAACTGCAACTATTTCTCACTTTGAGGAAGAACTGAGCGCCACTGTGTCACTGATCAGCTGATCAGCGCCGTTCGAAACCCCTTCAGACTTATACGTCACCTACGGAGTCTCTTAAATCCCTCCGGGCCTTTGTTTGTAATGGAAACACGGCGAGTGAACGGACTTTTGAGAGGCCGTGGCCTGAAACTTAGCGAGCAGCCACATTTTGACCCGATGGAATTGCACATTAACAGACTCGTGGACTCACCTGTGATGTGTCGATGTGTGTTTTCAAACAACCTTTCCAGGTGAACGTGATTCCGTCGGCGAGTCGGGTGGTTCTCCTGGAGAACGTCAACAGGTTCTGGTCCATCATCCAGATCAGGGTCAAGAGGTGTCAGCAGGTGAGACTCTGAGCTCCACTGTGTTCCTCCTCTGACTCCACCTCTCTATCCGCTGACTGACTCCTCTTCTCTCTGACAGGGAGGTATCGACACCCGGGTCCACGGCTTCGAGGTTCTGGGCCCGAAGCCGACGTTCTGGCCCGTGTTTAAGGAGCAGCTGTGCTGTCGGACTTACCTGTTCTACAGCACCAAGGCCCACACCTGGTGTCAGGAGGTGATGGAGGACAAGACGCAGCTGCTGCAGCTCTTCAACAAGTAAATACTGCCACGGTCCTGTTAATGCTCCGATGAGAGCGCTGAAATATTAATATATACTGGAATAGAAGCGTTGATCCTGCTGCTGTGGCTCTTTCAGACTGAACAGCGCCCTGAGACACGAGCAGATGTTCGCAGATCGTTTCCTGCCAGACGCCGAGGCGGCTGAAGCTCTGGGTCGGACCTGCTGGGAGGCTCTGATCACCCCCATCGTCCACAGCATCACACTGTCAGGTACACACACACACACACCCACCCTGAGGACTAGCCAACATCTCCTTACAGTGCAGACGAGTCCTCACAGTTGCAGACGAGTCCTCACAGGTGCAGACGAGTCCTCACAGGTGCAGACGAGTCCTCACAGGTGCAGACGAGTCCTCACAGGTGCAGACGAGTCCTCACAGGTGCAGACGAGTCCTCACAGGTGCAGACGAGTCCTCACAGGTGCAGACGAGTCCTCACAGGTGCAGACGAATCCTCACAGGTGCAGACGAGTCCTCACAGGTGCAGACGACGAGTTCTCACGAGTGCAGACGACAAGTCCTCACGAGTTCAGACGAGTCCTCACGAGTGCAGAAATGATCTCACAAGTGCAGACGAGAGCTCACAAGTCCTAAACCAGGTCCTCACAAAGATAAAAATACAAGCTTACACATACACACTCTGCTCCCTGTGTTTACCCAGAATCCTCGGCTTCCAGCCCTCTGTCCTGGCTGCTGAGCGAGTACCTGCATAACGCCGAGTCGGCCCGCCGCTGTAAAAGCCGGGCGGCCATCTTTAACTCCAGAGTGAGGCGCCTCACGCACCTGCTGGTCCACGTGGACACGAGCCGGCCGGACGGAGAGGAGCTCAAACCCCCGGTCAAATCAAGTGAGTCTGGTGATCCAGTTTGATCTTTACCACACCGTTAGAACGCCACTGACCTCGCCATGTGAATATCTGACCACACAGTGACATCAGTTATCATCGGGGGATCAAAAATGAAATTGATACCAATGCTGTGATCAATTCTGCGTCGACTCTTTATCGACGGATTCCTGATCTATTTTCTGTATCAAAAACAAAATGGTTTGTAGATGAAAATTGAAAATAATTTTTACTTCGTTCTTTTTATTTTGGTTTTCCAGAGAATAGAGAGAGATAGAGATGGAGAGAGAGAAAGGGAGGAAGAGAGAGAGACGGCAAGAGAGAAAGGGAGGAAGAGAGAGAGAGACAGAGAGAGTAAGGGAGGAAGAGAGAGATGGCGGGACAGAAAGAGAGGAAGAGAGAGAGAGAGGAAGACAGAAAGAGACCGAGAGAGGAAGAGAGACCGAGGGAGGGAGAGAGACAGGGGGAGAGAGAGAAATGGATGAATAGAGAGAGATAGAGACGAAGACAAAGAGATGGAGAGAGAGGAAGAGAGAGAAAGGGAGGAAGAGAGATGGAGGGAGGGAGGTAGAGAAAGGGAGGAAGAGAGAGAAAGGGAGGAAGAGAGATGGAGGGAGGGAGGGAGGTAGAGAAAGGGAGGGAGGGAGGGAGAGAGACGGGGAGAGAGAGAAATAGATGAATAGAGAGATAGAGAATGAAGACAAAGAGATGGAGAGAGACAAAGGGAGGAAGAGATGGAGAGAGAGAAAGGGAGGGAGGGAGAGAAAGAGATGGAGAGAGAGAAAGGGAGGGAGGGAGAGAGACAGGGGGAGTGAGAGAAATAGATGAATAGAGAGAGAGATAGAGACGAAGACAAAGAGATGGAGAGAGAGGAAGGGAAGAAGAGAGAGAAAGAGATGGAGAGAGACAAAGGGAAGAAGAGAGAGAAAGAGATGGAGAGAGACAAAGGGAAGAAGAGAGAGAAAGAGATGGAGAGAGAGAGAGAAAAAAAGAAAAGATCCGGCTGTTAAGTTGTGACGTGACGCTATGATTTCCGGGTCCGAGCCTCGTATTTCTACAGCGCCGTGTTCCCGTTGTTTGAACAGATCTGAGTCTTTTAAAAAACAACGTAATCGTCATTTCACCTCCTTTCTTATGGATGAATGATGGTAATTTGAACGTGTGTTGCGTCCGACTTCACAGCCGGAGAACAAAACCGTGAGGGAAATGTTTTATTCTTTGATTTTCGGGGTAAAAAAAAGCTTTTTCCGCGCTCACAAAGTTGTTCAGCGGCGTTCATCATGTTGAGAACGGGTTTTAAAAATGAGACGCAATCTTATCAAGAGGGACTCGTGACTCCTGACTCGTGACTCGTGACTCGTGACGCGACTGTGTGAGTTTGTGCCTTGTTTCTAAAAATGTGACATAAGTATAATTTAAGAGTCTGCAGCATTTAAGAGTGTCGATGTTTAAAGAGTGTATTTTGTTTTCAGAAGGTCTCAACCGAAGCAAAGAGCTGAAGAGTAAGTAACAGCTGAGTTTGGAGGCCATTTTGTTTGTTTACACTCTGTTCTGTAACATTTCATACGTCCAAATGAGGACAGGAAGTCGTTGTCGCATCACCCCCCCCCACCCCCACCCACCGTCCATCTTTCTACTTCCTGTTTGAGCGATGCTTCCCTCACATGATCTGCTGACGTTAAAGTAGTTTGTTATTTTACACAAAGACCGTGAAGTCTTTAAAAACACATATTTATATAAATATCACTGCATTTATAGAGTCTGAGGATCAAATCACGGTGAACCAAGTGGACATTTGTCCAAAGTGCTTCTGTTAGTCTGCACGCAAAGCCCAGTGCAGATCAAGACGGAGAGAGAGAAAGGGAGGGAGGGAGAGAAAGAGACGGAGAGAGGGCGGGAGGGAGACATGGAAAGATAGAGAGAGAGACGAAGACAGAAAGAGAGAGAGAGAGAGAGAAGGGAGGAAGAGAGAGAAAGGGAGGGAGATGGAGAGAAAGAGAGGGAGAGAGACAGAGATAAAGAGATGGAGGGAGGTAGAGAAGGAGAAAGGGAGAGAGAGAAAGACAGGGAGAGAGAGAAATAGACGGATAGAGAGAGACGAAGACGGAGAGAAAGGGAGAGAGACGAAGACAGAGAGAGGAAGAGAAAGAGACAGAGGGGGAGAGGACGGGAGGGAGAGAGAGAGACGAAGACAGAAAGAGAGAGAGAGAGAGGGAGAGAGAAAAAGATGAAGAGAGAGGGAGGGTCGAGCGAGCAATACAATGAATAAGGAGAGCGAGCGCAGTAATCCAGAACAAAGCAGTGAATCAGGGAAATAAAAAGTATTTTCTCTGTTTCTCATTTATATTTTAAAATGCTTCAAATGAGATCCAGCTACGAAAACGAGCCTGAAAAGTTGTTATTCATATTTAAGAAGGCTTCCTCCAGCAGGGGGCGTCGGCGGACACTTCTCCTCCTCGTCCGAACTCACTGAAACATTCAGCCTCCTTCAAACAAACAAACTCATCAGGACGCGTTTACGCTCCATCCTTTGCTTTCTGTTTTGGACTGCTCTTGTTTAGTCTTTTACTTTGAAAGCCGACTTCCTGTTCCCATCGTAGTCGTGACACTGATGTGGTTTCTTTTCAGATGGAAAAGAACAGAAGCACTGCTTTATTTATTTATTTTTAATTTTTTTATCTTTTTACGTTTCTGGCTGCAGTTTTCATTTTCTGTTTCTCTTTTTTTTGCTATGATTTTTAATTTCATCACTGACTTTATTCTGAAAATCAATTACTTTCCTGTGTCTTCCAGACGGTAAAGACGGTAAAAACAAAGAAACGGCCGCCGCTTCTTCGTCCTCTTCCTCCTCCTCGTCGAAGCCCAAAGTGAAGAGCAGCAGCAGCATCGCAGGCATCGCCCTCTGCTGGCAGGGGGTGGTACAGCGCCAGGTAACACGCTTTCACAGGTTACGGTGTTTAAAAAGAAAACTTTAAAAATGCAACTTTAATGCACCAGACTGTTTTAATTGAATTGTTTGGAGAGAAAGAAAGAAAGAGGGAGGGAGAGAGAGGGAGAGAGAGAGAAAGAGATGGAGGGAGAGAAAGGGAGGGAGAGAGGGAGGAAGAAATAGACAGACAGAGAGAGACGAAGACAGAAAGAGACGGAGAGAAAGGGAGGAAGATGGAGAGAGAGAAAGAGATGGAGGTAGAGAAAGGTAGGGAGGTAGAGAAAGAGACGGAGAGAGGGAGAGAAAGGGAGGGAGGAAGAGAGATGGAGAGAGAGAGAGAGAGAGAGAGAGAGAGAGACAGAGAGAAAGGGCAAAATCTGGTTCAGACACTTTCTGGTGAATCCTGATGATTTTGGTGACGCCCCCCCCCCCCCTCCCTCCTCCCTCCTCCCTCCGTCTCCTCAGGTGAAGAAGTTCCTGGAGTCCAGCTGCAGCCTGCCGGACTTCGTGGAGCGTTACCGGACTCTGTACCTGCGGCTGAAGAACGCCATGGAGGAGCTGTTTGGACAGCAGACCGCCTTCGTCCTCGCCCTCCGTCACGGCTTCTCCGCCGCGCTGCTGCAGCTCTCCATCCTCAGAGCCATGCACGTGAGTCTGGATTAACGGTGCATTCAGGTGCTCCTGGGATGTTTTCATTTCCAGTCAGAAAGTTGTCATTCTACGCGGACGTCAACTAACAGTTAGAACCTGGTTGATGTGCATTACGTGAATTAATAAAACACTTATCACCATCAGCCCAATATTTACTTTTGTCCGCCATGTTTCCCCATTCAAGGCGCCCTCCCACTGTGCCTCCGTCCCGTGCCCCGTGCTTTAGGGTCCTTGTCCCCCCCTCCAGGCCCGTTTGTACTCACACTACCTGGGCCTCGGAGAATGCTTCTTGCTGCAGAGAGGATTAATGGATGAGTCGATCAACAGAAAAGACACTATTTTGATCGTTATTTGTCATTTTCTGGCATGAATTCATCAAATTTTCTGGTTCCTTCACAAATGTGACGATTTGCCCTTTTTATTTGTCTTATGCGATAATGAACTGAATCCCATTCATTTTTGGACTTTTCATCGGACAAAACTCAACGTTCGGAGTCGCTACTTTCCAATTTTCTGACCATTTATTGAGAAAAGAATCTGCAGATTAATATACAATCAACATACTGGAAGTATATGACTTTGTTTGACTCATATCAAAGTTTAAATCAGGTGAAACTGAACGGTGTGATGACGGTGTGTTGTGCAGGTGAGCGAGCGCTTCGCTCAGTACATCGACCAGATGATCCAGGCGAGCGGAGTGGCGTCGGGCAGCATGGAGACTCTGGAGCGGCTGCAGCAGTTCCTGGAGCCGATGCTCTTCCTGTCGGGCCTGGAGCTCGCCAACACCTTCGAGCACTTCTACAGGTCTGGACGCCACAACGCCAACGCGGCTGACCGACCACAGACGGTCTGAACGGGACACACTCACCTCTCTCTCTCTGTCTCTGCAGATACTACCTGGGCGACCGGCTGCTGGCTCAGGGGAACGTGTGGTTGGAGACCGCCGTGATCGATCAGATCGGCAGCTGCTTCCCGAGTCGTTTCCCTCAGCAGATGCTGAAGAACCTGAGCGAGTCGGCTGAGCTGCAGCAGGAGTTTCACTTGTACCGCCTGCAGCAGCTGGACCGGTGCCTGCAGGAGCACGACCAGGTCGGCAGAAGAGACACCAAACCTTCTCTTTGATCACGCTGTCGTGGTTTAAACTGTCAGTCAAAAGCAACTGGACTTGGTTATTTGTCTAAGGGGACCAGTCCCAGCCTGGTCTGGGTCCAGTCCCAGCCTGGTCCCGGTCCTGGTCCTGGTCCAGTCCCAGCCTGGTCCTGGTCCTGGTCCAGTCCTGGTCCTGGTCAGATGCGTACATGAACTGATGAAGCCTCTTGGATGAGAGGTGAAACGTCTTCCTAGACAAATAACCAAGTCCAGTTGCTTTTGACTGAAATTGCTTCGAGGATAACGACGACCTGGACACGAGAACATTCACAGGCTCGTAGTTTAAAGGTGTGACTTTGACGCAGTTTGTCCTCTCTGCTGTTGCCGTAGATGATGGAGGATGAGTGGGCGGAGTCAGATGAGGAGGCGGACATCCAGGTTCTAGTTCTGTCCCCGCGCTGCTGGGCCGTGTCCTCGCTCTGCTTCCTGGACGAACCCGCTAAACATTTCCCAGCCGAACTCTGCTCCTACCTGAACCAGTTCACCCAGTTCTACACTCACAGTCAGTCTACACTTATTTTACAGTTGTAACCAAGCTCAAGTAAGACGTGAAACAAACTTTATATATCAGGAGGGATTCTTTTTTTTTTAATCCACTGAGCTCTTTCGCAGAAATGGTTGGTCATTGTTTGTGTTATTGTTGCTCGTGCACGGGAATTATCATTTGTTCTTTCAACATCAGGTTGTATTAATGTGATACCTAGTGTCTTGAATGTTCTGTCAGTCGTCTGGTTTCCCCTTTTGAATGAAGAATTCAGACTACCGCCACCAGACACAACCGCTTTGATGTGAGGTCGGTGTCTCTGGGCTTGATGTGAAGCGGCGGAATCTCTTTATAAGCATGCTTCATTACCACAAACTCTCTGAAGTCAAGTTTATTTGTTTGCATGTTTCCTCATTTAAATACCGTATTCTCCTGAATATAAGACTTTTTCCCCTGGAAATTGGTCTGAAAAGGAGGAATAATCTATTCTATTAAGAATACATTATGTGGTAACAGCACAGGAGAACTGAGACGCTGTTTGTTTGCAGTGCAGTTCGAGCTACATTTCACCCTTTTTTGGTGCCACTCTGACTCCGGACAGATGATGTCTGAGTGTCAACAGTCTCTCACTCTCTTTCCTTGTTGTTTCTGTTCCCGTGTGTCTCCATCAGGTCAGTCCATGTACGGTCTGAGTCACTCGAAGCCTCGCCGGCTGCAGTGGACGTGGCTCGGTCACGCTGAGCTGCAGTTCGGCTGCTGGACGCTGCACGTCTCCACGCTGCAGATGTTCATCCTGCTGCAGCTCAACAGCCACGAGGTCATAATTGATACATTGGGTTTTAAAATCGTCTCGTTCTGTGATGCGTTCACTGACCGTGGGCTCTCTGTGCGTCTCTGCAGGAGGTTCGAGTGGACGCTCTGCTGCAGGCGACCGGCCTGTCAGCGGCCGTCCTGTTGCACGCTCTGCTGCCGCTCATCAGCGAGGGAGGACCGCTGACCTGCAGCACGCCGGAGGATCCCAGCCAGGGTACGACACGACGTCCTCTAAACACACTCACACATCCTCCTCCTCCTCCCCCTTGACTCACCCCTCCGTCTGCTCTCAGGTGTGCTGATGTTGAACCAGCAGGTGGCGTCTCGCAGCCTGGACGGCGTCCCCGCGTCCATCCAGCTGCTGCCCAGACAGACGTACCTAAACGTGGACGAGGACGCCACCGGCACGCTGGAGAGGAAGAGGAACTACATCTACTGTCTGATCGTCCACATCATGAAGAAGGAGAAGGAGATGCACATCGACAACCTTGTCTTCAAGGTCAGAGGTCACGAGAGTCACGGCTCTGAGGCCACGCCCACACTGATCCAGACACGCCTTTAAATAACCACAATCAGGGTTCCTACACACTAAAAAGTAGGGAATATAGTTTAATGTGTTGTTTCGCTTTCTAAAATAAAACATATTAACATTAGGGCCGGGCCTTTAACGCGTTAGTTACGATTTATTAATTACAGAAAAAGTACTGCGACATAAAAATAACGCAATTAATCTCAATTCATTTTTGCAAAGTGCGGAACGTTGCTCATTGAACAAGTTCCCGTCCGGCCCGTAATACTGACGCACAGGACGCAACACGAGAGAAATGAAACCGATGAGAAGCGAGAGGATGAGTTGTTACAGCTAACGTTAGCACAGACAACACTGAACACGCTGCAGCTAACGTTAGCACAGACAACACTGAACACACTGCAGCTAACGTTAGCACAGACAACACTGAACACGCAGCAGCTAACGTTAGCACAGACAACACTGAACACGCTGCAGCTAACGTTGGCACAGACAACACTGAACACGCTGCAGCTAACGTTGGCACAGACAACACTGAACACGCTGCAGCTAACGTTGGCACAGACAACACTGAACACGCTGCAGCTAACGTTAGCACAGACAACGCTGAACACGCTGCAGCTAACGTTAGCACAGACAATGCTGAACACGCTGCAGCTAACGTTAGCACAGACAGCGCTGAACACACTGCAGCTAACGTTAGCACGGACAACACTGAACACGCTGCAGCTAACGTTAGCACAGACAATGCTGAACACGCTGCAGCTAACGTTAGCACAGACAGCGCTGAACACACTGCAGCTAACGTTAGCACAGACAACGCTGAACACACAGCAGCTAACGTTAGCACAGACAACGCTGAACACACTGCAGCTAACGTTAGCACAGACAACGCTGAACACACTGCAGCTAACGTTAGCACTGACAACGCTGAACACACAGCAGCTAACGTTAGCACAGACAGCGCTGAACACACTGCAGCTAACGTTAGCACAGACAACGCTGAACACACTGCAGCTAACGTTAGCACAGACAACACTTAGACAACGGATATTCTAAATATTTCTGCAGTGTTAGGTTTCCACTTTCTCTTGAATATACCTGAACTAAGCTCTGTTTTAATTTTATAAACCAAAACAAATGTGTTTTAAGAGGCAAAAGTTTACAAAAAGTTAGCGCTCACTGATTAAAATAAACACATTTTTCAGTTTAAACCCATTTTTGTGTCGATTCATTAATTAAGTCATAAACCATTTGTGTCAAATATTGAATTAATTAATTACAAAGCCTCTAATTCATTAGATACATTGTTTTAATCGTGTCCCAACTTTAATTAATATTATTAACACAACACAGTCAATCAAGCTGCTGTAGAATAGTTGTGTTACCATGGTTACCGTTCGCCGTGCGACCGCTTATCTCATTTATTTACTCTTTCCCATACGTTTCGTCGACATTTTATATAGGATTCATTTTTATTTCTCATTATTTTATGTATTTCCAGTCTGTTTACTCCGTCTAACGCCGCTGAAGCACAGACTCGTGTTTTCTCCTGTAGTTCCTGGTTAAACGTCCGTCTCTTCTGTTCCCGTCTGTAGTTTTAAAGGTTCAGTTTTTAATTTAATAATAAAATAAAATGCTGAAGTGCGTTAAACATGTCTCACTTTGGAGTTCATTCACTTATATGAGCTTCAAATGTATGAAAATGTCCTGTAACTTAGCGACATAATGGCAAACACAGTCAGAATTTAACACATGAGATAAAAGTTGGATTTTAAAACCGTTTATTTACATAATAAGTGTCTAAAAATCTGTGTTTAGATGTTTAATATTGACGGAAAAATCCTCTGAGAAGTCTGAAAAATTAGAAATGTGAAAAAAGTGTAGGAACCCTGTAATTCACATTAAGAAGCACTGAAACGATGCATGTGTAATAATGTGGATCATCAGGACGTCCTAACGCGTCTCTGGTCTCGCCGGTCCCCTCCAGGTTCTGGACTCGTGTCAGAAACAGGAAGCGTCTCGCTCTCCGGGCGCCGGGCGCTTCAGCTGCAGCACCAGCGACGTGCTCTCCTGCATCATGCACGTCATCAGCAAAGGCTGCGTGCGTCGCAACGAGGAGAACCCGCACATCATGGAGTTCCTGCCGGAGGACCCGTCCACGCCGCAGAAAGGCCAGGCCCAGTTCTCCTTCAGCCGCGCCGAGATCCGGAAGGACGCCGCGGACTGCACGGCCGACATCAGGTGCGACTTCTGACCTCTGGCGCACACGGTCTGTCCGCGTTCTTTACACTTTAGCTCGAGAAGAAGCTTCCTGTTTGTCTTTCGCTCACTCATCAAACTCTGTAAGGACGTGTCCCGACGGTGATCCGAGAGTTCAAACGCTCGCCGGAACCATTCGACATCAGTGCCAAACTTTAACCACGTGGCGAGGCTTTTTGCACATCTCGTGTCACCGTCTGGACGCGACCACTTCGTGCGAGCATCATCATCATCATCGTCCTCCTCCTCCTCTCCTGTTGTGTTGGGTTTTTAAAGGACAGTGGCGTGGTTTCTCCTCGTGTTTTACACCCTGTGACCACGCGTCTGTTCAGGTTTCACTCATCTTTACCCTCTGGAGTTAAACATTTATAAAACTACAAACATAATCAAATAACTGACTGGATAAATAAAGTAATATACATTTATATAAATATATATAAATATATATAAATGTGCCAATATTCAAGATAACTGAAGGTTTTGATTAACTGGTAAAATGTGACGTGTTTTATTCATTTACCTTTATTTAGTTGCATTTATATGTTATTAAAATATTATTATTATTATTATTAGAGCAGAGCTATAATTATTTATTTTATTCTGCATTTGATTTACTTTCCTGTTTAATTTTTTCCTTTTTATTTGTGGATTTATTTCCTTATTTTTTATTTATTTCAAATACATTTAAAAGTTTAGAGTCATTCATTAAAAAAATATTTATTTATGTACTAAAGAAAATACATGAATAAATAAATAAATACGTTACAAATAAAACATTTTAAATAAAAGATAAAATGTATATAAATTAATAAATAAATAAATACGTCACAAATAATACATTTTAAATAAAAATGTAATTTCTATAAATTAATAAATAAATTAATAAATACGTTACAAAATAATACATTTTAAATACAAAATAAAATGTATATAAATTAATAAATAAATAAGAGGAAAGGAAAATAAATAAAGAAGCCATTTAAACCAGAAATATCAATTTATGTCACATTTTATCAATGAATTAATGCCTTCATTTATTTCTATTTATCAAGTTATTTATTTATTTATGCATTTGTTTTTTATTTTGTTGATTCCTCTTTAAGTCTAATGCTTCATTTCACAGCTCTGTCATTTCTGGTTAATTCACCTTAAAAACACCTGATTTGTTGAATATATAGAAAGAAAAGCTCTTTATTAACAATAATAATCATTATTTATTTACTGTTTTCACACACACGTGCATCCTCGCTCCCTTCAGGCAGATTTTATGATTTTTAAATGTTTAAATTGACTTAAAGACTCTGTGTTACGTGATTAATCATCCAAATTAATGAACACTGTCTCCGCTTTGGTCGTTGTCGTGGAAACGGAGCCGTGTTGCTTCGACGCTGTCCGTTAAAAACAGATCTGAGTTCAGTTCTTCGGCTTTTTCACACGTTAAAAACAAAACAAACGTCCTGTAATTCCTCCGAAAACAGACAAAATGTAAAATGTTTAATTTTCTACAAGGAAATAAAGAAACGGTTCAAACTTTGCTTGTTTCATTTTGACTCTTTTTTTGAAATAATTCAGATTTTAATTGATTGATTTGAGTGTAATTTGTATTAAAAGGCGTCAAAATTCTGATCTAAATCAAATAAATGTTGAATGGAAAATGTTCTGCAGCTCAGTTTGATCAAAAGAAACTTAAGTCATAAAAGTATTAATATTAAATTACTGTTATGGTGCTAAGAAAGAGTTTTAAATGAACTTTTTAAATCAATTTTAATGATGAAATACAAATTATGGATTAGAATAAGAACATTTATGTGAAGTTTTTAGTGTCAAACGTTATTTTAGGACACTTTACACGTAGAGCAGATGTTTGAATAATATGTAAATTACAATTAAAAGTGTTTTTTTAAGTGTTTTACGTTATAAAACATTAAACATGGAGACGTGTCTTAGATCAAACTCATATTCATATTATATCTCCACTGTTTTACGTCAGTATTTGGTGGAAATAAGCGACAAAACGTGCAAAAATGTAACTTAATTTAATTAAATAACATCACAACGTGACCTAAACACCTTTTTTTAGACTGTTTGACCAACGAGACGTTTGTGTGATGATCAAATGTTTTAAAAAGTGACGTTTTCTAGTTTGAACGTTATTTCTCATAATTATAACTATATATATATATATATATTCTATAACTTTGACATTTTAAAACCTTATAGTTTTACTTTTGTTTCGTTCATTTTGCAGCCAAACAGATTTGAGTGCAAAACGATCGACACAGCAATAAAAAATAAAATACAGTCGTGATTTTAAAAATGTATCAAAGGTTTTTTTGTAAATCCCCAAAAAATTCCCTTTTTGAATCAAAATTTTAGTTTGCATTTGCGTTAAATGTTGTGGATGCAACCTGCAGTTAATTAACTAAAGTGACCATCAAACGTTTCTCAAAAGTGACGTATTCTGACTTTAATTATGAATTAATTTGAATTTTTTTGTTTGTGAATCAAATTTTTTTGGTGCTTTTGAATCCAGAAAGTTTGTTTTCTGCACAGACTGTTTAAAAAAACGGACGTAGCGTCTCCGTCGAGGTCCGTTCTCTCTACTTGATCCAATCGTCCTCGCCTACTGGAGTCGTGTTCGCTCGCGCGTGCATCACAAACTCTGATCTACAGGATCTTCACCACGAGCGTCTCCAGGGTTTTTACAGAGAACGCTTCGGAAAAGATCAAAGATCCAGAGAGCGACAGTTCTGATGATGCTGAGGGCAGAGGAGAACACACACACAGGGGAGAGCTGCTCCTCCTCCTGTCTTCCTCTTCTCCCTATTCTTCTTCCTCTTGTCTTCTTCCTCCTCCTCCTCTTCATCCTCTTGTCCTCCTCCTCTTCTTCTCTTCTTCTTCTTCCTCTTGTCTTCTTCCTCCTCCTCCTCTTCTTCCCCCTTTTCTTCCTCCTATTCTCCTCCTCTTCTCCTCCCCCTCTTCCTCCTTCTCCTCCTCCTCATCTTCTTCTTCCTCTTGTCTTCCTCTTGTCTTCTTCCTCCTCCTCCTCTTCTTCCTCTTGTCCTCCTCCTCTTCCCCCTCCTCCTCCTCTTCTTCCCCCTCCCCACCCCCCCTCCCCCTCCTTCTCCTCTTCCCCCTCTTCTTCCCCTCCTCCTCCTCTTCTTCCTCTTCCTTCTCCTCCTCCTCTTCTTCCACTTCCTCCTCTTCCCCCTCCTCCTCCTCTTCCCCCTCCTCCTCCTCTTCCTCATCTTCTTCTTCCTCTTCCTCTTCCTTTTCCTTTTCCTCCTTCTCCTCCTCCTCCTCTTCTTCAGACTGGTTGGAGCTGATAGAAAGGAACAGTAACTTAAATATCCACTGGTTCCAACAGAGGAATGCAGAAGAGCGTCTGTGAACACACAACACCACCGACTTTCTAGCACAATAACAATAAAATCAAATTTAATGTGATGAACAAGTGCAATAATAGGTTTTCTGAACACTGAGGATTGTTCTGTGTATAAATATGAACTTAACCACGACTGTTAAGTGCTGGAAAACCATTTAAACGCACCTTTAAGTGCTTGAATTTGACTTTGGAAAAGCTGCAGGAACCCTGAAAACGCCACAAATTAAAACAACTACACACTGAATATGATCCTGTGTGTGTTGCAGTCTGATGTCGGCGCCGCGGCGGTTCGAGGACGGCGTTCTCGACTCGGTCCTCTTCTCGATGGGTCGCACGATGACGCAGGAGGAAGTCCGTCAGCTGATGCAGAGGACCGTCCAACAGGTCCATAAAGTTTCATTTGAATCCAGTCGTTCTTTAATTCACCATTAGCAGGAAAATCTCTCTCCTCGCCGCTGACGCCGTTCCCCTCTCTGCCCGCTCAGGTGTCCGGGACGCTGAGTCTGGACCTGGACCGGGCCGAACACTTCCTGGTTCACTGTAAGTGGAACATGGACCTGGTGGTGCAGCGGTACACGGACGACCCCGACGCCCTCATCATGGCCGCCGGGCTCAAGTCGCACAACCCTCATCCGCCGCCGAGCCCCGTCTCCACCTGCCCCGTCTGCCTGAGCCCCCGCGCCATCGCCACGGAGCCGGTCCCCTCGCTGAGCTGCACGCACTACTGCTGCAAGGTGAGAATCAACACGTCGACTGTGTTTGTTGTTGTTGTTGTTGTTGTTGTTGTTGTTGTTGTTGTTTACCGGTTGTCGGTTGTGTGTTTCGGCGCCGCAGTCGTGCTGGCAGGAGTACCTGACGGCGAGGATCGAGCAGAACCTGGTGATGAACTGTAACTGTCCCATCACCGACTGCCAGGCTCAGCCCACCTCGCTCTTCTTCCTCAGCATCCTCACCGACAAGGACACCGTCGCCAAGGTAACCGAGCGCGCCGTGTTGCCGCGACGACTGACGTCACTGAGCGAAAAAACAAACAAACAAACGGGAAAAACTTTCGGTCGAGAGGTTTTTTTCACCTGCTGATGATTTACACCGCTCTCTCCTTCTTCCTCTCCTCTTCCATCTCTTCCTCCTCATTCTCTCTCTCTTCCTCATTCTCTCTCTCCTCCTCTTCCTCTTACTCTGTCTCCACCTCTTCTTCCTCCCTCTCTTCTTCTTCTCCTTATCACTCTCTTCGCCTCCTCTTCCTCTTCATCCTCTCTCTTCTTCTCCTCTACTTCTCTTTCTTCTTCTACTCCTCCTCTGTCTGTCTCTCTCTCCCCTTTCTCCTCCTCCTCTTCCTCTCACTCTCTTCTTCCTCTTCATCCTCTTTTCTCCTTACTCTTCTTCTCCACTTCTTACTCTCTCTCTTCTTCTACTCCTCTTCTGTCTGGCTCTCTCTCTCCCTCTCCCCCTTTCATCCCCTCCTCTTTCTCCTTCTCTTCATCCTCATTCTCTCTCTTCTCCTCCTCTTCCTCTCCTACTCTCTTCTTTCTCTTCTTCTTCCTCTTCATCCTCTCTTCTCCTTTCTCTTCTTGTCTACCTCTTACTCTCTCTCTTCTCTTCCTCTCTCTCCTCCTCTTCATCCTTAATACCTCCCTCCTTCTCTTCCTCTCACTCTTCTTCTCCTTCTTCTCCTTTCTCTTCTAATCCTCCTCCCTCTGTCTGTGTGTCTGTCTCTTCCTCTCACACTCTCTTCTCTCTCTTCTTCTTCTCCTCCTCCTCCTCCTCTTCCTCCCTCTCTCGCTCCTTCTCCTCTTACCCTTTCTCCGCCTCTTCTTCCTCCCTCTGTCTCTCTCTTCTCCTCCTCCTCCCTCCTCCTCCTCTTCCTCCCTCTCTCGCTCCTTCTACTCTTACTCTTTCTCCTCCTCTTCCTTCTCCCTCCCTCTCTCTCCTCCCCTCTCTTCTCCTCCTCCTCCCTCCTCCTCCCTTCCCTCTCTCCCCCCTCAGTATGAGAGTGCCTTGCTCAGAGGTTACGTCGAGTGCTGTTCCAACCTGACGTGGTGCACCAACCCTCAGGGCTGTGACCAGATCCTCTGTAAGGAGAACATGGGCAGCATGGGGACCTGCTCCAAGTGCTGCTGGTCCTCCTGCTTCAGCTGCAACTTCCCCGAGGTCTCACACACACACACACACACACACACACACACACACACACACACACACACACACACACACACACACACACACACACACACACACACACACACACACACAGCCACCTTCCTTATTTCCTTTTTTCCTCGCTGACAGGCGCACTACCCAGCCAGCTGCAGCCACATGTCTCAGTGGATGGATGACGGAGGCTACTATGAAGGGATGAACATGGAGGCGCAGAGCAAACACCTCGCCATGCTCATCTCCAAACGCTGCCCCAGCTGCCAGGCTCAGATCGAGAAGAACGAGGGCTGCCTGCAGTACGTACAGCGTAACACCCGATGATGATGATGATGATGGTGATGATGATGATGATGATGATGATGGTGGTGGTGGTGGTGGTGGTGATGATGATGATGATGATGATGATGATGATGATGATGATGATGATGATGATGATGATGATGATGATGATGATGATGATGATGATGATGATGATGATGATGATGATGATGATGATGATGATGATGATGATGGTGGTGGTGGTGGTGGTGGTGGTGGTGGTGGTGGTGGTGGTGGTGCTGATGGTGATGGTGGTGCTGACGGTGGTGATGGTGACGGTGGTTTATCCCTCTGTCCTCAGTATGACCTGTGCCAAGTGTAACCACGGCTTCTGCTGGCGGTGTCTGAAACCCTGGAAACCAACGCACAAAGATTACTACAACTGCTCCGCCATGGTGGGTTCACACGCCGTCACATCCGTCCAATCAGAGCGCTTCTTTCATATAGAATAGAATAGAATAGCCTTTATTGTCATTGCATTTGCATACAACGAAATTCGAGTGCTACTCCCCCTTGGTACATTTTTAGCAAAAATAATATATAATTAAACAATAAGCAAAGTATAATATAAGCAATAAACACACAATATAGTATAAACAATATAATAATGTGAACGGTATAAACAGATGGGAACAGTATAAACAGATGGGTGGAGAACAGAAACTATACTAAAATAAAATATGTATATTTAGGGTGGAACATGTTATTATTGCACAAGAGTTTTAAAGTGGCTTTTTTAGGTTTAAAGTGACTTTGTTAAGTATAGATATATATATAAACACGGACGTTATCTTAGTGTCTGAGGCCCCCCCCCCACTCTGTCTACACAGGAACAAGACACACAAGAGAGTCGAGTGTTAGTCGTTTTATGTCTTTGTAATTGTTTTGCATCTGTTTTTAGTCCTTTAGCATCTTTTTGTGGTGGTTTTGCATCTTTTTTTAGTAATTTTGCATCTTTTTGTGGTAGTTTTGCATCTATTTTTAGTCATTTAGCATCTTTTTGTGGTGGTTTTGCATCTTTTTTTAGTAATTTTGCATCTTTTTGTGGTGGTTTTGCATCTTTTTTGGTAATTTTGCATCTTTTGTGGTGGTTTTGCATCTTTTTTTAGTCATTTTGCATCTTTTTGCCGTGGTTTTGCATCTATTTGTGGTGTTTTGCATTCCTATAGTAACTTTTTGTCTCTTTGTGGTCATTTTTGGTTATCTTGTTTACATGTCGACAGCAATCATCTTCCAACATGTATAAAGTGTTTAAATCTCTGAATTTACATTATAATAATTTGCAGTTATCATATTTTTACTATACTGTATTTTATTGTTCAAACAAGCACGAAAACTTTACCTCTCTTTAAAAAACAGAAATTACAAAAGCAAAAACAAGCTGAATAAAATCTTCAACCCACAAAAAAAAACGTATCAAATCAAGAGAGAACAAATGAGTTTTGTTTAAAGGTGTGACTGACGCTGGGCTTCACGTTCATTAATAACTGAGTGTCATGTGTTTGACTTGTTGTTGTTGCAGGAGAGTAAAGCAGCGCGGCAGGAAAAGAAGTTTCAGGATTATAACGAGCGATGCACCTTCCACCACCAGGCCAAGGTACCACAGCTGCACTCTCTGATGTGTTTGTGATTATTATTATTATTATTATTATTATTATTATAGGGATTAAAAAGAACAGGTGAAAGGTCTGAGAGTCAACAGCAGCTGCTTCCTTGTCTCTTGCTTTTTCAGGATTTTGCGATCAACCTGGAGAACAAAGTGTCGTCCATTAATGAGGCTCTGCAGATGAAGTCTTTGACCTTTGTCATCGACGCCTGTAAAGTCCTCGCTCAGGCTCGCAAGGTAACGCCACCACCACCACCACCACCACCATCATCATCACCACCATCATCATCACCACCACCACCATCATCATCACCATCACCATCACCATCATCGTCAGACCGAGGCCCTCTGCTGTCTGGATCCAGCTGTTCAGTTGTGACGTAACGCCCTTTCAAAATATGATTTCCAGGTCCAAGCCTCATATTTCAGCGCTGCAGTGCCGTGTTCCTCGTTGTTTGAACAGATCTGAGTTTTAAAAAAACAACGTAATTGACATTTTAACTCTTTCTTATGGACGTAAAAGACGTCTAACTGATCAAAGAGGTGATCGTAATTGTTCACGTGTTTGGTCGTTGTGCCTGTTTTGTTTCAATGGAGCGTTTGGACCCGGAAATCTTATTTTGAAAGGGTGTTACGTCAGACTGAACAGCTGGACTGTGTTTAATGTGCCCTGCTCCCTGTCTGCAGGTGCTGGCCTACTCCTGCGTCTACAGCTACTACAACCAGGAGACGGAGAAGATGGACGTGATGGAGCAGCAGACGGAGGCTCTGGACCTGCACACCAACGCGATGCAGATCCTGCTGGGTGAGACTCATATCCCCATTATTATTATTATTCCTATTTTTATTATTATTATCATAAACACAGGGTTCGTATGGGTTCGTATTCAAGCACTTTTCAATCCTTGAAAACACTTGAATTATAGTGTGGTGTTTTTTTAAAGTTTGTAAAGTGCTTATTCGGCGTAAACTGCCTAAAATGTTCGGTTCTATGATGAAGGCATTTACGATCTAACAGAGAAAATAATATCTGCATATATCAGACTTAAGAACAAAGTTTTTTACATGAAAAATAACTTTTGCTGATGAAGAGTTGATCAGAATAGTTGGTGATTATATTTCTGTGGAGTCTTCCGTCTGTAGAAAGCTGTCTCCAAACATCATGTTGGTTTGTTTATAGGACAATAACATCTCATTTAATGTGCAATTATAGGTTTACTGAGTGTTCTGTATACATATATGGAGTTCACCACGGCTGTAAGGGGCTGGAGAAGCATGAAAACGCACCTTAAAATGCTTGAAAAGGTGCAGGAACCCTGTAAACGGTGTCTGCTGGCTGAGCTGGTCTCACAGGTGTTGACTGGCGTGTGTGTGTGTCCCCAGAGGAGACGCTGCTGCAGTGCACCGACCTCGCCTCGTGTGTCCGGCTCCTGAAACCAGAACACCTCAACACGGGACTGGAACTGATCCGACGCATCCAAGAGCGTCTGCTGGCCATCCTGCAGCACTCCACCCAGGTAACCCGCCCGAAGAACGGATGAAACATCCTCGTACCCGCTTCTCTAGAGCAGGTGTCTCAAACTGATCCAGTAAAGAACCGCTATGACTGCAGGTTTTTATTCCAACCAAGCAAGAACACACCTGATCCAACAAATCCAGCTGTGTGAAGGAGATTCAGTGGGTTGAGTAAGTCGAGTCAGGTGTGTTCTTGCTTGGTTGGAATGAAAACCTGCAGGCACAGCGACCCTTTACTGGATCAGTTTAAGGGCGCACTCACACTGTCCTTCCGCACCGTGCCCAAACAGGTTTTACGGGTAAAGTCTAGTTCGTTTGACCAGTGTGAGTGCAACCGCACCACTCCTAGTTGCGCCCCGTTTGCCTTCCACGGTCCGTTTGAGAGAGGTGGGCTTTTGTAGAGCGTGTTTGCACGTGTACGAGCACGAGGCCTACGGCGGTTCTGAGGTCATTTCCTGTGCGCCTGTTGGGACGTAGAAAAAAGAAGGAGGGACCATGCGCGGACATTTCAAACAATGGCGGTGAAAGGTTCACGTTGGTGTGATGCGGAGGTGGAGTGTTTACTGCAGATTTGGTCGATGAAAAGATTCAAAAACAGTCGACAAGACGCACAAAAACTCTGAGGTCTACGGAAAGATCTGGAAACAAAGCCACGCATCGCCATGACGTCATCAATGCGTGTGACGTGTTACGGCGTGATGACGTATAGGCAGCAAGAAGCATTCTCCGAGGCCCAGGTAGTGTGAGTACAAACGGGCCTGGAGGGGGGGACAAGGACCCTAAAGCACGGGGCACGGGACGGAGGCACAGTGGGAGTGCGCCCTAAGACTCCTGCAAACCGTATCCATATATTCACACCGCCTCAGTTTACCTCCAGTTTAATCCCAGTATCATGTTCCCTGTGTGTGTGTTCGTGTGTGTGTGTGTGTGTGTGTGTGATCCAGGACTTCAGGGTGGGTTATTATCAGTCCAAGGGGAGCCAGGAACCAGAATCCCCTGAGACGTCCGACCTGTTCAACAGAATCATCAAGAAGAAGAAGTGCGTCTCCAAATTCCACCAAATTTGTCCAAATACAAAAATGTGGTATTTTAAAATTGAACGTGTGAAATGTAAAAAAAACAACAAGCTGTTTTGTTTTCCCGCTCGTGTTCTCAGGTCCGTCGCGCGGCCGAGGTCGGAGTCCGAAGAAGACTCGGACAACAACAACAACTTGGCGGCGGAGGAGGGCGAGGACGGCGAGGACGACGAGTACGACGAAGAGTACGTCCCGGAGTGGCACGAGGATTACGACGAGGACGACATCGACGAGGACGACTTCTTCTCCGACGACGACGAGTCCGAGAACCTGGAGAGGGACTTCAGCCCCTTCGACTGAACCGGACGGGGCGGGGAAAAAACAAAAACACACACACAACAAAGCCCGAGAGACGAGAACATCGGGAGGGACTGGAGACGATCATAGCGGCGTCCTTCTTCACCTCGCACCTCTAAAACACAGCTGCACTCGCTTCCTCACTTCCTGTATTTCATCGTCTGCGTTTTCATTCCTGCTGCTGCTTTTTCGGACCCCCACCTCCACCTACACCCCCCACCCCTCCACCACCTGAGTACAGAAACAGAAAAACAAGGGAGAGAGGGCTTAGTCCGCATCTCAGTCCTGTTTTTGTACCCGCTGTAACCGCGGTTACCCTTAAAAAAGTATCTTTGTTCGTCACATTCTGCCTTGATTTATCTTTATGATGGAGGTTGCCTTCATTTGAGAGTAAAGAATAATAGAAACTAACTGTTTTGAGATTAAGATTTACTTTTTGTTGTTATTTTTTACACGTTTGCGGATGTTTCTATGCATCCGAAGAGACTGATTCTGGGTTTAATCCCGAGCAGAGTGTCCGTAGGACCCTCTGAAGTATCACTGCAATAACCCGTCGCTCCATCATCGATTATCATCGGCTCGCCGTCGCGTCGCTCGCCGAGCAAAGACCCCGTCGTCTTCTCCGTGTCCTGTCTTTAAAGGAGGACGTCGTCGGGGTGAGATTTATTTGAGTTTGTTCCGCAGGAGTTGAGGGAAAAGAGATATTCCAGCTCCCCCGTTTCACTGTAATTTTGAGAGATCCTATATTCATATTGTTGATGTTCTATAATGTTCTTTCTGGTTCCTCGGCTGGAGTCGAGCGGCTTCAGCCGGCAAAACGAAATAAAAGCTTTTTCTGCTACGCTGCAGGACGACTCTGATTTCAGGAGAAACACCTTGTTTTACATACTTTATATATAATATCCTTTTATTATATTTGAATCCAGGTGATTCTTCATTGAATGTACCTGCATGAAGGGTTGTTAGGGGTTATTATATGAATGGAGGCTTCAGTGAATCATGTTTTCATGCTTTTTATGCATCTTTACGCGTTAAAAAGTGGATTATTGATGAGAAATTAATCAAAAATGATTCAAAGTCCTTTAAAATAGCACAAATGTTGTGTTATTTTAACAGAGAAGTGAATATTACTTAGTTTTTAATGCCACGCCTCCTTGAATTTCCTTTTGTTACAGAAGAAAGTAAACAAAAATAAACAATTCTATACAAAGGGCTTTTACATTTAACAACTTAATGCTTTACCCATTCATTCATAGTTAAGGAGACGATTAACTGAGAAAAAATAATGGTTTGTTATCTATTAAAGATTAGTGTTTCGTGGACATATTAATTTGATTTCACATGATGGGCGCTTACCTGTATGCTTGATATGTGGTGATACATTAGCAAACTTTAGGACATGTAATAACAGGAATAAAATGTCAACAGTAACTATATATAAACCTTTATAAGCTGTGACATCAAATATGTTTCGTGGCTCCAGACCCATTTTATCAGGTGGAAGAGGGGGAAAAATGGCTCTTTTGATAGGAAAGGTTGCAGAGCCCTGCCTTAAACCAAAATCTCAGCCACCGTAAAGTGATAATTGATGCATTTCACTTGTGACAATTCGGATTAAAATGTTTAAATTCAGATTTCGGACATTAAGTGTCTCAAACTCTGATTTTATGATTCCCACATTAATCTTAGATTTATTATTAAAAGGAGAGATTTCTTGCTTCCATACCTACGTTTTAAAACGGCTGTTTGTTTTGTGGGTTTTTACACGTCAAGACCAAAAATGTCCCCTTTACTATAAAAGCATCTTCTAATATGTTTATTGGTACATTTGTAACTAATACATTGGATTACATCTAACGGAAGTGTTTGTTGAGGGTTAATAACATCAAATATTTGTATTTTATAGTTCATCTTTAAAAGTTGACTAGTTCCAATATGGCGGCCATGTTGTTGTTTTCTGCTTCTTCTTTTTTCGCGGGTACAAAAATAATTTTGGTCCCCTTACTATACAAGCATCTTCTAATATGTTAATTGGTACATTTGTAACTTATAAATTGGGTTCAATCTAACTCAAGTGTCTGTTGAGGGTAAATACCATAAAATACATTTGTTTTATAGTTCACCTTTAAAAGTTGACTCATTCCAATATGGCCGCCATGTTGTTGTTGTTTTCTGCTTCTT
The DNA here is from genome assembly GCF_963691815.1 of Echiichthys vipera. Classification (NCBI taxonomy): domain Eukaryota; kingdom Metazoa; phylum Chordata; class Actinopteri; order Perciformes; family Trachinidae; genus Echiichthys; species Echiichthys vipera. Next base: position 3,689,571 of record NC_139836.1, on the reverse strand, counting down.
TTTTCGCGGGTAAAAAAATATAATTTTGGAGAAGAAGCTGCCGTTTGCTCCACCGGCAGAAGGAGGCGGAAAAGAGTCTAACGGTTGTTTACCGGCCGCCATTAAAGCCGTCAGAGGAAGAAGACCACAACACGGCTGTGGTGTTTGTCCACTTTATTTTCACACTGACTTTGCACTAAAATATATACGTTTTTTAAGAGAAATGTCCGTTTGTGAAGTTAGATAGTAAAATGAAACGTAAGTGTCGCGTTAACCGATGAGTTTGACTCTTAAACTTGGTTGTTAGCAAGTTAGCTCCCCGTGCTAACGTTAGCTAGTTAGCTCCCTGTACTAACGTTAGCTAGTTAGCTCCCCCTTGTTAGCGCTAGCCTCGCCCTGTCCCGCGGCAGAGATGAGCCCCATGATGGGGCCGCCGGGAGATGACGGTCCTCCGTTCGGTCCACCGGGCTGGGGTCGACCGCCGCCGGGAGGCTGGGGTCCGCCGCCGCCCGGTGGATGGGGTCCACCGCCGCCCGATGGATGGGGTCCACCGCCTGAGGAATGGGGGCCACCGCCTCCCGGAGGGTGGGGCCCTCCTCCCCCCGGAGGATGGGATCCGTGCGACTGGGGACCAAGAGGCATATCGCCGCCGCCGTGGGCCCGTCATCCTGACGACTGGCCGCCTCCTCCTCACCCCGACGACTGGAGACCACCTCACCCCGACGACTGGAGACCCCCTCACCCGGACTGGAGACCACCTCACCCAGACTGGAGGCCCCCTCACCCGGACTGGAGACCACCTCACCCAGACTGGAGACCCCCTCACCCAGACTGGAGACCTCCTCCGGGCTGGGGACCTCCTGATTGGGGTCCGGATTATCCCCCTGATCCGTGGGGAACCGAACCTGTACCACCGGGGCCCCCTCCTGGTCTGCCCCCTCCTGTTCTGCCTCCTCCGGCAGGTGTGCCCCCGCCTCCTCCTATCGGGATTCCTCCTCCGGACCCCGCAGCCTTCGGTCCGATCCCCATACCCCCACCCTGCGTGCCTGCGCTGGGCTACCAGGCCTTCCCTCCCCCCACCTGGACAGGAGAGGTGAGCAGCTTCCTCTGCTCATCTTCAGGTTACTCCATGGTCACTTTTATTGATCCTTTGTGATTGAATATGGATGGATTAACGTTGTTTTGTGTGTTTAGCCCATTGTGGAGGAGGCGATGCCCAACCCGCCACCTGACCAGCCAGAGTGGGTAAGTCCAGACCAGCAGGTCTCAGATGGAGCCATCACACACCGCTTTAATACCAGTTCACACTTTCTCTCAAATACATTTAAAGAGTAACACATGTAAGATCTGTTTATGTCCAAAAATGTGAAGGTTTCCCTAAAATACATCAAAGCTAAGAAAACAAAACAAAGGCAGGTCCTGCAGTTTAAAAAACTTCCTGAAGTACAACCACAGCAAGGATGCAATGACATAGCGTACAGTTTAAATATTAGAAAAGGGCACACAGCTGTTAGAAGCAGAGATGACAGTGAGATGACCTCATGGGCTTCGTCTGACATCACACAGACTTTGTTCTAGAGAGCTGGGAGAGTAAATAACGTTTAACGTCCGGTCCAACTGATTTGGACATTTACGTTCTCACACACGGCTCCTCTGGGTCATGTCTGGATACCTTCAGGATATCAGTGCATGCACCAACAACGTAGTTAGTGAACCCGGAGTTTATTAAAAGAGTGTTTTAAAGACTTACCTACTGGCCCCTGTACCAGCTCCTCTCATAGTAAAGTCCATTACAGTGGATTACCAAAGTCAATCCCAAAGGAAGGAGCCCATTGGTGCTTTGTTTTCTGTGAAGGGACTCTTCTCATAAATAAATGCTCTTTTCTCGTAGATTTGCTGCTTTTATATCTCATAAATTTGCGACTTTTTTCTTTAAATATTACCACCCTCCCTTTTTTTCATAATTGGTCCTCATACGCCATCGTACTACTAGTTAAAATGGGCTCCTTCCTTTGGGATTGACTTTGGTAATCCACTTGAATGGACTTTACTATGAGAGGAGCTGGTACAGGGGCCAGTAGGTAAGTCTTAAAAACACTCTTTTAATAAACTCTGGCTTCACTAACTACGCTGTTGCTGCTTTGTTTTCTGTGTAGGGACTCTTCTCATGCTGCTGCAGAGGTTTGCTGTTATTTTCAGCAGTATTAGTGGTTAAAAAAGACCTTTGAATGCCTTCACCGTACTGCCCCGAGCTAATCACTGTTAGCCACGTCCGGCTGTTAGCGACTTTCCTGGATTGTTCCTTAAACAGTTGTTACATGAAAAAAACTGTCTCGATAGCTTATTTCATGTAAGTGCCGAAAAAGACCAGGGGATGATTTTACGCCGTAATTACACTTTAACGTTTGTAGACAGAAAAAGTGTCTTTATAGTTGAGTGAGAAGAACCGTTACCGCGTGCGTCTTTTATCTGGATGAAACCTAATCGTTCTTTTGTTCTTCTTCTTGTCTGAGGCGTTTGGTCTTTTCTGTGTTTCAACAGTTTTTTTTTTTCTCCATATTTTAGATTAAAGCGTTGATTTCAGCTCCTGCCTCCGAGTCGACTCCGGGGGAAACTAAAAAACCCACGGAGGAGCTGGCCGTCACGACAACACCCGCAGAGCCCGCCGCTGCCCCGAAACCCAAACCTGATACTTCCAGGACCGCCAAAGCCCTCGGTCTGCTGGGAAAACGCACGTTTGATAAGTGAGTCCTGTTTATAGGGAGGCTGTTTTGTTGTTCATATCAAACCGTGTTGGGAAAGTTCATAGTTCCTTTTTTTCAATATGTTGCTGCGAGCTATTATTGTTTAACATTATCTCCACAGCCCATATGAACCACAGACAGCCATTAGGATCTGTCTTGTTCAGTGAACGCATTCAGGCACAACACTGATATCAAACATGTTAATTTATTTACGATCTAATTTACTCTTTGTGTCCTCAGGCCTCCTCCAGGCAGGTCGACGGGGATCATCTCATTCATCGGGGTAAGACCGACAACGCTCATGTTCACCTGTTTTTTATATTATTTAAATACGAACAAGCTAATTTCAGATGGACTACAGGCAGAAAGCTGCTCCATCTTGTGGCAACGTTGTTCACAGGAAGTTGTTTTTCTTCTATAAACTGACGTCTCTGCAGCTCCCTAAAGATTTGCATTTAATGTCGTGGATTATTATCCTTGAAATACGCAGTGGTGACGTTCCTGACGTGGTTCCCGTTAGCCTGTTAGCTCGTCTTAATGACTTGCTCCGCTGTGACGAATCAGATTTGGTCAATAATCAAACTTTCTTCCGTCTCTGATCGTCAGCCGACGTTCGGCTACATCGAGAGAGAAGATCTGGAGAAATACTCCTTCAGCTTCCACGTCTTCTTTGGAAACCCCAAAGCGATGAAGCCCGGGGTCAGAGTTCACTTCACCGCCTGCAAGGAGAAGGTGAAGACACACTGCATCAGAACACATCATGACATTGTACAGACATAAGAGAGGAGGTTTTATCTGCAGCACCAATAAAAAGGCAGTCCTCATTGTTTTATTATGTGACACGGGTCAGAGTTTTATTCTTTGAGTCTTTAAATAACATGATTTGATCGTGATTGTTTTTTCGTCGAAGCAGAACAACCTGATAGCGACGGATGTGAAAGTGGCTCCGGGTGGAACTGAGAACGTGGACATGGAGATCTACGAGGCGGTGGTGAGCCAGCCCCTCACGGAGCCTCAGGTCAGTTCAGCCTTCATGTTTCAACCCGTCGCCCTTCTCTTTGTCCTGTCATTGACCCCTGGTTGGTTCTGTTCGGTCTGCAGCCCGGCGAGCGTCTGTACCCGGGTCAGGTCTTCGTGGACATCGGGCCGCTGAGGACCAACCTGCCGTTCTGCATAAAGGACAGCACGGTGACACTGCTGAAGCATGACCACGTGCTCCTCAACCTGCTCACCGACATCGTCACCGAGAAGAGGAGAGCCACCAACATCAAACCCAAGATCCCTTCGACCTTCAGCCACACGGCCGAGACTAGAGAAGAGGTGAGGGAGGCTTCCTGTTCGCCAAACACCAACTCGACCAATCAGAGAACATTTAAGTGTTGACCATCAACAAAATCAGAGACAACAGACCTAATAGTGCGGTCTGATATGTATTGTCGTCCTAAATTCATGGGAAAATGATGAACTACATTTTTTTAATAGTTAGGACGTAAGAAATCTGAAAATCATTCTTTCTTTTTTATTTTAAACCTGCGTGTTGGCGACAGCGGTGGCGTTCTGTTTTTGGTTTGACTGTTTGTCTCAAACAAAACACCACTCTGTCCATAACTCAATAATAATAAAGCTAATTATGACGACATTTCACACAAATATCGAACAGGATGAAATGATAAAGTGATGACATTTTCAATCCAAAAGGACGGCTTCACTGTGACATCATCATGTTTCGTTAATCTTGAAACTTTGCCGATTGTTCAGATGTGTGAATCATCTACATTTCGCCCAAAACATACACTTAATGTATTGAATTCCTTCAGAGTTTTCACTTCGTTATGTAACTAGAGCTGCAGATTATTCATCTTATAGTGATTAGTTGCCAACTATTCAATTAATCGCCAAATATTTTGATAATCTATTAATCTGTTTGAGTGATAATCCCCTGATTCCAGCTTCTTAATTGTGAACATTTTCTGGTTTCTTTCCTCTTCCGTGACAGGAAACTGAATTTATTTGAGTTGTGGACAAAACGAGACATTTAAGGGCACGATCAGGACACTGATCCACATTTTTTCACTGTTTTCTGACCAAATGTAATTGACAATGAAAATGATCGTTGGTTGGGTGGTGGTTAGCACTGTGGCCTCACAGTAAGAGGATTCCCGGTTTGAACCCCGGCTGGGGCCCTTCTGTGTGGAGTTTGCATGTTCTCCCCGTGTCTGCGTGGGTTTTCTCCGGGTTCCGGGTTTAAATCAGACTCACACCCTGATGCTCCTCAACGCATACAATTAAAATTCCTTAAAGATTCTTTTAAAAGTTGATTTGTGCTCCGTCGGTTCTGTTTCTGTCTTTGAACTGATGTTTTTTTAAAATCCTCTCAGGGCGTCATCATCAGCCTGAATGACAACGAAGGGGTCATCAAGTCGGACACGCACGGCGAGCTTCCATTCGACGTCAAAGAGAACTTCAGCGACGTCGAGTTCACGGCCGAGGACGTCAACGAGGCGGTCGAGTTCACCGTCATCGAGGTGGGGATTTAAAGACGCCGCTTGTTTTCTGAAATGAAGAATTTTCTAGAGCGTTTCTTCTAAAACTTGTTCCTCCTCAGCTGAGGGCGGGGAAACGGGCGATCAGGATCCGGCGGGTGAAGGAGCCCCTCCTCCTGACGTTCTCTGACGCCACCGCTGCTGCTGCTGCTGCTGCGGCGGCCGCTGAGGAGGCCATCGCCCTGAGCAAAGCTCCCAGTATTAAAGAAGAGTCTCTGAGCAAAGGGACAGGTGGCTTCAGGCCCGAGCTGGGGGTCAACTTGAAGCTGGATCCGGAACTGTACGAAGGCATCGTCAGCCAGACAATCATCGAGCCCACGGTGAGCGAGACTCAACGCGAGGAACTCAAACTTTGCTGTCTTGAAGGTTTCACGCCACATGACTGACCTGAGACAGGCGGTCACACACGAGGCTACAGGGTTTTTCATCAGGATGAATTCTCTCTGAGTGTGACTGGTCTCCAAACTACATTTAGTCACAAAAAACAGAAATAGCCACCCAGAAACTGATTTGCAGCGCTCCAAAAAAAAAGAAGGTTAGGGGGAGTTGTCGTTTTCGCAAAATAGCCGCTCCTCTTTACTATTTATAGCTTGTTTCTTCTCGGTACAGTAAGGGCTAACGCTACCTGTCAGTCAAACTCCTCTGCAATACTTGTTTTTATGGTGTGATTTCCGGGACGGGAGTAGCTTTCTGGGACCTTTCTGTCGTGAGTAGTTACTGCTACTCTTTGGCTGCTTGCATCTGTGGAAGTGTGTCTGTCTCTGTCTTTGTGTCTGTCTTTGTCTCTCTCTGTCCATCTGTCTGTCTTGTCTCTCTCTCTCTCTCCTTCTCTTCCTCTCTCCGGTGCAGACAGATGTGCGTCCTCCACAGAGCTGGGTCTGTCTGACGTTCCTGTCTGTTATAGTGAAGGTTTTCAACGCCACCGTACTCTACGGGGGAATTGTTGGGTCTATGTAAATCATAAATAAGTCACAGAGTGTGGTCTTTACCTACTCTGTAAAGTGTCCTGAGATCACTTTGGTTATGATTCGACACTATAAATAAAGTTGGATAGTTGGATTGATAAAAGTTTCTCATTGGCTGTAGCTCACTGAAGGTTCTGATCTGGGTCTCCAAAAAACGTCGGGGAGTGGACAAAGGGGGGCCAACGTCATGTAGTGTGAACAAGGCATTAACCACAGGGCCCTGACTTCACTTAACTGGTTTAACTGAAGTTGTACTAGAGGTCAAACTGCTGTTGAACAAGAATAATATGTTTGTAGAAATACAGTCAACCATCTTCCTTTTATAGCCACTGTCTTTAGAGTCACATGGAGCTCATTGAATGAATCTACTGCTCACTTGATTTATTACCTCAGTAAATATTTTCCTTATGAGTTTATGGTCTCAATCAATAAGATTTCTTCAATTTAGCATTGTGTTCATTTAGTAAACTACGGTCCCATTTTGAGGAAAATTGACAATAAAAGAGGGGATGGGGCGGGGCTATCTTGTGATTGACTGGTCGGTGTGGTAGCAACAGGCCACAGCACTGCGTACATGAAATAGCTGTAAACATGTTGTTGTTGTGTCTGTTAAATTCTGACAGCAGTGACCCTCTCACGGCGTATTTTTACCAAAGCTACACGCTCACCGACCGGCAATAGTCCGCCGGATGACTCGAGTCAACTGGTGGGTAAAACAGCTTCACTCTCTACCATTTAGCGCATCATCATATAAACATAAACACTAGTGGAGCACCGTCTAGCTGCTTAACAGCTCCGCCCTGTTGTCCAAAAATGGTCTTGAATGGTTCCAAAACGGTAGTCCACAAACCAGTGGGTGATATCACGGCAGCTACGTCCATCTAAAGCAGTCTGTGGTTCAAAGCGGGGACGATACTCGGCTGTAGACGATATGAGGAAAGCATCAAGTCTCAACAATCAGAGAGGATTTAGTTTAACTTAATTTTTCTGTGCTAACTTTGTCTGGATCTGAGACTGTGGACATCAGACGGCTTCTGTTTTTGATCTCTAACACACCGCCCTGCTTTCTCTCTGTAGCCCAACATGCCGGGGTACCCGGGTCAGATCCACGCCAACATCGGCCCCCTCAGGACCAACGTGACCTTCGACCACCGGGACTGCGGTGTCACGTTGCTGAAGAATGACCACGTGTTGATCAACCTCCTGATCGACTTGGTGACCAAGAAGAGGAGAGCGGCCAACATCAAACCCAAAATCCCCTTCACCTTCAGCTACACCAGAGAGAAGAGAGAGCTGGTAACACACACACACACACACACACACACACACACACACACACACCCCTGTGATCACACATCTCTGCTGAAAAACAGTTCTGATGATGAGAGAATCTGTGTGACTGTGTTTCAGGGCATCATCACCTTTCTGGGTCCAGAAGAAGGAATCATCAACTCCGAGGAGCACGGCGAGCTTCCTTTTGAGATCTGCGAGAACTTCAGCGACGTCAAGTTCAACTCCAGCGACATCCACAAGGAAGTGGAGTTCACGATGATCATGGTGAGTCTGACGGACACCTCTCTGCTGGACGCCAGGAAGCGAGCGACCATCACATCCTCACGCCTTTTTTTGTGGGGGGGGCTTTTGTTTCTGCAGGTGAATGATCAAAAGAGAGCGATCAGGCTGTTGAGGACTAAAAAGGCCGGGGACCCGATCCTGGAGGAGCAGAAAAGACGGGAGGAGGAGGAGAAGAAGAAGAGGAAGGAGGAGGAGGAGAAGAAGAAACAAGAGGAGGAAGAGAGGAAGAGAAGGGAGGAGGAGCGGCAGAGGGAGGCGGAGAGGAAGAAGAAGGAGGAGGCGGCGGCGGCGCTGGAAGCCGCCAAATGCAAAGTAAGAAGCAAACGTATTAAGTTCCAGTTGCATAAATATTTTTATGATTCTTTAATTATCATTATTTTTTATGTTTGAAATAAATGTTGACAAGATTGAATCAAGTTAAATTAGAAAACAGTGAAAGATAAACTTTAGGTTAAGTTAACTTTTTAAATTTGTTTTATTTTTGTTTATTTTGGGAATTAATCTAGTTTACTTTGATGTTTTACTTTAGTTTAAGGCTCAGCATAGTTTAGTGTTGGGATGTTAATGATTAATTTTGACCAAAAACTAAATAAATAATGTAAAAATATGTATTTTAAAAAAGAAATACCACTCATGCAAACATTGTCAAAAATCCAGTTGAAACAATAATTGTTTTTGTGTTTTTCTCCCTTTAAACAAACTGAAATGTCCCTCACTGCTCCCCGTCTTCCTCTTGTTCGTGCAGTGGACGCCGCTCGGCTTCAAAGTAAGAAACCCCAACACGCTGGAAGACATTAGCAAAGAGCGCTTCGACGGCACCGTCCTCAGAGCCATCGTCAAACATCCGCGGAAGGAGATCAAGAAGGAGCCGGAGGAGAGCAAGGAGGAGCGAGAAGGAGAGAAAGAAGACACGCTCCTCGTGCCGGTACCAAAGAAATACCGCGGGAAACGTTTGGGATATTTTTTATTCCATTCATTTGGGCATAAATGAAATGCGTAATCTCTCCTGCAGGTCAAAGTGGAGAAAGACGAGGAGGAAGAGGCGAATGGGAAATCTGAAGGAGAAGAACGACAGGAGGAAAAGACGGAGCTCAAAAAGGAGGTCAGCGAGCAGGAGGTGAAGATTAGCCAGTCGCCTCAAGCTCCAGCTGAAGGTGGAGTGAAACCGGACCCGGCGATGGGTCGACTCGTGATGACCGTCGACGGAGAACAGAAGCAGCTCACCTTCGGCCCAGACGACCTGATGAGCACCGCCACCATGATGGACGGAGACAAGGTCAGAGGACGATTAGATAGATAGATAGATAACTTTCTTTATCCCCGAGGGGAAATGATGTCGTCGTAGCAGCGGAACAAAGCAATCAGAAGTACTAAAAATAAGATACAATATAAAATACAAAATATGAACAACAATAAAAGTACAGTATCACAGATGAACACTATATTAAAATCTACTATGTGGATTTTAATGTGCAAGAGAGAGGAAGGTGCATGTCAGTGATAGGTCACTTCGAGTAGTGAGAGTTTATTCCCTGAGCGTTGCTGTGCAGTGTTGTAGAGTCTGATGGCAGCAGGTAGGAATGAGTCCCTGTGGCGTTCTTTAAGCAGCGAGGTTGGATGAGTCTGCTGCTGAAGCTGCTCTGAAGCTCGTCCAGGGTTTCATGGAGGGGATGAGAGACATCGTCCATGATCACCAGCAGTTTTGCATCCTGTGCTCCACCACAGTATTCAAGATGGCGCCCCGTAGTGGCAGCCTATTGTACGTTCTTACATGGCAACACTATTGATCAGCACTCAAAACAAACATTAGAATAAAATCTACAAGATCAAGATATCTCATAAACAGACATTTTATAACTTTTGGAAATACAGTAACTCGCCAGAGACTAGTAAACAACTTTACTTTAAAGGTAAATATGTACGAGACACTTCAGCAGGTAGTTTTTATTAGCTTTGATAGACATCGATCAGCTCATATCTGGCTAACACGACACATACTCCAGTGAGTGTTTTTTTCTGTGAAAACCACCTGTGAAAGAGGGGGATCATATTTTTCAGGGTCTGTATCTTTGTATCTCTGTTACAGACACATTTTTGTCTCTCAAAGGGCAGAAATTGCAAAAGATAGTGACAAAATAACATCAACTAAACATGTCATGTCTGTACACACACGCGCATAATAATGATATATCAGTGGGCTATACATTATTACCACATCCCCCTGGGGGAAGTACAATAAAACAAGAAAACCAGAGTCCTGTACCCTACTGAGGGTTATTATTTACCTTTATGTAATCCCGGAACCTGTCCCAAGGGGTCACCCCGTCCCCCCCGTCATCACTTAATCTACCAAGTAACATTCGTAGGATGCAGTTTTGGTCATTGCAATGATGATTCTTAAAGAAAGAGGGTCTTATTATCTGGTGGTCTCACATTCGGGACAATACGGTAACTGTGGGTCTGAAAACGTCAACACAGCAGCATAAGTTAAAAACGCATTAACTGGATTGTTTTTTAATGTTTCATCTTGAGCTTTTTCTGATCCGTGAAGGTGCGTTTCAACATCGCCACCCATCAGAAGACCAGAGCAGAGCGAGCGACCTTCGTGGAAATTCTCCCGGCTTCCTTCGAAGAGTCCATCGAACAACGTCGACACGTAAGACTTTGAAACGGTCTTCTCCTCATGTTATTCTGAGCCGGAGACGCTGTAGAGCCAAAACCTGACCTCTGTGGTCTGATGTGGAGTTTTTCTCTAACCAGGGCATCGTGATCGAGTTCTCCAATGACTCGGGGCTCATCAAGTGTTCTCAGAGCCCTCAACTCTACTTCCACATGTCAGAGGTGATAGAGAAGAAGAGACTGGAGCTGAACGAGAAGGTGGAGTTCAGCGTTGTGCCGGTGGGTCCTCCCTCTTATTTTTGTCCTCCTTCTCCCTTTCAATCAGACATTAATGTGACTGCAGGTTTAGGATCAAGGTCATAATGTTGCAGGAAGTCAGATTCCCTTCGGACAGGCCTTCACCAGAGACGTGGACTGGAGACTTAGTGACTTGGACTTGAAGTGACAGAAAATACAGGACTCCAGACTTGTCTTTGTCTTTTAGAATATTACAAATGTTCAACGTTGTCACTGTTGACATTACAAGTCAAAGTCAAGTCAAATTTATTTGTATAGGACATTTCATACGGCAAGGGCTACACGGCACTGTCGCCTCATAAGCAGAACAACCCAAACTTGTGGCCACAGGTGAGTCGTAACCACGATCAAACACGGATGTGAGGATTTTGTTGTACTCGTCTTTAGTTCAAATTTTATAATCAGGTAAGAAACAGCTTCTAACTTGGTGTTTGAAAGTTCTGGAAATGTGTTAAGTGATTCAGTTCTGGGCTTTCAGTTGTCTAGGATACGGGTAAATAAAGCGATTACTTGACTAAACTTCAGTTTCTGAAGTCCGTCACAGTTCACCCTTTGAACATGTTCATTTAAAACTGAATAGGCCTTAAACACACTTTGTTCTTGAAGCATAGATTCTGTAGAGATAGTGTTTCAAAGGACGTTACATTTTCTACAGTCCTGGTTTATATAATGTATTCTTATCTTCAACACTTCTGTGTAAAAACACGTCTTTTATGGTTTCTCCAAGCATGAGACGGCGGACGGGGGGAACCAGGCCATCAGGATAAAACGTTTCACCGAGAGTGTTTTCCTCCCCGCTCGGAAATTGGGTGGTGTCGGAGCAAGCAAAGGGAAGGTGAGGAGGACAGGATTCATGTTTATACAGTTATACAGTACAGTTACCATTTGAAAAGTGATGAAGAGCTAACGCTTCTGTTTTTTGCTGATCTGGACTCAAATGATTGAATTATCGCATGGCATTAAGTTAATTTCCTGGAACTTACTACTCTTAATAGTTTCAAAGCTGTAGTTTTTCTGTTTCCATGTTTATGTGCAAAATATTTGTACGACATTAATGCATGTAATTTCAGTAAGGAATAATAAATATTACAGTTTAATTCTGTCCGTTGCTATGAGCAGAATTAATTCCAGTCAATACCAGTTCTGCGTGCATTTAACAAGCGATAAAGCAAAGATGTTGGCAGAGATCTTTCTTTTTCTAACGTTCTTTAATGTGTGTATCATTGGTAGATGACCATCAAGCTGACAAAGGCTGCAGAAGACACTGAGTGAGTAATTCATTTATTTACATTATGTTGCAACACAATCAGGTGTGCAGAAAGTAATGCCATGTAACTGGAAACTGGAAAATCTGGAAAATGGTGGACCAAGTTTCCAGTCATTTAAAACTACAAGGAAAATATGAGAAATAGCTTAAAATGTCCCTGAAAATGATTTCAAAATTGTCCAATTTTTCCTTCAGCTGATTTGAATTTATCTGAGCTCTATCCAACAGGGCGGAGTTCTGTTCAGGATCGTATTGATGTTCAAACGTTATGGAAAATAGTATTTGAAGTATATGAAGACACTGTATTTTAAAAATAAGAAGAAGGAGCTAGGCCATTACAACATTCAAAAACAATAAGAAGTATTTTAAAATCAATTCTTTGTTTAACTGGGAGCCAATGAAGAGATGATCAAATAGGAGTGATGTGCTCAAACCTCTTTGTTTTCATCAGGACTCTGGCTGCAGCGTTTTGAATACGCTGGAGTTTTTACGTAAAAGTACAAGTGTCTAATGTGAGTGCTGACGCTCGCTAACATAAGCCTGATAACGACTGGTATCACTAATTATTGTCCAAGTAAAACGTAAAAGAAGAATTTAAGAAATAAATAAGCTGAAGTATTTTTTATCTCATTACGTTGTGACCTGTGAGTAGTTTTCGCTCTCTTTTGTCTGGGTTTGTAAATATTTGACTAGTGTATAAATGTTAATAATTGCTAATGTACATATGGAAATAGGTGTTTATAGCTGCTAAATTTGTATTTAGTAGTTGAATAAGGGGTAAAAAAGAGACAATAGCTGATGGGAGGGTGCCCGAACCATCACTGTAACATGGTGATACTAATAAAGGGAAATGTGTTACTGCTAAGCATGTAAGACTTCCACACAGAGGAACATATTAGTGTATGCAGCGATTCCTGTCTGTTACACGAGCTAGATCATCGCTGGAAAAGTTCTAGAAAAGAGTGGTAACCCTGTGTAAAGATAGGAATTTCTTGTACAATTCAAATGTGTATCTTTTTTATATGTAAATAAACTGTAGATAGGTATACCGCTAAATGACCCATAGGCAGGATGTTTGTAAATATAAAACTTTTACATTAATTCTGATAATCCTGTCTGTGATGTATTTTACTTACCTCTGACATTTCAGGAAAGAAAAACCCAAGACAGACAAGCTGAAGGCGGTGGTGAAGAATCTCCGAACGCAGGACAGCAAGACCAATACCGGCAGAAGGGACTATAGTGCCACTCGGCGTAGGTATGGCAGGAGCAGAAGTAGGAGTCCGAGTAGGAGTAGGGCCAGGAGTAGGAGTAAAAGCAGAAGCAGGAGTCCACCCAGAGACCACTTTGGACGTATCATGAAAAAAAGAAGTAGCGCCAGCGTCGACCGTGAGCGTAAAAGCAGAACTTACAGGAGAAGCCGAAGCCGGGAGAGGTCTAGCAAGCAAACCAGAAGTCGCAGCAGGAGTCGTAGCTCAAGCAAGAGTCGCAGTAGGAGCAGGGAGCGAAGCAGAGACAATGCTGTCAAGAAGAGGAGCTTAGTCGGCAGAGATTGCGAAGAAAGTCACAAGAGGAGAAGGGAGTTAAGCCCTCCTCCAAGACGTGGGGGAGTCGTGGACGACGAGCTGGCACGAAAGCAGCGGGAACTGGAGGAGCTAAATGACATGATTGCTTACAAAAAGACGTTGGTGGACCCCGGACAGAGGACATGCATAGACTACGATCATGGCAGGATCGCCGTCCCACTCACTGAGTACAAACCAGTCCGGTCCATCCTGAAAAAACGACCAGAGGGACCTGATTACCACAGTCATTCTTCTCAGCCTTACGACGATCCATATTATAACCGGCCATACAGTCCTTATCAAGATCAGCGGTACAGTGACAACTACAGTGAACCTTTCGCCAGCCGTTCCTACGCTGATCGCCCTTATGCTGAGCGTCCCTACAGTGACCGCCCCTACGAAAGTCGTGTCTACGGTGAACCTTCGTATGCTGCCCCTCCACCTGCCAGCCAACGTTACACAGATCGCTACGATGTTTATGATGAACCTTATGAGGATCGCTACTATGACCCAGCATATGCAGACCGGCCTTACAGTGATCCTGTCAAAAGGAGCCAGTCTCCAGAACCTCATGGTCCTTCTTCTTCTTCTCTATCTGGCCAAGCTCCTGCTGCCTCCACCCAACCTCCCTTAACTCATACTGCTGTAACTTCATCATCCCAGTACCCTTACAGACCTCCTTCTCCCATAGAACCACCTCCTAGAAGCCCTTCTCCCAAACCAAAGACCACAATACCATGCCAGGCACCTCCAGCTGTAAGACCACCCCTTGATCGCTTTCTTGATATGCTTAATAAAAAGGTGGTTGCCGAGAAGAAATTTGAACCTGAACCTGTTCATGTGAATGATGACCTTCTGCCTCATGAGCGGGCACTTCAAGACGGCAAGGGTTTCTCTCGGATTGTGGGATTGGCTCAAGAGCAACCCAGCAGCAGTCTGGTTCTGGAAGGGAAAAGGTCACAGCTAAGCCCTAAAAGGTCCTCAGTAGATCGAACAAGCCAGGAACCAAAGACCAAGACGGAACCCTACGACAAGATCCATAGTCTACTCCGTACGATTGGGCTGAAGCTGAGCACAGGAGATGTTTCCAAACTGGCAAGCCGAGCCCAAGAGAAAATCTACAGCCCTAAGTTCTCATCCACAGAAAGAGAGACTTTGTCATCCCCAAAGGAAGAACTGCCAAGAAGTAGAACTGGTTCAGTTGAATTGGATCACATCCATGCCCCCTCGCCAGCCAGATCTTCCAGTTTGGAGCCACTCTGCACATCTAAACCTGTGTCTGAATATGAAGGATTCTTGGACCAGCAGGAGTTGGAGGCACTAAAGAAGGCACAAGAGCTGCAGAGCCTTACCAAGACAATGGGGAGCACACCCTCCGCCACTACTACTCCGAAAGCTCCTCCTGGGCCTCCGCCTGCCAACTACCAACTTCCACCCCTACCTGTCAACTGGCCCCTTGGAGTCACTACCCAGATTCCCCCAGAACAGAGCGCCATGACCCCCAGCATGGGCACTCCAGCTCCTCCTGCAGCAGGTCAACCACCCCAGAGATTTGTACATCCTGCAGGGCCTCCCACTGGACTCCCTACACGGCGTCCCGGACAGCCTCCTCCAGGACCGCCTCCTGGACCTCCACCGCGGCGTCCTTCTGGACAACCTCCCTTTGCTCCACCCTCCGGTCATGCTCTCTTTCCTATTATTGGCATGCCTCCTGTAGCTCCACCCTCCTCCAGTCCTTTACAGTCTTTAACCACCGCCGCAGCATCACCACCAACCTCAACACCGACTACATCGAGTCCTGCCAACGATAACCAAGCAACCATCTCTACGACAGTGGCCAGATGCCTGAAGGTTATAGAGACAGTGAAATCTCTTGCTGTGCAGCCACCAGCCAAACCGGTCAAATCAGTCCAGTTTAGTTTACCCACAGTCTCTACATCATCCCCCAGTCATCAGAGCTCAACAGACACAGAAGACGACATAAAGAGCAAGCAGAAGGAGAAGGTATGAACCTCAGCGGTAGTACTGTTGTGAAATATTTTACTGTAATTAAATGTGACTTTGAGTTTTATTGCACTGATAAGAAGGATGCTGTTTGGAAGGCAAATTACGAGGGTCTGTTGGCTACTGAGATGATTCTTTGTCCATGGAGAATTTGATAAAGTTGGAGTTCAGTTCAATACTTTCCCCCTTGAATTGAACTCCAGTGCATTTGGTAATCGATTTGTTTGGACTGCCTGTCAATATAGATGTAGCCGGCTGCTAAGGCTTGTAGAATTGTAAAACAGTCTTTTTCATAAATTTTGGGTTTGCCAACTACGTTGTTGGTGCTTCGTTTTATGTGTAGGGACTGTTTTCATAACCTGAGTCAGCCAGATGGATTGATTCGCATAGTTCGCATTTGCTCAGCAGATCCATCTGGGAACTCTGGTTTTGAGATCTTTTGGGAAGGGGTGCAAATACTGGTTGCTGATTGGATAAACCATCTGTCCGTCACCAACATACAGGCCAAATAAACCAATCAGATCACTGAAGCTTATGACGTACTAACACCGTGGAGGCAAAACTCAGAAAGTAAACAACATGTCACTTAAGCATATTTTCCGTTTGTGTTTAACGCAAATTTACGGATCAAAGGCCCAATTTCAGGAGCCCGGTCCATATTCAACAGAAGGATCCAGAGAACAAAGAGTTAGTGAGCGGCTTGCTCCATAGCTGCTCATCTCATCCGTGGAAGCCTCCATGTTGTTTACACTCAACAGTCGCTTCTCATTGTGTCACACTTTTACTTACCTCAAAACTAACGCTGATTGGTTCGGTCGCTAGGCTAATTTCTCCAAATTTTCTCCACTGCACGTTACCAGACTGATCTGCGAGTTAAATACAATGGAGCTTGCGAGATCAGGATGGGCTACTGTTATCATGCTACTGCAGAGGTTTGGTGCTATTTTGAGCAAGTGGTTAGAAAAATCAGTTTTGGATGGTTCAGCGCTCCGCCCCACTACTCAGTGTTAGCCATGTCTGGCTGTTAGCGTATCTACAGGATTTCTCTGTTAATAGGTGATCAACGAAAAAAATCTGTCTCGATGGCTTATTTGAGGTATATTAATTATTAAAAACGACCATCGGGCCCATTTTCACCAGAGTTACCATTTAATAAAGCAGTAACTTTGAGAAATGATGGGACGGCGCCATTTTTAAAACAAATTTCAAGATTAAGCTTTCATTAATGTATTTGTGTTTCTCTTGCAGCTGGATTTGTATAACCAGAGGGTTTTGGAGAAGAGGGAGCAGCACTTCAAGGATTGGCTAGTCCGCCGAAAACAGGGGGGAGAAGCCGCAAAGAGCTTCCCAGGTATCAGATTATCTTTCATACATTAAGCTTAACTAGCAAGCTTTGATTTACAGGGATGTGAGTTACAACTACGGTTATGTTCTCTCTTCTGTTAACGGCTGCATGCAATTTATGTTTGTAGGGCTCAAGATGAAAGATAGACACCTAGTTTTTCTGTCTTTTTTTTTTTTACTAGACATTCTTTGAGCAGGTTAAAATAGATTTCTTTCTCCCAGACAGTTAGCCAGGATTTGACAGGAATCACAGTTTGAACCACCTCTCCGGAGATATGGTTGAAATGTTAAGAAGTTACCATGTTTTGTCTGGATCTAACTAAAGTATACGATTAGCAAGGCCGAATTAACCTTGTTGTAAAGACACGTCTAGTGCGATTGATGCTTTCAGTCGAGGTGGACTCGCAGTTTCACCGTTGATTCCCAAAAGGTAGGAAGAGATTTAGACTTCAGCGTAGGATTGCTCCACAACAACACTTCTCAAATGTCTGTCCTGGTGTCTTTCTTTTCGACAGCAAGAAGGTTTGTCCTGGAAATGGCTTTGCTTGTATGACTCTTTCTAGCATCTCCATGTGCTCTCCCGGGACAACATGTGGTGACATTATTAAGGAGCTGCAGTCAGCTACAGAGGAACGAGCCTCCGCACATAGATACCGCTGCACCTTGACACGGAGCCTTAAACTTGTCTCTAAGTTGACCTAGACGTGCCTCGCAGCTCTTCTGCCGCACTCGTTAGCCAAGCCTAGTGGTTCATCCCAGCGATCAAGAAAAGAAGCCAGCTGCAATCTCAACTCCACAAAGTAACATCTTTTTCCTCTTTTATATGGTGACACCATTTGTATCTAGTTTAAAGGAGTAAGGCACCCAGAAAGCACTTTATAGTTAGATGAGATTATGAGAGGTCAAGATATACATGTATTTAGTAAGTTTAGGTTAATTCCATTTCAGATACAATACCTAAGTTTAAGCATTGCTACCACCACTGTTTGTTTTTCGATACTTGATTTAAGTATAAATATACAAATCTACGTAATTGTAATTGACATTTATTTGATATGAACTTGGGTACCTGACAGTTTTCAGTATTCGATACTACAGACACATTTTGGTCAGTACCAAAATAATGTATTAAAGTGTAATACCCAGCCCTAGTAGTTAGCTAGATGTGTAAAAAGGTCGTTTTGCTAGTTTTGGATATAAGTTTCCAGCTTAAATACTGTTACACTCGGTGGTCAGTGCGTGCACCTTCCCACTTCTATAGACCTCTGCCTTCAGGAGCGCATACACGTCAGTCCTGATGTGGTGGTACCAGCTATGCTTTCTTCATCAAGGCCTTACCTGTCCTGGCTTAAGTAAAGCTGTAAGGACCATTTTCTTTCTGATTGCTAGCAAGTCAAATGTTCTAGATGTTTAATTTTGTGTTATCTACAGAATTTTGTGATGCATCCAGTGATATTGCGTTTTTGCAAGTCTTTGCGCCAGGTCATAGTGAAGGGTAAGTGTAGGTGCGATATCTGGGTGTCAAGAAATAGAAGATCCAGAAGACTACTCGTCATCGTGACTGCACAAAGTAAAACCTTATTCATTTAGATCGAGAGAATCACTATTTTACGTTTAAATTATTTTGTTTGATATCACTTAAGGATGAGCTTTCACTTAACTGTTTGACATTTTCCAGCAGAGTTTAAGCCCAGTCACCAAACGTGAAGTACCGGCCCTTTTTAGTGTTAAAAACCGAGCCCATGACGCTGTGTTGATTTATGTAAGGCCAGGTTAGTGTCATGGAGTTAATTTTGAGTGACCGAGTCATGACTGAGTCACTGAGGTAAGGATGACACGCATCACTGGGGTCATTTTCAAATTGCTGAAAGCAGATTGTATTAGCTATTGCTGGTGAGCTAACATTGCCTCAGGAAGCTAACGACGAGAGCTTCCACCATCATATAGGGGTCGTCGATCAGATATTAACTTTAACAATGTCATAACATTAAGTGGTCAACTCTTCAACCAGTAAATACTTAATTCTAAGAATATGTGGAGCGACGTTAAATTGCATTTTGTACAAGCTAAATTTATACACGGTTAGTCCAAGTATATCCCAGATTAACCTGAACGATCTTTTTAATGTTATAACTGTAAATTTGGACTCTTTGTAGCCATGATCTAGCTTGTCCTTTCAGCCTGAAGCTAGCATTAGCTTAGGAAGCTAACATAGAGAGCTTTTCCCATAGGGTCGTATGTCATGATGACTATTCCATTCTTAAGCATATGAGTAATATTGGGTAGCACCCCGTCCAAGCTAAATCGGTTACTTTTTAATCAGCTTAGCCTTTTAAATAAGTGTATCACGTCAGTATTTTAAGCTCATTACTATTTTTTATTCTGGGCTATGAATTCCCTTTCTTATTCAGTCTGAAACTATCTACGTTAGCTCAGGAAGCTAATGTAAAGGTCCTTTTACATCATTTAGGGGTCAGTTGGATATTGTTAGCGTTTGGCAATTTCAGGCACAACTTTCTTGTAGTCTGTCATCAATATGGTAAGTAACCCTATACCTAACATCAACGACTGTGACGCCAAAATATCATTGATATATGATTATTCTTACCCATGATGTTAAAGTAATGGCTAGTAGCTTGCGCTGGCTAAATTTCTCCACCTTTTATAAGTTAAGTCCACTAAACAAGTACAGCACATGAGTGTTTTTAACGTAAATACCTGTTAATGGGACCCTCACAATTCTGGTCGTAAAACTAGCCTGTCCTGAAACTGTTAGCTCAGGGAGCTAACATAGAGAGCTGTTAACACTGTTTAGAGGTTGCCAATCGGAAATCGTTACCTTAAGCAGTTCGTTATTGATGTTAAAGTTTGAGTTGAGTCGGTGATAGCGAGATTTAGATTAGACATAAATGTGAGTCAAAGATTCAGGCACTCACAACGTCATCGTTCCATTCATAACATGTTTAGCTGTAATATAATTTAGTAAATCATGCTAACAGGTTTTAGAAGTATCGCCAGGATCACAGACTGTTCTACAGATAATGTGTTGGTCAATGTTTTGCTTTTGTTTCAGCCACTGTTTCACTGACTGTCATGTCTCAGTCGGTGTTTGTGCACTTTTGCCGTTTCATCACCCAAACAACAATAGGCCATCTGTCACTCATTTAAATCCACTGTGCGATCACACAGAGATTCTCATCGTTGCTTTAAATATGCTGCTCAGGTAACGTCCGTTCACATGCCGCAGTCCTGTGCCCAACACAGGACGGACAACCAGACTGCCAGTTTAGATTAGTCTGTTTTAGTCCACAGTTTATATGATGAGGTCCAGTGTGGAGCAAGGGAACAGAAATGGTAAACGATTGATGGACATTTTTAAATTGTAACGCATGAATCTGCGTTTTAGTCAACTTTTCAAACATCCATCAGTCCATCCACCACCCTCCCCACTTCAGTGGTCCTTCACAGTTTGATAATTAATACCCATTTAATTTAATACCCGCATCATTTCTGGGACTCAATAAATGGGCTCCTTTCGACCCATTGTAGCTTCATAGTCTTCAAAGTTTTTCCTTGAAACGCAACAGAATGCCATGTTTGTTTGTGTTTTTTGAGATTCAGCTCCATTTCCTTTCTCTAAATGAAATACTGGACTGAAATGAACTTCAAGCCAAAAGAAACTTGAGACAGAACAAGCGAAAAGTTTTGGAAATATCGAAATTGACATCAGTTTTTGAAGGAGTATGGTAAATACTGTACTGTAATTAGTATAAAAGTATTATTAATTAAGAAGTTAGAGGTTCTAGTTCTGTTAAATAGGACAAAATCAAATGTCTTAGTGTTTGTTGGCAGTTTAGTTGCATGTTATGTTTCCATCTACAGTCAGCATTGACAAATGTTGGACATAAACACAGCAGTTAGCTAGGGAGACGATGTAAATACTCAGCAAACAGTCATCTAAGCTAGTCAAATCTGAGGTTAACTGTTTCTGTCATGCAGTTTTATCTTTGAGTGACTCTGAAGGGTTTGAAATGAAAGTTGCTCATTGGAGAATGGCTATTATTTATTGTCTTGAAGTGAAGGTAGGTGATCTTTTAATTGCACTAATTGTTTGGGCTTTAAATGTCATTGTCTAAAATTACACATCCATCACTAATCACAGAATCAAACTGAACATAGGGCTTTAGTCTTTCTTCAGTACTCACAGAGATAGACTCACCACAGGCGTTTGTCAGTAGGTTGTTTTAACATGTTTTGGGTCGTCGCTGTGTCCGAAAGTTTAAACTTCTAAATATATGACGTGATTATTTTTCCTGATGCAGCAATTTTTGCTAGCAATTATCGATTAAATGATGATTGTTATGGTGAGCTAGGAAACTTTATAACAAGGTGCTCCTGATTTTAAGAAAGAGTATAGCAACGTTAATAAAACACAGAGTCTTTAAAAGTTTTGGATATAAACAGCTACCAACAGGTTGATAATGTACGGAGTTAGTGGTAAATGATTGGGAGTTTTTGCCAGTGAAGTCTGTGGCTGGTTTCACAGAGATCAACTGACTTTGGTCCAACAGTCGGACGCAAGCCCCGCCCACAGCCACTTCCTGTTTGATGCAATCAGGAAGCTCCGTCAGCGTCAGTTCTCTGAGTGTCCACTAGGGGCAGGTTTCATAACAGAGCAGTTTCTCATTGAGCCCCATGTTAAACAGGCCGTTTACACAGCATCATTAAACCTGTTTAAGGACAAAAGAACATTCTAGTCTGTGTGTTTAGGTCATATCTCCATGACAACACTGAGGGGGGTGAATTTTTCTTATACCAGGCTAGTTTTTATTTTATTGGAGGTTAAAGTTTATGAATAATTAGGGGTGTGGCCTCTTGAGTAACAGCTAGCCTCTGGCCCTCACTTCTCCTCGGAGGTAAACCAGATGGACGTATGCCCCTCCCCCAAACGTCACATACATGCCCTTTTTTGGTCAGAGGAAATGAGGCGGAGTCAAAGTCTGACAAGATGGCGACTCCCGTAGGCGAGGACGCTTGGATCAAGTTGAGAGAACGGACCCCGAGACGTTACGTCCATTTATACAGTCTGTGGTCAGACCTCATTCTCTTAATCTTTGTGCTGCTGTTATTTCTCATTGATAACAGCACTGGACAAGTCTAAAAGCAAACAAACATTGTAAGTTAACAGGCCAGTCAGTAGATCTTTGTGAAACCAGATAAATGTAGTCTTTCGATGCGAGAGGCAGTTTGGGATCAACTAGTGCAAAAAGCTTCCAAGGCTCTGACTTACAAAATGTAATCTGTTAAATTTCTAGGCGTCCCGACCACGGAGGCCAAGAACGTTTGGATCTGTGGTCACTCGCTGGTCTTCTGGGCAGAGTCACGGGCCAAGTCTCCAGAGGTAGGTATGCAGCTGGGCATGGACGCCAACAAGGTGGCCATCTGGTGGAAGGGCACCCAGGGTATGACGTGGTCCCAGCTCCTTCCCCAGCTTCACCAGCTGAAGGTCACCTGGCCCAACCCTGACGTCCTCATCATGCACCTGGGAGGCAACGACCTGAGCACCGACAGCCCCACCGACCTGCTGGCCTCCGTCAAGAAGGATTTGACCTCCATGAGGAGTATTTTCCCGCAGTGCGTCCTCGTGTGGTCCAACATCCTCCCTCGGAGGGTGTGGCGCCACTCGACGGACAATCATGAAGTCGATTTGGTCCGAACCACAATAAATCGCCGGATTCAAAATATAATATTAGAGCTGGGCGGCACTTCGCTGACCCACGACAACATCAGGTGCGGCACAAACACCGGCCTGTATCGGGCTGACGGCGTCCATCTGTCTCCCAAAGGCATCGATGTCTTTAATCTCAACCTGCAGGACTTTCTGGAGAAGTGGGAGATGGAGGTGAACTAGAGACAAGTTAAGAGATCTATCTGTTATTTTCCTTTTTTTCCTTTTCTTATCTCTAATCATAGCTAGGCAGTTACATTAATTGAAATAATGGCAGTGATTTAAAGCACCTACAGTGTAAAGTATCCAGTCTTGTTTCACAGTTTAACGTGTAGGAACGTGGGCACAGCTATTATCCATGAAAGTATGTTTGTCTGTCTTGAAACAATAAATTCAATATTAACTGATACGTCGTTGTTTCGCCCTCTTTTCTTCGTCTTAATGGATGCAATGTTGGTTATGGATATTTTTGAGAACAGTACTGGTAAAGTTTGGAGTTTGGCCGGAGAATCGGAGCAGCGGGGGCGGAGCTGCAGTCGCTCTACCGCACCGTTGTGATGAAAAGAGAGCTGAGGAAGGGAAAGCTCTGGATCTACCGGTCAATCTTCGTTCCTACCCTCACCTGTGGTCATGAAAGCTGGGTCAGGACCCAAAGAACCAGGTCGCGGGGAAATAAATCATTCAGCATGAAAAAAAGCATAAAAATTGACGATTTAACCAAATGAATCTTAGTCAAATTAGACCAAAACTGAGTCAACTAATCGATTCAAACGGGGAAACCCTTGAGGAAAGGTGGTAAGATGTACAAATGTTTCTACTGTCTGTCTGATGTCCTGAAACGTGTTTTTATCCAATAAAACTCTATAAAATGTAACTTTCTGGTTGTGTTTTAGGTGATTTTTGAGTCTCTAAATGTGTGATTTTAAAGGTTTAATCCACATTCTGTGACGATAGTTTCAAAGTTCTGTCGGAGAGTCGTGATAAAGTCTCTGTGAGTGTGTGTCTGTCCGTCTGTCTGCGTGTGCGGCTGTGTGTGTGTACCCCTGTGTCTGTCTGTGTGTGTGTGTGTGCGCCTGTGTGTGTGTGTGTGCGCCTGTGTGTTTGTACCTCTGTTTGTGTGTGAGTGTGTGTGTCTGTCTGTGTGTGTGGTTTTGTGTATGTGTGTGTGTGCCTGTGTGTGAGTTTACCTGTGTGTGTGTGTGTGTCTGTCTGTGTCTCTGTGTGTGTGTGCGTGTGTCAGTGTGTGTGTGTGTCTGTGTGTGTGTGTGTGTGTGTGCAACTGTGTGTGTGTGTCTGTCTGTCTGTGCCTGTGTGTGTGTGTGTGTGTGTGTGCGCGCGCGCGCCTGTGTGTGTGTGTGTGTGCAACTGTGTGTGTGTGTGTGTCTGTCTGTCTCTCTTCCTGTGTGCCTGTGTGTGTGTACCTCTCTGCCTGTGTGTGTGTTCCGTGTTGTTCCTGCAGGGGGCAGCAGCAGCAGCTCCTTCGGTCTTCTCTGTTTATTTCTGTCCGCTGAAGAAGAACCGGGTCTGTGTCCATGTAAAGAATGGTCGGTGTGCAGATTTCTGTTTATTTTTATACACTAACTGAATAATTACTTCAAACTTTAACTAAGTCCGTGGAAAGTCCCCGTGTGTCCCTGAACAAAACGCTGGAGACGTCACCGGATTGACCGCGGGAAGCCGGAGAATCTCTGCGGGAGGAGATGTACCGTGGTCGGCCTCCGCCGCCGAGGGGAGGCTACCCGCCGCCGAGAGGAGGCTACGCGCCGCCTTTCGAAAGCCGAGGTCCGAGGCCTCCGAGGCCTTACCTGGCCCCGGGCGGCTACAGAGAAGACAGGAGCCGGCCCAGACCCCCGTACCATGACGGATACCACGACCATGGTCACCCGGACTCCTACCGCCGCTCCCCGCCGCGCAGGAGGTACCCATCCCCCGGGCCAGGAAGTCACCGAGGCGGGGAGTACTGGGCCGGTGGTCCGCCGAGAGAGGTGGGTTAAAACACTTCAAATAAGCGCCGATAAAGTGTGAGTTAATGCAAATGAATCAAGCAACTTCAGGAGTTAATGAGCCTCTTTCGTGCTTTATTAAAGTAGTTATAGTTATTATATATTAAAGTAGTTAAAGGGGAAATCACATTAACAGCGTTAATGCACCAAACTCCATTCACAAAACTGTCAATTTACCTCCGGCTTGTCTGCTGGGACACATCAGGGTTTTTTAGTTAAAGCATCAACATCAATTATTAAAACCAGACAATTCGGGTTATAAAAACTTCATTTTTTCAATTATTTATCTTCCATAACACGTCTTCTGTCAGACTAGTAATGGAAAGAAATGTCTGCAGGTTTATTCTAAATCCATCAGAAGTTTGTTTTAGAAAATGCTTTATTTGCATATTTAAATGTACCATTTCAGAAAGATTATGATGTAAAAGAATTGTCTTAATGTGAAGAATAAACTGGGGAAGTTTTGACAGAGATTTGTTATATTTTACTCTGTCTGAAGTGTCTCAAAATGTTTTACACCAAACTCCATTCAAAAAACTATGAATTTACCTCGGGCTTGTCCTCTGGGCAACATCAGTGTTTTTCAGTTAAACCATCAATGTCTATAATTAAAACCAGACAATACGGGTTAAAGAGACATAAGATGATTTTAAAAGAGAAATAAAATTACCAAAATGTCTACAAATTAAAGCAAAATGAGTGAAAATCGACATAAAACAACCATTTATTTCTATAAAGAGACAAAAAATGACCAAAAATGTCTACATTGAGAAAACGGTCGGTTTATGTCATGTTGTTAGTGAAAACATCAGCTTGTAATTTTTAAACCAAACAATACGGACAAAAAAAACAACACTTTTTAAAATGCATTGGTTAATTTACAACCATTTCAGACTAGTAATGGAAAGAAATGTCTGTAGGTTTATTCTAAATCCATCAGAAGTTAGTATCAGTTAGTGCCTCATTTGCATATTTAAACCTTCAGAACACTTGTAATATTAAAGAACAGTCTTAATGTAAATGATCAACTGGGGAAGTTAAATGGGGATTAGTTACATTTTACCATCTGTGTGTTGCAGAGGTCTCCGTCCCCTCGGGGGTCCGGTCCCATCGACCACAACCTGGTTATCACCGTTGGCAATGAGCTGACCGGACCGTCTGGCTCCGCCCCTCCACGCCATCATGACAGGTACTCAACGGATTATTGTTGTTTTATTACAGACAGACATCAGATTAAAGAGAGTGAATCTAACATAAGAAGCTCAGTCCAGTTAAATCCTGTGTCTCCCTGCAGAGATTATGCTCCTCGACCAGAGTACGAGCGGAGCAGGAGCCGGGGCCGGAGCCGACCTCACAGCCGGAGTCCGGACCGAAGCCGGGCCAAGAGTCAGGGGCGGAGCAAGAGTCAAGTAAGGAGTAAGAGCCGGCCTCGCAGCCAGAGCCGCAGTCCGGACCGGAGCAGAGCCAAGAGCAGGGGCCGGGGCCGAAGCAAGAGCCGCAGTCCGGACCGGAGCAGAGCCAAGAGCAGGGGCCGCAGCCGGGGTCGCAGCCGAAGCAAGAGCCGCAGTCCGGACCGGATCCGAGCCAAGAGCCGGGGTCGCAGCCGGAGCCGCAGTCCAGATCGGAGCCGAGCCAAGAGCCGGGGCCGGAGCAAGAGTCGTCCCCGCAGCAGATCCAGGTCCAGGTCCAGAGGGCGGAGCTTCAACGCGGCGAGCCACGCCCGCAGTAAGAGCCGGCAAAGGAGTCGCAGTGAGAGCAGCAGCAGCTCGAGCTCGAGCGGCAGAGACGACAGCGCCAAGAAACCAACGCAAATGTTCAAAGAGCTGCATATGGCCCGACGCAGGAAGGAGCTCGAGGAGATGCTGAGTCAGCCGACAAAATCCATCCTGAAGAGACGCAACGACTCCGAGGACTCTCCGACGCTCAGGGTAGGACGCCAACAACCGAACCCTCGAACTCCAAATGCAACAGGATGAATTATGTTTATCAGTTTATTTAAATGAAAAGTTCTAATCCTTGTCATTTCTCTGTGTTTCAGGCCGCGGACTCTCCCAGAGGTCCGGAGGGCCTCTCCCACGTGGCCGACCAGCTGCTGCAGGCTGTTAAAGGCATGGAGCCTCACATGGTGGCCTCTATGCTGTCAGAGCTGCAGTCCGACCCACAGATGGCTAACCGCGTCGGCCTCAACGCAGAGATCAAAGAGATCCTACACCTGCTGGGGGGCGCGGCGGGGGCCAGTGCTCAGGAGAAGGCCGTGGATGACATCGATGACGAGGAGAAGTTCCTGTACGGAGACTCGGAGGAGCCCAAACATCCACCGGCGTCCGAGCCGGTCCAACACCAGGGGCTGGATCTGTACGGAGACTTGACTGATGACGCGCTCTACGGAGACTACCCACCTCAGAACCCTGTCATGGCTCAGATGTACGGCCTCCCGCCGCGGGCTTCGCCGCACCTTCAGGCGCCTCACGCCTCTGGCGAGA
Source organism: Echiichthys vipera (assembly GCF_963691815.1). Classification (NCBI taxonomy): domain Eukaryota; kingdom Metazoa; phylum Chordata; class Actinopteri; order Perciformes; family Trachinidae; genus Echiichthys; species Echiichthys vipera. The sequence goes on along the minus strand of NC_139836.1, from coordinate 3,662,455 downwards.
CTGACATGAGGTATGCGAGCCGTCCCTCCATTAGCCCCGACCAGAACATCACGGTCCAGGTGACGAACACCGCCTTCCCTCCGGGGACGGAGCCGCTGGAGGAGGGCGAACGCAAGGCGCTGGAGGAGTACGAGCAGATCCAGGACCTGCTGAAGACCATCGGCCTGGACCTGGGTGTGTCTGAGATCAGTAAGATGGCCGCCAGGACCAAAGAGCGTCTCCACGGAAATAAGGTGCCGAAGACGCCCACGCGCCGCAGGCGGTACTCCTCCGGCAGCTCGGATGGCAGCCGGGGCCGCAGGCGGCGGAGCCACAGCAGCAGCTCCAGCAGCCGGAGTCGCAGCGGTGAGCGGGGGCGCAGCTGGAGCAGTGACGATGGACCCAGGAAGAACTCGGCACGGGCCAAAGCTCTCAAAGAGTCACATGTAGAGAAGAGCGCCGCCGCGCCACCGCCACACGAGGAGCTGCCGTCAGAAACCCCCGACCCCAAAATCCTCCCCCCTCACGCCGGGGTGCCCATACCCACCTACCCCCCCTCACAGGTCCACAGCATGATGCCCCCTAACTTCCCCCCGCCGGGTTACAGCCAGTACGGAAACTACCTTCCCTACATGCACCAGCAGTGGCCGCCCATGTACCCGCCGCCCAACATGGCCCTGCCCCCGCCCAGCGTCCCCGAAGAGTTCCCCTCCTCTCTGCCCTACAAACACCCCTACAACAAACCGACCCCTGAGCCGGACGCCAAAGGTCGGTCAATTATTGAAGGAATTTTCCACTCAAAACACACTTTACTCTAACTCGTTTATAACGTTACTGCGTGAAGAACTCATCATTTTACTGAAAGATGGAGATTTGATGATGTTCTGCGATGCTGTTGGATTAGTGAATGTCACTCCTGGTTGTTGATGTTGTTGTTGTTGTTGTTGTTTCAGGTTCAGGGAGGAGTTTTGTTCAGGACGATGAGAAGGGAAAAGTCAGCAGCCATGACAGGAGAGTGTCCGAGGAGCAGAACAACGAGAGCCAGAAAGAAAAGGTTTCACCGTCACTCATCATGTTCGCTGACTGCAGCTGAGGCAGGTGAACCGGACCGGACCTGACCGTGTTCTGACTGTGTTCAGGTTCTGGTGGAGAGGGAGAAGCTGAAGCAGGAGAGAGAGATCAGGATGAAGAAGAAAGAATATCTCATGAAGGAGCTGGAGAGACTCAGGAAGCAACAAGGTGAGTTCACACAGACGCCGCGCACCCATGGATGGTTTACTGGACGGGGGCCCAGAGGGTCAGAGTCACGCAGAAATACTCTAAATCACTGACAGAAGACAGATAGATTGATTGATTGAATGATTAAAACAACCAAAAATGACAAAGAATCAACATAAAATGGCCAAAAATGAGAATCAAGGGTCACAAAATCCTATGAAGCGACTCTAAATGACTGAAAATAGACACAAAATGACCAAAAATGACACAAAAAGAATATATATATGTCCACAAATATACATAAAATAACTTAAGAAAGATGCAAAACAACCAATCATGTCTACAGAGACACAAAATTACCAAAAATAACAAAAAAAGACACAAAATGACAAAAAAAAGACATAAAATAATCAAAAATGTCTACAAATATACACAGACTTAAAAAAGGCATAAAACAACCAGTCGTGTCCACAGAGACACAAAATGACCCCGCGTTAGCTTAGCCTTACCCACGTTAGCTTAGCCGTACCCAGTAGCTGCGCTCTTCCAGACACCGCGGCTGCTGTCAGTCAGAGCTGAAGGAGAAACCACAGAACTGAAAACCCTCCTGACGGGACTCCATGGTGCGTTCAGGGACTCCATGGTGCGTTCAGGGACTCCATGGTGTGTTCAGGTACTCCTTGTAAACTCTGAAGTTAATCCATTTTGTGTGTGTATAGGACCGTTTTTCTTGTACTTGTGTTGTATGGAAGTTTGAAACTGTGGTATTTTGACGACCTTAATTTGTGACCGTTGCGTCTTTTTACCGTTCCGTGTTTCACGCCCACTGGACGGAGGGCGTAGGTCGTTCTCCGCGGAGTTAACTGTAGAAACATGAACATTTACAGCTGAAGAGAGGAGCGTCGTATCGTCATAAGTGTTTGTTGTTGTCGCTGTTTTTTTCAGGCGAGCTCTTGAGGAAGAAGCGGCGGGAGAAGGGCGGCCACAAAGACCCTCTGCTGACGAAGATCAGCCACCTGCAGGAGGAGGTCATGGCTCAGATCTCCAGCCTGCGCAAAGAGCACGAGTCCGCCGAGAAGAAACGCAACGAGATCGAGAAGATAGCGCTCATCCTCGGCCTGATTCCGTCCGACCGGCCCCGCAAAGCCGTCACACCGGCCGAGGACCAAGAGGACAAACCGCAAACGTTACCGTCGCCGCCTGAGAAGAAGAAACGCGAGGCGGAGCGGAGTCCTGAGGGACGTCCGGCAGCCAGCACCTCCACTATAAAGGTACAAACGCCCGCAGAGGAGGTAAAACAGGAAGTAGTACTGAACCATAGCTAGGGCTCTTTACCTTTTTAGACTGTATCCGACTTTAAAACCAGTTTATTTTTATTTAAATTTAAAGATTTAAAGCTAACGTATTCACTCGCTCGCCTGTAATGAAGCTTATTTGTGTGTGTGCAGATAGTCAGTCAGCATCTTGGGCTTTTATTTTGTTAAATCTCACTGTGTGTCTGTGGTGTGGTCGTGTTTCCTGTCTGACACGACTGTTTTTAAGTATTTCCTGTCATGCAAGCGGGCGGATACTAGGATGCCAAAGTGGTGCAGAGTGCAGAGTCAGCAGATGTGGCTCCGGGCACGACGTACGCAGTTAGAAACGCTCCGAGTCGCAGACGATGGAGAGCTGATGTGTTTAAATAATAAACAAGATTTAATTTGAATGCATAATATGTTTGTGCAACACGGACAAAAAGGTTAAGTACTGTTGGAGCATGTCCTTATATGGGCGTGGTAAAGAGGAAACCACATCCCATAATAATATTAACAATTAACGCAAAAGTTGATATTTACTAAACCCCACTTTAAACTCGTGGTGCATTCAGGTACACCTTTTAAACTCTGAGGTTGTTTCCTGTCACTTAAAATAAACACACTTAATATCTGACGGGGCAACAAAGATCCGGGGTCGGGTCTCGGGGGCAGCAGCTTTAGCAGGGGACCCCAAACTTCCCTTTCCCGGGCCACATTAACCAGCTCTAACTGGGGGATCCTGAGGCGTTCCCAGGCCAGTGTGGAGATCTAATCTCTCCACCTGGTCCTGGGTCTTCCCCGAGGCCTCCTCCCAGACCCAACCCCGGATAAGCGGATGAAGATGAAGCAACAAAGAGACAATTTTCATCTCAATTTCAACAACTGAGGCTTCATCTACGCTACATCTTCATTTTAAGCGCCTGTATTTTGCTACGTGCACGCCTGGCGTCCGCACTGCGTTGAGACAAAACTCCGTGGAGAGTTTGAGCGTGGACGGGCGAAGCGCCGCTGCTTAATTCCACATGGGTAACGAATTACAGGAGTTACGGACCTCGCTGTAACTCCCTGAACTTTAATGTCTCACCTGGTAAATTCAGTGTAACGTACATTTCCTCAGCACATTAAAACTCATTCATTTCGACTTTCACATTAAAAGCCTGTCAGGAAAGAGAGGGATCATGTTTGAGTCGCTGACGGGAGTTTATTTTGAAAGGAAGTGTTGAGTTTTATTGATTTGATTTAAAAAGTGCAGTTTTATCTGAGACGTGAGCATCATTTTGTTGGTTTTTCAGTTCAGCTAACAGAGAAATCGGTGAATGTTTCATTCATAAAGAACATAGATGGGTCAGGTAACGGTTAGTTTGCAGCTTCAGTAATGAAAGAACATTGTAAAGTTTATAAAATGTCGAAGATCCCTTGAAAATAAATCGCGCTCAAACGTTAAAGCAAAGAAAGTTACGATCGATCTTTAAACGCGACTGCCGGATTTTTGCGAAAACGCGCGTTGCCTAACGTCTTGGAGGCTCGGGACTCCGTGAAGGTAAGAAACTTTTACATTTTCAGATTTTGTGGAGTTTTAAAGACAAACTTTTGTTTGTGTTTCAGTCTGACTGAAGCCTGATTGTGCCCGTTTGTATTTGCCGTGTTGACTTTTCTACGTCTTTGTTTCCCGGCAGACTAAATCGGCACCGTCGTCGTCGTCGAGAGCGTCCCCGGACAAGCCACCCGTGGAAGCCCCCGCTCCGACTCCGGCTCTGGCTCCGGCTCCGGCTCTGGCTCCGACCCCGCCCCCGGAGCCGTTTGAATACTATGACGCTGGAAACCACTGGTGCAAAAACTGTAACGTCACCTCCGGTTCCATGTTTGATTTTTTCACGCACTTGCACAACAAAACGCACCGAAAGGTTTGTTTTTTATATTTTATTTTACTATTTTAATCTTGACAAAATATCCGTGTCCACGTACACTACTGTTAAAAAGCAACGAATCAGCTGCTTTGTTTTCCTGTTCCTCAATAATTGTTCTAACAGAAATTTAAAACTGTATCATTAAGACACCAAATGTCTTATTCACATGTGAAATAGATTTAAAATGACATTATTCTTACGTTTAGTGGATCAGTTGAGTCAGTTTTCCAGAAAAGCCTCAGTGACCCTTGGTCTTTACTGAAGCTTAACGGTTTAATGTGGCTCTAAATATTGAGTGAGTGTGTTTCTCCAGCTGAGGATTCAACAGTGCGAACTCTAGACCGAGCGTCTGTTTCTGTGACGAAGTCTGAAGAAGAGCTTAAAGCAACACGTTTACTGTTAAAGTGTAATTCCGGCGCAAAATCATCTCCTGGTCTTTTTCGACACATCTAATAAAACATCGAGACAGTTTTTTTTGTGTATAAACTATTTACAGAGAAATCCAGGAGAGTCGCTAACAGTCGGACGTGGCTAACAGTGATTAGTTCGGGGCAGTACGTTGAAGGCATTCAAAGGTCTTTTTTAACCACTAATCCTGCTGAAAATAACAGCAAACCTCTGCAGCAGCATGAGAAGAGTCCCTACACACACAACAAAGCACCAACAGCGTAGTTAGTGAAGCCAGAGTTTATTAAAGAGTGTTTTAAAGACTTACCTACTGGCCCCTGTACCAGCTCCTCTCATAGTAAAGTCCATTACAGTGGATTACCAAAGTCAATCCCAAAGGAAGGAGCCCATTGGTGCTTTGTTTTGTGTGTTCATTTCTTCTCCTTTGTTGTTGTTGCTGGAGCCATTTGCTCCGCCTCAGCAACCATAAAAAAATACAAACGTGCAGCCCTCACAGAGCAGACACAGAGCGCCTGGTCACGCTGCTGGTGTTCGTGGCAGAGCGTCGTTTGTTGCTCAGGACACAATACTTTGGTGGACACACAAAGCTGTCACCGAGAGATAACGTGCAAGTTGCATATTTCGGTGGAGATCAGTTGGTTGAAGAGTTCGCAAATTCAGACGACCAAGAGTTTCTTTGGCTGACTAACATCCCAAGATCTCTTCTGCCCTTTCAACCGTCAAACCAAATATTGTCTATTTCCTGAAGAGGACTTTCTACAACTTTAAAAGCGTAGAGGACCATTCAAACATTAAAGAGTAGTCCTCTCAGACGTCTGACTGGACAGAATCAAGCTCTGTGGCAGCAGCTAACTTCTCAACGGTAGTGTACGTCAGCTGTACCAGACCATGTCTTTTTGTTGGTTTCATATTTCATACCTGGAGAGTCCTTTTGTTTGTCTTCCTTTACATTGAATTCTCTCTTTCGTTTCACAGACTCTGGACCCGTACGACCGGCCCTGGGCTTCCACTCCCACTAAAATCAGCAAGAACCTGCTGTCAGAGGAGAAGCTGACAAAACCCGCCAAAGGTACTTGCACTGCAAATCCATCGAGTCATCACGACACTTCTTTTGATTCCCATGATGCCGGTGTTCGAGCCGCTGAATTTTGTTAGCCGTCTTCTTCTTCCAGGTGGATCTCTGCTGCACTTTCTGTGTCTCTTAATGAAAACAGTGCTAACGAAGTGACAAAGACTCTCGTGGAACTACAAAGGAGACTCCTGTCCACGTCTCTGATGTCAATTCATTTGTTTTTCACGTCTCATGCTCGAGTGAAGGCTGTTGTAAATGTAACGTACTGTAGTAACCTTTGGAAATGTGCTTTAACTTCTCATCAGCACGGTTGTGTCTTTATGTCCCGTTGTGACCCCTGGTATCACTGATCAGTTGACACCTTTCCATCGGTTACTGCTCTGAAACAAGACTTCTGAAGTATACACCTTCTATTCTTTACACATGTTATAATCGGATGTCACCTCTCTGACCCTCTCCTGTCCTGACAGGTACTGGAAATGGAGATGTCTACCAGGTAAACATGATTGGCAGTTTGCTTTATAGTCACCTGTGTGTTTAAACCGTGGCGCGTGTCTTTTGCTGCAGGTTCGGAGTTCTTGGTGCCCGTCAGAGGATTCTTCTGCCTGCTGTGTAATCAGTTTTATGGCGACGCCATCTGTGCAGAAGAGCACGTCACCACACATGCGCACAACGAGAAATACAAGGTAAAACATGGAGGTTAGAGAAGCTGTCGGGTGACGTCAGGATTGAAACATGAAATGTGTCATCTTGTAGCTTTACGGGCCTTTTGCACTGCAGGAAGTTGTCGAATTAGAACGTATCATGATTCATGTGTCTCTGGTTCTTTTGTTTCCACTGTGATCCACTTTGGTTACAATTCTTGGAATAACTCGAGACAGGTTAGTTTCAGTACACAGGAGATCCATAGTGTCTACTTACTTGTTTTGCAGCCGCTCTTTCCACAAAATGGACCAAACGATGTTGTTTGTCAACTACTTGATGACATTTGGTAGTGTAGTGCTTGGTTGTAGCGTGGAGATTGCTTGGCCTCTGGAAGTGCTGTTTGCAGCGTTCTCAAGCATCACTCATCTGATCGACTTCACATGCACTCCCTTAGGTCCTCAGCAATACATCTGCCAAGTGTGGAGTTGACTGGATGAACGGTTCTCGAGATATGTTGAGGATCGTCATGCATACTGCACACTCACACAGATTCCATGCCTTATAGTGTGGCAGTGTTACTACAGCACCACCTGTTGGCCAAATGGCACTAAATTTGTCCACTCAGACATCATATTTACACATGTCCACCAAATGTGGATGCAATAGACCAAAGTGTTCAGGAGATATGACATGTTTTGTACTATAAGCCTGCCCACAGCATTTGAGCAAACTTTGAGGGCCAGCGACCGAAAACTGATCCAAGATCTGAACAGGCTGCTTTTTTCCTGCTTGGTCCAGAGATGTTCTGAACCGAGTTTAGTGAAAAGTTGGAGCAGAAGCAATAAAGCAGATTAGGACACGTATGGGTAGACTCGTCTGAAGAGAATCCAGGAAACAAAACATGTTTTTCTCACACGATTCAAAAGATTTAGGCTAAAATCCCTTTGGTCCCCAGCAATACACCCACCAAGCGTGAAGTCGATCAGATGATGGGTTCTCGAGGTATGCAAAGGACAGATCTAAGGGATGACATCGCATAGATGTGTAAATCAACGACATCACTGCAGCTTTATACAAATTAGATGGGAAATCAATCCCATGTTTCCAGGTTCTCGTTTAAATTACAAATGTCGTGTGAATGTGTCTCAGTTGATTTTGATGTTCTTGTTACGTGATTGGAGTTTTGCATGTCAGGCAGTGATTTGTGAAGTATTGTTCTCACTCTTGTCTTTCTGTTTTAATGCCTCCTTCACCAGAAACAAATTTACGAGAATCCTTTGTATGAACAGAGGAGGAACCTGGACCGCCAAGCCGGACTGTCCTCCGAGACCAGTGGGAAGAAACGCAAGCATGAAGACGAGGACAAGGACAAGGACAAGGAGGAAAAGTCCAAACACAAAAAGGACAAAAAGGATAAGGAGAAAAAGAAGGAAGAGGACAACACTGTTCACAAGGAGGAGAAAGTAAAAAAGGAGGAAGAGGAGGAGGAGAAGCCGAACAAGAAAAGGGAGGATTTTAAAAAGTCCATAAGCCTGGAAAAAGAGAGGCCTTCTTACAGCATGAAAGATGAGGATGAGAAGTACAAATGCAGCAAGAAGGATGATAAATACCGCTACAGCAGAGAGGAAGAGGAAAGGAGTAAATACAGCAGAAGGGAGGACGTCGATAGATACAAATACAGCAGAGAAGAAGAATATAGGCCCCGGCGTAGCAGGGAGGATGACGACCGTCCCAAAATTGGGATGACAAATAACGAGTATATACATGGTGGCCGACCCAAATGTGACAGAAATCAGGATGAAGGGAAACTTAAGGCTGACAAGCAAGCGTTTAAAAAGTCTGAGCCGGGGAAACCAGAGGTCAGCAGGCCTGAACCTCCGCCAAAGCCCTACGACCCGCCCAAAGTCTTCTGTGGACCCAGCCCGGCCATGAGAGCAAAGCTCCGCAAGCAGAGCCTGGAGACGGGCAAACCACTGCCCGTGGCAAAAACCCCGACCCCTACATTTGGAAAGTTCACATGGAAGAAGAAGGAGAGCACTCTAGCAAAGGAGGCGGAGAAAGTGGCCGCAGAGTTTATCAAGGATGATGAAGAGGCTGCGAAACAGAAGCCCATGGAAGATTCTTTTGCCAAATCTATGGCTGTCGCTAAGGAGATTGCTGAGAAGCTTGGGGCCCACCAGCCCTTGTCTCCTCCCTGGGTGTCCAATGGCGCCAACAAGGGAAGAATCCGGCCCAACCTCCCTGCACCTGCCGCAGTTCTAAGGAAAACAACCTTGATGGGGAAACCTGCACCTCTGAATACCTTCCTCTCCATTAAAACCCAAAACACAGGTTTAATAGGGCCCGTTCCAAAAGAGGACCCAATATTCTCTGATGGTCTCACACAGGCTCAAAAGGCTCAGAACACACCGCTGCAAACTAAATCTCAGCCAGCAATTGGTGCATCTGCACCATTAAAGGCTGTGGCGGCACCGGTGGCGCCAAGACCTGCAACAGTTGAGGCTAAAACACCACCGGCAGTGTTTGGACCTAGACCATTTGAGGCTAATCCTACACCGCCAGTGTCAATACCTCCACCATTTGACCCTAGATATCCAACTCTAATGTCAGTACATCCACCATTTGACCCTAGATATCCACCGCCAATGTCAAGACCTCCACCATTTGAGGTTAAACCTGCACCAGCGGTTTGCAACCCTGCACCAACGGTTTGTAACCCTGCGCCACCAGTTTCTGACCCCATGGCGGTAAAGCCTGCATCCTTTGCTCTACCAGTGGCTAAACCAGCGCAACCAAAAATGATAAAGATGGTGTCTGATGTGGCAGCTCCCGGGGTCCCAGAGAGCGAACAAACTTGTATGGTGTTTGTCAAGCCTCCACCTTTCATAAACATGTTCGACGGATCTCAGAAGCCTGAGAAACATAAGACTAACCTGGCTGCAGCCAAAGCCAAGGACTTATTCGGCATCTTCTACAGCAGCGTTGGCCAATCAGGCCCCTCCTCTGTCTCCAAACCAGCAACAGACTCAAAAGGTGACAGGGGCACCAATAAAAGTCAACTTCCTACCCCGCCAGCACCAAAACCTAAACCACCATCTCTTACACAGTCCGAACCTCAAACTGTGGTCAATAAATCTCCACAACCAGCCCCCCCAAGTCCCCAAACCCAGCCAGAATCAGACATTCAAATTGCCTCTGTTTGGTCCTTGCGGACCTCTCCAACACCCGAGGTGGCTCCATCTGAAACAGAAAAAAACAAACCAGTGAATGCACCCCTGAATCCACCAGCCCAGTCTGAGGCTCAGTGTGAACCCCAAAACCAGTATAAGGCTCAGTGTGAACCCCAAAACCAGTCTGAGGCTCAGTGTGAACCCCAAAACCAGTATAAGGCTCAGTGTGAACCCCAAAACCAGTCTGAGGCTCAGTGTGAACCCCAAAACCAGTCTGAGGCTCAGTGTGAACCCCAAAACCAGTCTGAGGCTCAGTGTGAACCCCAAAACCAGTATAAGGCTCAGTGTGAACCCCAAAACCAGTCTGAGGCTCAGTGTGAACCCCAAAACCAGTCTGAGGCGCCTAAATCTGAGTCCCAAATCTTCCCACAAACCAAGCCTGCCGACCTGGAACCAACACCCCAAATTCAGGCCCAGCCCAAACTGGCTCCTCAAATCCAAACAGAACCCCAACCAGACCAAGATGCCATGCCCCAGTCCCATCTAGAGACTTGTCCGCACACACCCTTAGAAGCTGAACCCAAGCCAAGCCCCAAAACTAAAGGCAAGGCAGCCCCAGGAAAGAGAACCCCTCCTGCCGCCCGCCCTGTACGTCAGACCAGATCCCAAACAAGATACCAGACTCGACAGCAGCAGCAGAGCCAGTCCGAGCCAGATTCCGACCAGGCCCCGGTTTCAGAAGATTCTAACTCTGCAGCTTCAGACCAAAAGGTGCAGGACACGTCAGACCCAGGCTCTCAGCCGGGGGAAGGTGCAACCAGTGAGGAGGACCCTCTGGTGAGGGAGGCTACCCCTGAAACCCTGGGCCTCCCCTCAGACATGACCACTCTGGATTTTGACTATGATTTTAACTTTGAGTAGGAGCCGATCCGACTGTGGGACAGAGTTTCTCCAGAACCACTCACACATCCACAAAGTCTCTGGTCGGTAATTCACTGGACTTGAAGGAAGCTGGCGAGAAAGACGCTGACTTGACACTTTTAAAATGCCGCCCTTCATCTGTTTAAAGGACCAGTTTGGCGTTTAGTGAATTCTCTTCGTGTCCGTCTTCCCCGGAGTCTGAGCTTTCCGATGGATATCAGTTTCAGACATGAGTCCAGGACAGTTATGGACCTGCAAACGTTTTGTTCATTGATAACAGAAGCAGAAAAACAATGCATTTATTAATATTGGAAAATATCATCTCTTGAGTTTTAAGCTACTTAATGTGGTCAAACGTTCCAGGTCTGTTGTTTACGACGACACCATCCTCTTTGTTTATCAATAACTCACTGAGTGTCGCCTTGAATTCTCGAAGAAAACCCGTCTCCTGCTCCACGAAAACACCCGTTTTACGAACTTGTCTAACCGGTCGTATCTTCAGTACTTTACAAACACTCGTTGCCTCTAAAACCTTATTAGTTACACACTTCCGCGACTCCTTCACCGCTTTGAGAAGCTTGCGCGGGTGCAGCACATGTCCGGGGCGATTAGTGCGGAGACCGTTTATACCAGGGCTCTGTAACCCGCGGCTCTTGGGCCTCACGCGGCTCTTGACTCCCTTTTCAGTGGCTCCTGCAGCTTTGCCAAAAAAATAACATGGGAATCAATGATGTGTTTTTTGCTGAGTGGACAATCTTTCAAAGGGAGCACCTGTAATCTTGGAGTCAAGGTGATTTTCAAAAAATATTCTTTTGAACGACGACGAGTGAAACAAAAAGGACCAAACGCAGTTCCTTCACGTGTTGTTTGAAGATCCAGGAGCCGGTTCCCTGTTAAACCGCTCCGGGTTTGTTTGACGCGTTGATCCGTGAACGCGTGTCGATCTGGATAAAACACTTCCTGCTCGTCTCGTGAAATCTGTTGCTGTAAGTAGAGTTTTAATAAAAGTTAGTGGAGAAACAACAGCAGCCTCGTGTTGTGGTTATTACACAAAAAATATTCAGTCAAGCTAAAATATGCGTCACATGCTACGGCTATCGCTCAGCACCTGTCCCTGCTAACCTTGAGTTTATGACCTGTCAGTATGCTAACCGTGGATAACCCCCCCCCCCCCCCCCCCCCCAAAAGAAAAAAAACGTATCGGAGGAGAACAGGGTGTTTAAGCGTGGAGAGATCATGTTGCTTTCACTGCCAACATTGATGCTTACCTGTGTGCTTGATAAGTGGTGAGAGTTATAACAGGTGATAATGATCATAATAGTAACAGGAATGAATACATACATGCAACAAACTGTAGGTCTTTTTGTATATATATCATATAACTATATATACAACTTTAGAAGCTGTGGCATCAAATATGTTTTGCGGCTCCGGACCAACTTTACTTGGTGAAGAGGCTCTTTTGATAGTAAAGATTGTAGACCCCTGGTTTATGCAGATGCGTTGTAAGTAATAAAGTTTTGGCACGTTTTGAAGTACAGAGGCCGAAGACTTGGATTGTATCACAAGAGTTCTGTGATGGATCGGAAATTGACGTTTCGATATAGTTCTGCACGATCGTCAGTGGGGACAAGACGCAAAAACGCTATTTTTTCATGATTTCAAGGCGACACTCATCGAGTAACGGATCTCATCTCATCTTCAGTCTCTTATCCGGGGTCGGGTCTCGGGGGCAGCAGCTTTAGCAGGGGACCCCAAACTTCCCTTTCCCGGGCCACATTAACCAGCTCTAACTGGGGGATCCTGAGGCGTTCCCAGGCCAGTGTGGAGATCTAATCTCTCCACCTGGTCCTGGGTCTTCCCCGAGGCCTCCTCCCAGCTGGACGTGCCTGGAACACCTCCCTAGGGAGGCGCCCAGGGTTCATCCTTACCAGATGATCCTGAACCACCTCAACTGGCTCCTTTCATGAAAATAGTCATTTTGAGCGGTTAAAAAACAATTATCGAAACAGGAAAGCTTAAAAAAAAACACGCTAAATCCGATTTAGATTTGTTTAATTCTGCGAATGACTGGATAACGATTCATTTACGGTGTCTTAAGCTCCACTTCCTGTTTGTTACCCACACAAATATGCTTCACTTAGTGGTTCATGAGTGAAACCGCATTGGAAATGTTCAACGATTCAGGCTTTTTGACCAAACTGACGTCCTCCTTCTCGTCTGCGATGTGGAATAAATGTGAAACTGTTCCTTTATAAAGGTCACACTTCTGTCTTTGTCACGTTTCCACAGATGAAACGTCTCCTGTAGGTAAAGTACCGACGCACCACCTGATGCTTTTCTTGTTTTCTACTCCTGTTTATTTTTGTTTTGAACGACGACGACGAGTGAAACAAAAGGACCAAACGCAGTTCGTTCACGTGTTGTTTGAAGACCCAGGAGCCGGTTCCCTGTTAAACCGCTCCGGGTTTGTTTGACGCGCTGACCCGTGAACGCGCGTCGATGCGGATAAAACACTTCCTGCTCGTCTCGTGAAATCTGTTGCTGTAAGTAGAGTTTTAATAAAAGTTAGTGGAGAAACAACAGCAGCAGCCTCGTGTTGTGGTTATTACACAAACTTTTATTATTTTCATGCAGGACTTTTGCTTCACGATCAGCGGAGGAAGGTAACGAAGTACATTTACTCAAGTTTAGCACAAATCTGAAGAACTTTACCTGCGTGTTTTCCGTTTTCTCCTACTTTACGTATAATAATGAAATAAACTGATGCTCCACTACGTCTCTTTTCTGTCGTACGAGTGACGTGAAACATGATGAACGTATTAAAGGTGACTGAAATCAATGTTCAAATATAAATAACCACATATAAAAGAGAAATAGAGGCATTTTCATCTGTTTTCACATTTATTTCTTTATTTATGAATTACTCTATCCGTATTTTTAAATATATATATATATATATTGTATTTTTGTATAATGTTATTTATTGACAATTCAAAACAAAGGAGTAGAATAACAGAGTAATTTATATGCAAAACTATGAATTACATTACTCGATGTAATGTCATTTATATGCAAAAATGTATATTTCAAAATGTTTTATTTTTAAAATGTTTTATATAAAGTCATTTATTGACAATTCAAAACGGAGAGAGATAAAAAAAAATAAATGTACAGAAAAAATAGAGTAATTTATGTGCAAAAAAATGTATATTTTAAAATGTTTTTATATAAAGAAATATTCTATATAATGTAATTTATTGACTTCAAAACAGGAAATTGATCAAAAACATTTAAATGTACAAAAAAAGAGTAATTTATATGCAAAAATGTTTTTTTAAATGTTTATCTTAAAATTGTATATTTTATTGTTTTTATTTAAAGAAATATTCTATATAATGTAATCCCAAGTTACAGTAAAACCATCTTCTGTCGCGGACTAAAACTTTATATGGAGACAAACACAGGAACAGTAACGTCCGTCTGTGGTTAATCCAGCAAACGAAGCCTCAAATATAATCAAAGTACTTCATCATTTTAATGAAAAACACGGAACATTTGGATGAAAACCTGCAGATTTGTCTGAAGCAGAAGTTTGAATGAGTGTGACGTGTTGATGGATGAATTTAATTCTTATTATTCTGTTGTTAAAGCAGATTTTAGGGGAGTTTGGCCGAGTTTGTTTCACAGTGGACGTGATGGAGGACGAGGCTCCTGCAGGAAGGTAAGAAGAGCCGCTTCATGTTCTAAACACAACACAGAGATCAAAACATCACTTTAATCACATTCATCTGGATTTTATTTCACAGTCCTTGTTCAGTTTGCTGCTCACACACTGAGTTTTGTCAGAAATAATGATTTTGATTTAGAAAAGAGAAAAAATGTGTCTGTAATGAAGTGGAATCGACAAAGTGTAAAATCTGTCCGAATAAAAACAGGATGAAACGTTTGCTGCTGTCCAGACGACTGCACGACAGAACTGAACTTTATAATATTATTTATAATATATATATATATATATATATATATATATACACACACACAAAACGACCACAAAGAGACTCAAAACGACCACAAAGAGACTCAAAATGACCACAAAGAGACACAAAATGACCACAAAGAGGCACAAAACAACCACAAAGAGACACAAAACAACCACAAAGAGACTCAAAACAACTTCAAAGAGACTCAAAACAACTTCAAAGAGACACAAAACGACCACAAAGAGACACAAAATGACCATTTTAAAATGGCGACTGTGACATTATGCTGAGACAAGCAGCTGTACCGTTATGTTGTTGTTATTATGTTGTTGTTATGTTATGATATTATGTTGTTATTACTTTGAGTAAAAGAAAAACCCAAGAAAATAAATAAAGGGAGTGGGAAAAATTTATGAGTTTCATTCATTTATTCATCTTTTTTCTTGAAGATTTGCCAAATGATTAGCATCTACGGTATTATTGCTTGTTCCGTAGTTGTGTGGTCTCTGTGTGTGTGTGTGTTTTCATACACACAGGTTAAAAATGGCTCAAGATGCCCCCCCCCCCCACTGTTTTAAATTAGCCCTAACTTCGCAAGTCCAGTGCTGAAATGGAGTCAGTTGTCAAAAGTATTCAAATGAATTTGTTTTCTGTAGAAGTATAAACGCTAGGGTTTAAAAAGACTTCTGTAGAAGTATCAGCTCAAGATTTTTACTCAAGTAAAAGTGTAAAAGTACTGGTTTCAAAACAATAAATATATTGTACATAAAAGGAAAATTACATTGGAAAGCACCAATGGGCTCCTTCCTTTGGGATTGACTTTGCTAATCCACTGTAATGGACTTTACTATGAGAGGAGCTGGTACAGGGGCCAGTAGGTAAGTCTTTAAAACACTCTTTTAATAAACTCTGGCTTCACTAACTACGCTGTTGCTGCTTTGTTTTGTGTGTAGGGACTCTTCTCATGCTGCTGCAGAGGTTTGCTGTTATTTTCAGCAGCATTAGTGGTTAAAAAAGACCTTTGAATGCCTTCACCGTGCTGCCCCGAGCTAATCGCTGTTAGCCACGTCCGCCTGTTAGCAACTCTCCTGGATTTCCCCGTTAATAGTAAGTCTCGAGGGCTTAATTGATGTATGTAAGTGCCGTAAAAGACATTGTGATGATTTTACACCGGAATTACACTTTAATACTTTTACTGCAGCTCAACATCGAAGCACCACCTCCGGTTGAAGGTGTTTTGTTGCTAGGGAAAGACTCAGGTCCTGCCTCAGCCTCCAAACTCCAAACAGCCAATCAGAAAAATCCCCCTCCACGCGTTGCTAGGCAGAGTGTGCGTGGTCAGCAGCCAATCAGATTACGCAGATCGGGGAACGGGGCGGCGGCGCAGAGAGCTGAGACAGACCGAGTGACAGCGTCTGAGTCCCGGGGAAGAACATCACGGAGCTTCCGAGGAGAGAGGAAAAATTAAAGAAAAACACCCCAGAGACCCAGTGAAAGATGCCGAACAAAACCAAGAAGGACAAGGCGAGTATACGGCGAATGGTTTGTACAGTTTGATATGTAACATGGCGGCCTTGAAGCAGACGATGAAGACTTTATATTTTACCGTGTAGCGGCTAGTTAGCATAGCGAGCTAACATGCTAAGGCCCCGCTAGCAGAGGACGGCTAAGCTAAAGGCTAGCTGCAGAGTTGCTGGGATGCTAACGGGAGGTGTTGGCTCCAGGTAGCATCCATGCGAACCACCGCTACCGTCAGTCAGTGGAGGTAACGGGCCGCTGCTGCTGCTGGAGCCCCGGGGAGGAACCTCCGCCTGGTGCCCTCAATTATTCATGAAGTAGGAAAGAAGCTGGGCTCGGTTATGGAAGTGTGGTTCATCCATGTGTGTGTGTGTGTGTGTGTGTGTGTGTGTGTGTGTGTGTGTGTGTGTGTGTGTGTGTGTGTGTGTGTGTCCGCATTAAGACAGGGAATATGCGAAGCCGACCAAGGATAACATGGGACGGAGCTCCAGTTTGCTGCAGTGAAAATGACTAAAACAGTAAAAACAATAACATAATTAAAGATAAGATAACATTATAATATGATAATAATAATAATAGTATAAGACGACAATTACAAAAACAATAGCAATATAAGATAATAATTACAAAAAACCTAAGATAATATAAGATTATAATAACAAATGAAGATTACAAAAACATTGTTAAAGATAAGATAACATTATAAGATACTAATGTAATAATATAAGACAACACTTACAAAAACAATAATAATATAATATAACAATTACAACTAACAATGTTATATGGAAATGATAATATAAGATAATTCAATAATTTCCCTTGGGATAAATAAAGATCTTGAATCTAATATAAGATAATAACAAATAAGAGAACATTATTAGCTAACATTAAAAGATTACAATTACATAAAAATATAACAATATTAGATAACACTAAATAAGATAACACTAAATAAGATAACACTAAATAAGATAACAGTATGAGATAATACAACACAATATAAGATAACAGTTACATCAAATGATAACAATATAAGATAAAAACAATATAAGATAACAATTACAATAAACAATAAGAATGTAAGATAACAAAAATAAAGTAAGAACAATTTAAGATAACAATAACAATAAGAGAAGAATATACAATAATGATTACAAAAAGAATAACCATGTAATATACAAATTACAATATAAGACAATAACAATTAAGATAACATTATAAGATAACAATAACAAAGTGTAACAATATCAAAATATACATAATATATAAGAAGATAATAGTTATGAGATAACATAAATAATATAACATAACAAATGAGCATCAAAAAGGTAAAATGTAAAAACAGAGTGTCTCAGGAGTAAAGTGCAAATTACCTAACATGAGTGCGTGCGTACGTGCATGCGTGCGCTGTTTGATTGAATTTAAACACTGTTGACGTTGATTTTCTTACTTCCATGTAGCCTTTGGATTGAGATTGTCATTTTTTTATATTACTCTATTGATTAATGTGATTACCAAAACAAAACTACACAAAAATGACGAGTTGTTTGGTTTATAAAATTTCAGAAAACAGTGAAAAATCTTTAGATGTCTCAGGGCGCACTCCCACTGTGCCTCCGTCCCGTGCCCCGTGCTTTAGGGTCCTTGTCCCCCCCTCCAGGCCCGTTTGTACTCACACTACCTGGGCCTCGGAGAATGCTTCTTGCTGCCTATACGTCATCACGCCGTAACACGTCACACGCATTGATGACGTCATGGCGATGCGTGGCTTTGTTTCCAGATCTTTCCGTAGACCTCTGAGTTTTTGTGCGTCTTGTCGACTGTTTTTGAATCTTTTCATCGACCAAATCTGCAGTAAACATTACTTTTCACAGACGAAACAATGAATCTCAGACTGATCTTTAAACTGAAGTACACTTTTAAATATTTCTATTAAATGTTGCTTCCATTTCTTCTCTTGCGTGTGAACAGGAAACGACCAAAGGTGCTAAAAGCAGCATGAAGAACAGCAACAGCAGCGGGGGCGGTGGTGGTGGTGGCGGCGGCGGCGGCGGCGGCAGCAGCAGCAGCAGCAGCAGCAGCGGCGGCGGAGTGAAAGATGCTGCTGCGGAGAACTCAGACGAGGTGAGAGTTTAAATCTAAAACGGTCTGCGGTTCCTCCAACACATGACTGAGTTAGAGGCTCACATGTTGTGTCTGAGTCTGCGGGGCAACACTGAGACACTGCCGCCGCTGTTCACCGCGCACACAGCAGCGTTTATAGGACACGTCACTGAGCATCCAGCTCCCATGCAGCATTTAATCAAGACGACTAAGACGTCTTTCACTGCATCGATAATTGCTGGAAATCAAAGTTTAGTGTGCTCGTGATGTGTCCAGTAGGGAAGACGGGGGTGGTTCAACCAATAAATAGGTAAATCTGATCATCACCTATCCTAGCGTTTCAACCTGTGTGCGTGTGTGTGTGTGTGCGTGTGCGTGCAGTCCCAGCAGCAGCAGAGCGGCAATAAGCGTCCCAGCAACAGCACGCCTCCTCCCACTCAGCTCAACAAGATCAAATACTCCGGAGGTCCTCAGCTGGTGAAGAAGGAGCGCCGGCAGAGTTCGTCTCGCTTCAGCCTCACCAAGAACAGGGAGCTGCAGAAGCTGCCTGCGCTCAAAGGTAACAACACTAACCAGGTCTGATAACACCATCAATGCTTAAAGGAACATCGATTTATTCATATTAAAGTGTTTATTTAGATTTTCAGGTATGTGCTTATAATATAAGGGCTCCCCCTCTCAGTCGATTTGTGTTTTTTAATGTTTTTTTCATGTTAAAATGGTGATTTTGAGTAAAAAACTTACGATTAAATTCAATTTATTGGACAAAACCACATGAGTGTTAGTCGACCAAGCCTTAAATAATATCATCATATACACAAAAACAAAACAAAACCAGCATCCTGACGGCAAAATATGCATTTATATTAAAGCGTATATGGATATTTAACATGCTGCTGTGCTTTAACATCCCTCTCTGTGCATTTTAATTCATTTCTTTGACTCTATTTTATCACCGCTGTTGTTTTATTGTTGTTTTTTATCCGCTGTTACGTCTGTAAAACAATTAGCTTTGCAAAACAAACGACCTTAGTAGATTAAAATCTGATCGAATTGAAATATAAACACATTTTTTCACCTTCCTCGTCGTGTCCGTCGTGTTAAAGAGGTGTCCGGTCTTCTTCTGTGGTGTTTCCTGACCTCCCCCTTCCTGTCCCCCCCCCCCCAGACTCCCCCATGATGGAGCGTGAGGAGCTGTTTGTGCAGAAGCTCCGTCAGTGCTGCGTCCTGTTCGACTTCGTCAGCGACCCGCTCAGCGACCTCAAGTACAAAGAGGTGAAGAGAGCCGGGCTCAACGAGATGGTGGAGTACATCACGCACAACAGTGACGTGGTGACCGAGTGCATCTACCCCGAGGCCGTCCTCATGGTGAGCACGTGCGCACACACACACACACACACACACACACACACACACACACGTCGGTACATCAAGCACGTTGATGCGTCCTCCATAGAGCCGGGTCTGTTCAACTTCACAGCCTGTTAGAAGAAAGGTTTTCGTTGTAACAGTGTGCACAAGATTGCTGTTTAAATACTGTATATGAATACTTTAATTATTATTATAATTATTATTAAATATGTAAAGTGTCTTGAGATAACTTTTGTTATGATTTGCCACTATAATTAAAATTTAATTTAATTCAATTAATTTAATTTAACTTCATTTAATTGAATTTCATTTAATTTTTCCATTTTATTTGGTTTAACTTTTAATTTTTTTTCATTCAATTTAATTTTTATTTTAATTTCATTTAATTTAATGAAACTATATTTTACTTTATTTAATTGAATTGAATTTTAGTTTAGTTTATTTTAATTTAATTTTAATTTGATTTAATTTAATTTAATGAAACTATATTTTACTTTTTTAATTAAATTTAATTTTAGTTTGTTTTATTTAATTTTAATTTAATTTTCATTTTAATTATATTTGATTTAATTTAATGAAACTATATTTTACTTTATTTAATTAAACTTAATTTAATTTTAGTTTGTTTTATTTAATTTTAATTTAATTTAAATTTAAATTTAAATTTTAATTTTAATTTGATTTGATTTAATTTAATGAAACCATATTTTACTTTATTAAATTTAATTGTGTTTGTTCAGTTTTCAGTGAACTTGTTCCGGACTCTTCCTCCGTCCTCGAACCCGACGGGAGCCGAGTTTGATCCTGAGGAGGACGAGCCCACGCTGGAGGCTGCCTGGCCTCACCTGCAGGTGCGACAGTGGCAGTAAAAATGTCTGTCTGTTAATAAGAAACTAATAAATGCCTAAATAACTGCTGCAGCGTTTGTGTCATGAGCTGCCGACTCCGCTGTGGTGACGTGTCGTTGCGTTTGTGTCCACAGCTCGTCTACGAGTTCTTCCTGCGCTTCCTGGAGTCTCCGGACTTCCAGC
This sequence comes from Echiichthys vipera, assembly GCF_963691815.1. NCBI lineage: Eukaryota > Metazoa > Chordata > Actinopteri > Perciformes > Trachinidae > Echiichthys > Echiichthys vipera. Next base: position 3,641,831 of record NC_139836.1, on the reverse strand, counting down.
CGAACGTCGCCAAGAAATACATCGACCAAAAGTTTGTGATGTCGGTAAGTTCTGACCACATTTTACAGTTACTACTCTGTGCGTTTGAAGCAGTGTCGCGCGGTAAACCGATACTAGCCGTTAGAAACAATACTAGTCCACGTTTTATTAGTGTTCTGAAGGCTGCGTCACAGAGCAGGCGATTTAGCCAGATCCAGCCACTAGGGGCGCTAACGCACTCTAATGGGCAGAGTGCCGCTGCTTTAGAGAGAAGAGGAGATTGACGGCAGTGAGACCAGTGTGTGGCTGGCAGAAGTTGTGTTTGCTACTTTTTATCGGTCAACTTGCCGTTCGTGATTCTGTGTGCGTCCAGAGAAACAATCACACACAAACACACCACAACTGTGTACACTGCTAATATTGGATTAAAGCACCATAAAGGGATTGACTGTCTCCTGCTGCCTCATTCACTTAAGTCTCGGGGGAACTTTATAGAGTACGTTCTAACCGATGCACACTTTGCGATTACAAATCAGAGTAGCCAGTCTGCATTCTGTAAGACTTCATCACAGTTAGAATCGGTACTTTATGAACTCTGTGGGGCAGCGTGTCTGTGTGCAGCTTCTTCTCTGCTTCATCACTGCCTGCAGCCAGAGTGGGCGTGGTTTCATAGTGGCAGACACGAGGGCTCCTGCCGACCGCCCTAGGCTTGTTTATAAGCACACGCACGGAGCTAAACCGTAGCCACGAAGCCGTCTCTTAACGATGCTTTGAATCATGTGTCAAACTGATCCAGTAAAGGGCCGTGTGGCTGCAGGTTTTCAGTCCAACCAAGCAAGAACACACCTGACTCGACTCACTCAATCACCTGAACTGCCTCCACACGGTTGACTTGTTGGACCAGGTGTGTTTTTGATCGGTTGGACTGAGAACCTGCAGTCACAGCGACTCTTTACTGGATCAGTTTGACACCCCTGCTTTAAATCGATTCAGACCAACCTGGAGAAACTGACGGATGTTCGGACTTGTTCAAAGAGTTCAGAGAGCTGCAGGTTAGAGATAGATAACATGAACATCTCCAGGATGTGACCTTAAGTCAAGCGAGTGTCTTATTTTGTGACAAGTGAACTTTCCTCACGAGGCATTCAGGGGTAAAGCTAAAGCTAAAGCTAACCGAAGTGGTTCACACGAATCTGTCTGTAAACAGTTTACACCGGAGACATTAACTTTACAAGAACATGCGCCGGTGTTCAACAACACCAGTTATGAATGATGTATTTAAGTCAATCATTTTTGTCAATTATTTATATAATTTAAATTAGTACATTGGTCTTTTTAGTCGTACATTAGTGCACTACTGTGGGATTCTCTTACTTTATGAACCGAACATGTGAGGTAGCTTTAAAACTCAGCAGCTTTTACAGAAAGATATTTTCATTTTGACTTTATAAGTTTAAGTGTTTTAATTAATAATAAGAAACAAATCATTTTTAGTTCCATGTTCTGTCATCTTATTTTTTATCCCATTGCTTTGGATGAAGTTTTAGTTTTCCACGGTATCGTCTCAGTATCGTTAGTTTGAAGGGACTCTGATGCTTTGTGTCTAAGAGGAAGTTTGAACCTCTTCATGTGTAAATAAATAAAACATTTTGTGTCTGAATTATACCGTTCTTTACTCTCTGCTGAAATAGTAATTATTTCTATTTGCGTTAAAGCTGCTGGAGCTGTTTGACAGCGAGGATCCCAGAGAGAGAGACTTCCTGAAGACCATCCTCCACCGGATCTACGGCAAGTTCCTCGGCCTCCGCGCCTACATCCGCCGCCAGATCAACAACATCTTCTACAGGTCAGAGCACGAGCAGAAGTCCGGATACAGACACACGACTCACAGCTCAGTGTCGCCGCAGTGATCGGTTCACAGCTCGGTTTGTGTCGTTATGAACACACACGATAGGGAAACGAGGCGGGAGAGTCTTAAACGTGCGATTCAGGCGCAAAATCATCCCAGGGTCTTTTTCTGCACTTACACACATCAAATCAGCCATCAAGACAGTTTTTTTTCATGTATCAACTATTAACTGAGAAATCCTGGAGAGTCGCTAACAGCCGGACATGGCTAACAGTGATTAGCTCGGGGCAGCACAGTGAAGGCATTCAAAGGTCTTTTTTAACCACTAATGCTGCTGAAAATAACAGCAAACCTCTGCAGCAGCATGAGAAGAGTCCCTACACACAAAACAAAGCAGCAACAGCGTAGTTAGTGAACCCGGAGTTTATTAAAAGAGTGTTTTAAAGACTTACCTACTGGCCCCTGTACCAGCTCCTCTCATAGTAAAGTCCATTCAAGTGGATTACCAAAGTCAGTCCCAAAGGAAGGAGCCCATTGCTGCTTTGTTTTAGGGACTCTTAACGGGAAAGAAAAGACCGTGGGGTGATTTTACAGTGGACTGACACTTTAAAGCTGCAGCGCCACAGTTAGAGACGAGTCACCTGAAGCTAACTCAGTGTTCCCGGTCTGTGACTAAAGCTCAGTTCAGACCAAAGATTCGCAACGAAACTGTTTTTCGAGCGTCGCACGGGAGAGTTGCCGCGATGTGAACTGACCCACGTGGTTACGAATATCTAGTCATAGCTTGTTAAATCGGCAGCAGCTGGTTTTAGAACGAGACGCCTGTTTCAACAGCCAATCAGTCAATCGGAGGCCTAACGAGCGTGAGAGAGAGAGCGAGAGACAGTGGGTCGAGCAAGCAATACAATGAATGAGAGAGAGAGAGCTCCAGCCGTAACCCAGAACAGTGTCGTCACAACTAGAGCTATAGTGAGTTTCTCACTGTCTCTGTCCTCATTTATTTTTTATAATGCTACAAATTATTTCCAGCTACGAAAAACTAGCCTAAAAGGTCAAAGGTCAGAACAGAAGTACAGAGAGTCGTTGCTATGGAGACTATAAACCGTCTCCGTGGTCTGAACGCTGCAGACGTGCACATTGCAAGTAGTTGGGCTTAACTGGTGCTGTTTTACAGATTTATCTACGAGACAGAACATCACAACGGCATCGCTGAGCTGCTGGAGATCCTGGGGAGGTAACACGCACACACGCACGCACACACACACACACACACACACACGCACACATACACTCACACACGCACACACGCTCCCTATTCATTTCTAAATGAACTTTGCTCTCTCAGCATCATCAACGGCTTCGCTCTCCCTCTGAAAGAAGAACACAAGATGTTCCTGATCCGAGTTCTGCTGCCGCTCCATAAAGTCAAGTCCCTCAGCGTCTACCACCCGCAGGTCAGAGACGCTCACCTCAACCCAGCCCTGTTTATTTACAGAGACACAACAATTCCCCCGTGAGCAACAGGGGAGACTGAAATCTGTCTTTGGACAGACCGTTAAACAGACCCTGTGCTCTATAGCTGCGGGAGCTGTCTGTCTCTGTCTCTCTCTGTTTCTCTGTCTCTCTCTCTCTCTCTATCTTTCTCTCTCTCTCTGTCTCTCTCTCTCTCTCTCCGTCTGTCTCTGCCTGTCTCTCTCTCTGTCTGTCTCTTTTTCTATCTCTCTCTGTCTCTCTCTCTCCGTTTGTCTCTGCCTGTCTCTCTCTCTCCGTCTGTCTCTGCCTGTCTCTCTCTCTCCGTCTGTCTCTGCCTGTCTCTCTCTCTCTGTCTGTCTGTCTCTCTCTCTGTCTCTCTTTCTCTATCTCTGTCTGTCTGTCTCTCTCTCTCTCTCTCTCTCTCTCTCTAAGTCTGATATTAATCTGTCTGTCTCTCTCACTCTCTCTCTCTGTCTCTCTCTCTCTCTCCATCTGTCTCTGCCTGTCTCTCTCTCTCCGTCTGTCTCTGCCTGTCTCTCTCTCTCCGTCTGTCTGTCTCTCTCTCTGTCTCTCTTTCTCTATCTCTCTGTGTCTCTCTCTGTCTGTCTGTCTCTCTCTCTCTCTGTCTGTCTGTCTCTCTCTCTCTCTGTCTGTCTGTCTCTCTCTCTCTCTCTCTCTCTCTAAGTCTGATATTAATCTGTCTGTCTGTCTCTCTCACTCTCTCTCTCTCTCTCTCTCTCTCTCTCCCTCCCTCTTTGTCTGTTACTGATCATCCAGTCTGATATTACTCTCTCTCTCGCTCTCTTTTTCTATCTCTCTCTGTCTGTCTCTCCGTCTGTCTCTCTCTCACTCTCTCTGTCTCTCTCTCTCTCTCTCTCTATCTCTCTCTCTCTGATATGAATCTGTCCGTCTCTCTGCAGCTGGCGTACTGTGTGGTCCAGTTCCTGGAGAAAGACAGCAGCCTGACGGAGCCGGTGAGTCAGCTGCTGACGTCCCTCCTGTTTCCATGACAACACTCAAAATGTTCTGCTGGTGATGTGATATTAAAAAAAAGAATTATTGTCCCAGAGTCACATTCACGTGTCGATGGAGAAAACCCAGCTGTGAAGGAGGAGTTAATGGAGTGGCGTCCCGATGGCGTTGACCTTTGACCTCCTTACACAGGTGATCATGGGTCTGCTGAAGTTCTGGCCGAAGACGCACAGTCCGAAGGAGGTGATGTTCCTGAACGAGCTGGAGGAGATCCTGGACGTCATCGAGCCGTCAGAGTTCGTGAAAGTCCAGGAGCCGCTCTTCAGACAGCTCGCCAAGTGTGTGTCCAGCCCGCACTTCCAGGTACCAGACCCAGACCCAGAACCGGGCTACTGCCTAACACAGAAACAGGAGGTAGATCTGTACGAACCCAGAATCGGGTCCAAACATTACTTCAAGATCAGAACCACAGCCTGAACTACATCCAGAACCTGAACCAGAACCTGATTCAGAGCAAGAACCTGAAACAGAACCAGTGTTTTTTTACTGTTAAAAAGTTGCAATAAATGTTTTTAAAACGGCTCCTTTGCGTTGAAAGGAGCCAGTTGAGGTGGTTCAGGATCATCTGGTAAGGATGAACCCTGGGCGCCTCCCTAGGGAGGTGTTCCAGGCACGTCCAGCTGGGAGGAGGCCTCGGGGAAGACCCAGGACCAGGTGGAGAGATTAGATCTCCACACTGGCCTGGGAACGCCTCAGGATCCCCCAGTTAGAGCTGGTTAATGTGGCCCGGGAAAGGGAAGTTTGGGGTCCCCTGCTAAAGCTGCTGCCCCCGCGACCCGACCCCGGATAAGAGGCTGAAGATGAGATGAGATGAAATAAAGGACTGTTTCTGGAGGTTAAAGGGTTTAAACGCCCCCGTATCAGGTCCCATCTCAGAACCAGAACCAGGTTTATTTTCAAATACAAGGATTTTTCAGTCTGATTTTTAAAGACAAATTGAGAGCAAAGAAACAACGTCTTCTTTTTCCATTTTGAAAGTTAAAGTTTATTCTAGTCAGACAAGTGAGTTGTATGGTAAAGATGGATAAAGAAGACATTAGGGTTACAGTCGATCGAGCAAAGAAACAAGTTAAAGTCAAACGTCATAAATATAAACTATGGTGACTTATATTTATCTGTGTGTGCGTGTGCGTGTGCGTGTGTGTGTGTGTGTGTGTGTGTACAGGTGGCAGAGAGAGCTCTGTACTACTGGAATAACGAGTACATCATGAGTCTGATCAGTGACAACGCCGCCAAGATCCTTCCCATCATGTTTCCCGCCCTCTACAAGAACTCCAAGAGCCACTGGAACAAGTAAGGCGCCATTTTGTTTCTGTAGCGACGTGCGCGGAACAGATGTTTCCAGTCACATCGTCACTTAGGAAACAGGAGAGAGAATGATAAGCTGGTCCAGTGTCAGTCAAACGGACTAGCAGCGATCATTTCTCCTGAGTCTAGTTGTTACGTGTTGTGTTATTTGTGTTTCGCTGTGTTTGTGTTGTGCTTCGCGGTGAGCTCGCCACTTTTGTGTTTTTGTGTTTGATTCTCATCCCTAACGACGGAAAACTCGTGTTTGTGAACTTTTGTCACGCATTACACGCATCAATCTTCACCCCGTGTATTCTGTGCGTGGCTGCGCGCATCGTACCGCGGTGGCCGTGATGAAACCTTCCCTCTTGTTCCTCAGGACCATCCACGGTCTGATCTACAACGCTCTGAAGCTCTTCATGGAGATGAACCAGAAGCTGTTTGACGACTGCACGCAGCAGTACAAGGCCGAGAAACAGAAGTAACACACACACACACACACACACACACACACACACACACGTACGTCTGTTCTCTGAAACGTAAACTCATCAAACACGTTTTTTCCGTCTGCAGAGAGAAATATAAGCTGAAGGAGAGAGAGGAGGTCTGGCACAAGATCGAAGAGTTGGCGCGACAGAACCCACAGGTACGTCGCTCACCTGTCCGTGTGTGTGTGTGTGTGTGTGTGTGTGTGTTTGTGTGTGTGTGTGTGTGTCTGTCTGTCTGTCTGTCTGTCCGTCTGTCCGTCCGTCCGTCCGCGCTCTCATTAGTCCAGTTTTAACTCATTTTAACAGACATTATTGATGAATCTATTATTTCCTCTTGCTTCTTTTAACGTGTTTTTTTGCCTTATTATCGTTGTGGTGATTTAACTTTACGTTCCTCTCTTTCAGAGCAACAGGCTCCACCCCCTCCGCCCGGGACTCCACCCACAGGACGAGGTCAGTCGGTTTTAATCTGTCATATTTATTCATATATAGTCATATATATTGAGTGTTTATCAGTTACTTTTTTGACATACAAGACTATTTTTACGATTTTTTTTAACGACGTACATTACTTTGACTTTTTTTACGACTTTCTTCAATATACTATACTACGATTTTTTTTACGTTGACATTAGTTCGACTTTTTTATGACGTACATTTCTATGACTTGTTTACTACTTTTTTCAACGTAATTTACGGATTTTTTTTACTACTTTTTTATGACGTATTTTACTTTTAGTACACTGACTTATTTTCTGACTTTTTTACGACGTACTACACTTTGATTTGTTTTACGACCCTTTTCAACTTACTATGCTTTGACCCTTCAACCAACTTTTTTACGACAAAGTACACTGACTTAATTTACGTTTGTTTTTTTTTACACTTTACTATGCTTTGACTTTTTTTTACGACTTCTTTTGACATTTTATCAGAAAATAAGACCGTTGAGTTGTGCTTTCTTAGTCAGTATTAAATAACAGTAAATGTAAAGTGTGTCGCTTAATATTGAAACATTCGTCTAACGTGAACACTCTTGTGCGTGTGTATTTGCAGTACATGCTGTACAGCGACAGCACTGTGGCCGTGTACTCGATGGAAACAGAGACTCCCACAGCCGAAGACATCCAGCTGCTGAAGAAGACTGTGGAGAGCGAAGCCTCACAGGTAATCAATCAATCAACCAATCAACCAACCAATCAATCAATCAATCAACCAATCAATCAATCAATCAACCAATCAATCAACCAATCAATAATTCAGTGAGTCAGTTGATGAATCCCCTCTCTCCGCCCCCCCACCTCAGGGTACGAAGGACCTGAAGAAGGACAAGGTCCTGATGAGGAGGAAGTCGGAGCTGCCGCAGGACGTCTACACCATCAAAGCTCTGGAGGCTCACAAGAGGGCCGAGGAGTACCTGACAGCCAATCAGGAGGCGCTCTGACCGGGGGGAGGCGGTCCCTTCTGAGCCCCACTCCGCCCCCCCTCCTGTCCGTCTCTCTGATTGGAGGAAGTTGAAGCTGTCGTGGAGAAACTGGTCCGGGGTCAGATCAAAGAAAAAACAGAAAAAACAAACCTCTGACCCCTGGTGGCCGATGAGGAGTAGGACACTGTGTAGACGTCTGTCACCTCCGAAACACCCGCATCTGTTTTTCATCTCCACCACAAAACGCCTCCAGGTGACCTGAACGCAGCCTGCGCCGCAGAAAAGACTCAAGGTCCCTGAACGCATCACCCACGCAGGTGACCTGAACGCAGCCTGCGGCACAGAAAAGACTCAAGGTCCCTGAACGCATCACCAACGCAGGTGACCTGAACGCAGCCTGCGCCGCAGAAAAGACTCAAGGTCCCTGAACGCATCACCAACGCAGGTGACCTGAACGCAGCCTGCGGCACAGAAAAGACTCAAGGTCCCTGAACGCATCACCAACGCAGGTGACCTGAACGCAGCCTGCGCCGCAGAAAAGACTCAAGGTCCCTGAACGCATCACCAGCGCAGGTGACCTGAACGCAGCCTGCTGCACAGAAAAGACTCAAGGTCCCTGAACGCATCACCAACGCAGGTGACCTGAACGCAGCCTGCGGCACAGAAAAGACTCAAGGTCCCTGAACGCATCACCAACAGGCCTTTTTTTCCACAACGGGAACTTAACGTAACCTGTAAATGAACCTGAGTCTCCGGTTCTGCTTCGGTTCACGTTTGGCTTCGGTCTCAGTCGTATTTTTATTTTTCTAAAACTCCGCTCTCGTGTTTGTGAGATTCGACGAAACGGCGTTGGAAGAGAACGACATTCAGGGTTCGTACACGTGCTTGAAATCCTTGAAATTGCTTGGATTTTAATGTGTTTTCAAGGATTGAAAAGTGCTTAAATTGCATTCGTATCGCATTTCATAGCTTTAAAATAGAAGTTTAATTGAATTTCCTATACCCCTGGTATCACGAAACACAGTTTAAGTTGTTTTTAGCATAATAGCGTCTGACTTAATGGGATAAAACAAGATGAAATATTCATTTTTAATACGTATTCATAGAGATATGTAACTCATCACGGCCCTAAGGTGCTGGAAAAGCTCGACAATGGACCTTAAAAGTGCTTAAAAGTGCTTGAGTTTGAAACGTACGAACCCTGAACATTTAATGTTTTTGCACGTTTATTTTGTCTGAAATCGTCGTCGTGACCTCACGTTTAGTCCCAGACATTCGTCCATCATTAACGTTTTTTTAGGTTTGATTTTCTGCGGGAAAAGAGTTTTTTTTGAACGCTGAAATCCACCGAACATGTAAACCGTAAACGCCAGCATCCAAATGTAAATCCACGTGTTAGAGCTGCGGAAGCTTCTCCTTCTCCTTCTTCTTCCACTTCTTCTTCTCCTCCTCCTCCTCCTTCTTCTTCTTCTTCTTCTTCTTCTTCTTCTTCTCCTTTTTCTCCTCCTTCTCCCTGTTCTTCTTCTTCTCCTTCTTCTTCTTCTTCTCCTCCTTCTTCTTCTTCTTCTCCTCCTTCTTCTTCTCCTTCGTCTCCTTCTTCTTCTTCTCCTCCTTCTTCTTCTTCTTCTCCTTCATCTTCTTCTTCTCCTCCTCCTCCTTCTTCTTCTCCTCCTTCTCCTCCTCCTCCTCCTCCTCCCTCTTCTTCTCCTCCTCCTCCTCCTCTTCCTCCTCCTCCTTCTTCTTCTTCTCTGAAACTAAACGCAGAAAACCTCCAGGACGCTTCAGATTTCAGGTCGTTAAGTTCCTGCTGTGGAAAAAAGCGCCAACACATCCCGTGTGTCCAGTGACACCTGAACGCAGCACGGATGAGTTCACTGACTTGCTCAGCAGCGTCACTCTGAAGCCCCGCCCCCTTCCACCGGACCCGACCAATGACCTGTCAGCACTGAAGCCGCTTCAGACGGACTGATTACGATGATGATGACGACGATGACGATGAGACACAGTGAATGTAGACGTCCATCAGCATCCAGCTGTTCCCCCGACAGAACATGATTAACGTGGTTGGTTTATTTGTTTTAATGTTTGTTTCACGCCCGTGGAAAAGACTGAACCTGCCAAAATCTTAAATACATAAATATATATATATACAAATAAATTATTTTATAGATTAATATGCCATTGAATGTACCAAGACATTGTTTTAAATCATTTTAAATAATAAATATAGGCAATTATTATAATATTTATTAACTTTACTGCTTTATTTTCCCTTTTATTTCTTTGTTTTATTCATTTTTATGTTTATTTCTGGTGAAAGTGATTTGTAAAAAGTCATAAATAATTATTAGAAAAAATAATTAATACATTTTAAAATCCAATTGAAATAAATAAATAAAAGGGAAAATTAAAAAAGAAAGTAAATAATACAATTAAAAATATAAATTTATATTTCTGTTTTAATTTGCTTAATATGTTTAAAAATGTATTCTTTTTTTGATTTTATGCTACTTTTTTTAAATTAGTTTTTACACGTCTGAAAATCAGAGCGGTGAAAACTAATAAACATAAACATAAAAAAATCATAAACATTAATAAATAAAAAGGAAACAAAACAGGAAAGTAAATAAAACAATTAAAAAATAGTTCATTAAAAACCACATTTAAAATAAATATATTTCTGTTATAATTTGCTAAAAAAAATGTAAATGTATTAATTTTTAAATGTTTGTTACTTTTAAAAAAAAATAGTTTTAACATGTCTAATAAACATAAAAAATTCATAAAACATTAATAAATAAAACAGGAAATAAATAGGACAGTAAATACAGAAGTAACTAAATAATTAAAACAAAAATATTGATTTTTAATATTAATTTTGTCCATGAATCAAAAATGTTTTGGTTCATTTAATGCCGTATTATTTTATTATTTGGTTTATTTTTGGCAGGTTCTGTCGTCCGAACACGGCGTCATGACGTCACAAATAAGTTTCCGTGCGTCGCTCATCGGGTCAAAGGTCAAACCGCTAAACGCGCCCGTGACACGTTCAGGGGTCGTGGGAAATTATGCAACTGTAAAAGAGCGGCTGGAGTTTGTAAACTTCACACCGAAGTCTCAAACAAACGGACCAGAACCAAACCTCGTGTAAAAGTTTCTGATTTTTTAGTTTTCAGTCCGAGTTTGTCGCCGTAAAAACCCAAAAATCACAAAACGAAACGTCGTAACAAATTCAGATCATGACAGATATGAATGGGTGTGTCTCGCCAAAATAAAAGCTCAAGTTAAAAATCCGATCAGTGCTGAAAAACATAAATATAAACTATAATCATCTTATTTTAATGTAAAAACAACAACAACTCAGTTTCATTGGTGTGAAAGTTTCACATTGATGAAACTGAAGACTTCCCATGATCCTTTGCTGTCTCCTGTTTGTTTACAAGAGCGTCCGATCGGTATTTTAATCCACATTTTGTGCCATAAAAGAAAGATAATCATGTTATTATTATTGTTGTTATGATTGTGGGCCATCAAATTCATTTGTGAAAAGCGTTTTTCAGGACGTTTCTTGTCGCTGTCGCACGATCGGCTCCGTGTCAAAAGTGTTTTAAACGTTTGAATTCACGTCAAATATGTTTTTAATAACTGTTCATGTCACAAATGCGGTTCCATGATATTCTGGGCGACAGCTTTCAGTGTCGAAAAAGTCATTTTAATGTCGTTGAGGATGTTTTTCCCCCCTGATAGAAAACTTTCTGACAAAAATACGTTAAATATTGTAAAAAAAAAAAAAAAAAAAAATTAAAGCAAATTTTTCCTTTAAAAAAAACCTGAATCATGGTTTAAATGCATCTCTGCTGCTCCATAACGTCGCTAAAGTGCATTTTAATGGAAAATAATTGGTAAATCTCACTTTTTCTGACAAGAATTGCACATAAAAAGTGCATTTTTGTTAAATTAACAAGTGTTAAAGTATCCTCTAACATTTACTCATCGTGTATTATTGTTATTATTATTATTATTATATAAAATGTGTCTTTTACCAAATGCAGCAGTTAAACTGAACGTTCCTGATACAAACGTTTGTGTTTCGGGACGTTTTGTTTTATAAAAAATACATTTTAAGGATGTTTATTGAACCCGTTTGTGACATGAAGACACTCATACGGATTAATTATGATTAGGCTCAACATGTTCCGTCTGTCGAAGCGTCTCATTGATCCGTCACTAAATTTGTCCGTATAAAAAGCAACTGACGCAGAAACAATCGTCATTATTCACAGAATAATGAGAACTCTCTTATTCCTCAGGCGCGTTCATGTGCAGCTGTCGTCGTCTGTATGTGGACTCGTGACCACGCCCCCTCGCCGTGATGTTTACACCTTTATTTTTATTATTTCCTCGTTGCACTTTGTCTTCTACTCGCCGTCGTGTGATTCGCTGTCAGTTAACGACCGTTCCCGTGGCGGCTTAGCTCCGCCCAACGCTCGCTCGCTCTGTCGCCGCTGGACAAAATGGCTTCAGTTCAATCTAGATGTTTTTAACGTGAGTCTAAACAGGAAGTGTCGTCCATTTTTCCGACTTTTTTGAACTTTTTCCGACAAAATGCAGTGACTTTTTTCCGACTTTTTTGAACTTTTCCCGACAAACTTTTCTGACTTTTTTTCCGACTTTTTTGAACTTTTCCCGACAAACTTTTCTGACTTTTTTCCGACTTTTTTGAACTTTTCCCGACAAACTTTTCTGACTTTTTTCCGACTTTTTTGAACTTTTCCCGACAAACTTTTCGGACTTTTTTCCGACTTTTTTGAACTTTTCCCGACAAACTTTTCTGACTTTTTTCCGACTTTTTGAACTTTTCCCGACAAACTTTTCTGACTTTTTTCTGACTTTTTTGAACTTTTGCCGACAAACTTTTCTGACTTTTTTCCGACTTTTTTGAACTTTTGCCGACAAACTGTACTGACTTTTTTTTCCCGACTTTTTTAACTTTTTCCGACAAACTGTACTGACTTTTTTCCGACTTTTTTTAACTTTTCCGACAAACTGTACTGACTTTTTTCCGACTTTTTGAACTTTTTCCGACAAAGTGTACCGACTTTTTTGAACTTTTTCCGACAAACTGTACTAACTTTTTTTTAACTTTTCCCGACAAACTTTTCTGACTTTTTTCCGACTTTTTTGAACTTTTTCCGACAAACTGTACTGACTTTTTTCCGACTTTTTTTAACTTTTCCGACAAACTGTATGTACTTTTTTTCCGACTTTTTTTAACTTTTTCCGACAAACTGTACTGACTTTTTGTCCGACTTTTTTGAACTTTTTCCCACAAACTGTACTGACTTTTTCCCACAAACTGACTTTTTACCGACTTTTTTGAACTTTTTCCGACAAACTGTACTGACTTTTTTCCGACTTTTTTGAACTTTTCCGACAAACTGTACGTACTTTTTTCCGACTTTTTTGAACTTTTTCCGACAAACTGTACTGACTTTTTGTCCGACTTTTTTGAACTTTTTCCGACAAACTGACTTTTTCCGACAAACTGACTTTTTACCGACTTTTTTTGAACTTTTTCCGACAAACTGTACTGACTTTTTACCGACTTTTTTGAACTTTTTCCGACAAACTGTACTGACTTTTTCCCGACTATTTTCAACTTTTTTCAACATACTATGCTATAACTTTTTTTTTTTTAATTCCGACATACTATACTGACTTATTTAAAAACTTTTTCCGACAAACTATGCTATGACCCTTTCCGACTTTTTTCTCCTCACTGTACTCAAAGAGCTGATGGGTTCTGAGACTCTGGTCGATGCGTTACCTGATATAAACAAATCTATAAATGCATAAATATTTTAAATACTTTACTAAAGTTGAGCTTAAATGAGGATTAAGTTTGCGAACAACAGGAAAAACTTCCCTTTGGATTAATTTTTCTGTGACTCGATAAATTCTGGTTTTATTTAATGTTTGATTTTGTTTTACAGTATTTTACGTCTTTGTTGAGACTTTTGAAGAAGACGGAGTCTGTAAATCTGATACTGATCAGCTGCTGAACCAAACTCGGACGCTCGGATAATAAATACTTTAAAATAAAACCAGGGTTGTTCTGTCCAGTGGCGACTCGATACCGACACAGACGTGAAAGAACAGGAAACGTCACGGCGACCTCCAAAACTAAAACGCTGCTCCCCGTCATCCTGTACATACGTCGGACTTTATTAGAACATGACATAGTATGAAAGTGGGTTTTGTACAGATGTTCATGTATGAACAGAACAAAATAAAAAGAAATAAAGTGGACATGTTTGACAATCAAAGTTTCTGTGTCGTACACCAACAGGTTCATTCACTGCGTATAGAAATATATACACACACAATTAGATTCATATACAATAATTAAATACGATAAAACACTTCAAAGAAAGGCTCTCAGGTGGAATGTGACTTCATCCTAGATAAGAAACTTAAAAGTCCGTAAATCTTCCTCTGATTCTACTCACTTTTAGAGAAATGCACGTTTAGTTGCTGCGACGGACGGATGTTTTTAATGTTTTAGTTCAGTTTTAGATTCCAGTTGTTGAGCTCAGATCACAACGTTTAGATTTTGTAATCAAAGACTCCTGAAAGAACACGGGAGCAGAGCACGGGGGCGGGAGAGGGCGAGAGATTGTAAAACTATGGTGCGTTCAGGGTCCGCAGAGGTTGATGAAGCAGGGATGGTGCGTTCAGGGTCAGGGATGTTGCGTTCAGGGTCAGCAGAGGTTGACGAAGCATGGATGGTGCGTTCAGGGTCAGCAGAGGTTGTCGAAGAACAGATGGTGTGTTCAGGGTCAGCAGAGGTTGATGAAGCAGGGGTGGTGCATTCAGGGATGGTGCGTTCAGGGTCAGCAGAGGTTGACGAAGCAGGGATGGTGCATTCAGGGTCAGCAGAGCTTGACTAAGCAGGGATGGTGCGTTCAGGGTCAGCAGATGTTGATTAAGCAGGGATGGTGCGTTCAGGGTCAGCCGAGGTTGATGAAGCAGGGATGGTGCGTTCAGGGTCAGCAGAGGTTGATGAAGCAGGGATGGTGCGTTCAGGGTCAGCAGAGATTGACTAAGCAGGGATGGTGCGTTCAGGGTCAGCAGAGGTTGACGAAGCAGGGATGGTGCATTCAGGGTCAGCAGAGCTTGACTAAGCAGGGATGGTGCGTTCAGGGTCAGCCGAGGTTGATGAAGCAGGGATGGTGCGTTCAGGGTCAGCAGAGGTTGATGAAGCAGGGATGGTGCGTTCAGGGTCAGCAGAGGTTGATGAAGCAGGGGCGGTGCGTTCACGCTCAGCAGAGGTGGTCGAAGCAGGGACGGTGCGTTCAGGGTCAGCAGAGGTTGATGACGCAGGGACGGTGCGTTCAGGGTCAGCAGAGGTTGATGAAGCAGGGATGGTGCGTTCACGCTCAGCAGAGGTTGATGAAGCAGGGACGGTGCGTTCAGGGTCAGCAGAGTTGACGAGGCAGGGGCGTTGGGTTCAGGGTCAGCAGAGGTTGATGAAGCAGGGATGGTGCGTTCAGGGTCAGCAGAGGGTGATGGTGCGTTCAGGGTCCGTTGATGTTGCTCCTGCGGGGCAGGCGCAGGGCGGCGGCGCTCTCCCGGCTCTCCAGCGTGTTCTGGACCATGTCCTTCCACTGGTCGTCTGAGATCTCTCGGGCCCACGGCGGCACGCCCAGAGACGGCAACGCCACAGCCGCCATCGTCCTCTTCACCAGCTCCACGTGGTCTGCAGCAGACACAGGAAGTGATGTCAGAGGACAGGAAGCACAACAGTTCATTCTTCTTCTCTGGTTAAAGTTTGTAACATCAATAAAGATCATTAAATTATTATTTATTGGGCGAATAAACTTTTGATCGAAGTATCAACAATAAAAAACAACATTTAATGTTTGAAAGAAACAGTTTTTTGTGTTTTTTAACAAATAAAATAATAAAAACAATGTTCGTTCACTTTTTCCAGTCAAATTCAAACACTTTCAAGGTCCATTTTCAAGCTTTTCCAGCACTTTACAGATGTGGTCACTTACATTTTTCTACAAATACATTTAGATGTTAAAAAATGATAATTGTTTAATTTTTAAGATAATTTTGCATCTTTTTGTGGCAGTTTTGCATCTATTTTGAGTCATTTTGCATCTTTTTGTGGTGGTTTTGCATCTATTTTTAGTCATTTTGAATCTTTATGGGGTGGTTTTGCATCTATTTTGAGTCATTTTGCATCTTTTTGTGGTGGTTTTGCATCTATTTTGAGTCATTTTGCATCTTTTTGTGGTGGTTTTGCATCTATTTTTAGTCATTTTGAATCTTTATGGGGTGGTTTTGCATCTATTTTGAGTCATTTTGCATGTATTTTGAGTCATTTTGCATCTTTTTGTGGTGGTTTTGCATCTATTTTTAGACATTTTGCATCTTTTTGTGGTGGTTTTGCATCTATTTTTAGTCATTTTGCATCTTTTTGTGGTGGTTTTGCATCTAATTTGAGTCATTTTGCATCTTTTTGTGGTGGTTTTGCATCTATTTTTAGACATTTTGCATCTTTTTGTGGTGGTTTTGCATCTATTTTTAGACATTTTGCATCTTTTTGTGGTTGTTTTGCATCTATTTTTAGTCATTTTGCATCTTTTTGTGGCAGTTTTGCATCTATTTTTAGTCATTTTGCATCTTTTTGTGGTGGTTTTGCATCTATTTTTAGTCATTTTGCATATTTTGTGGTGGTTTTGCATCTATTTTTAGTCATTTTGCCTCTTTTTGTGGTGGTGGTTTTGCATCTATTTTTAGTCATTTTGCCTCTTTTTGTGGTGGTGGTTTTGCATCTGTTTTTAGTCATTTAGCATCTTTTTGTGCTGGTTTTGCATCTATTTTTAGTCATTTTGCATCTTTTTGTGGCGGTTTTGCATCTATTTTTAGTCATTTTGCATCTTTTTGTGGTGGTTTTGCATCTAATTTGAGTCATTTTGCATCTTTTTGTGGTGGTTTTGCATCTATTTTTAGACATTTTGCATCTTTTTGTGGTGGTTTTGCATCTATTTTTAGTCATTTTGCATCTTTTTGTGGTTGTTTTGCATCTATTTTTAGTCATTTTGCATCTTTTTGTGGCAGTTTTGCATCTATTTTGAGTCATTTTGCATCTTTTTGTGGTGGTTTCGCATCTATTTTTAGTCATTTTGCATCTTTTTGTGGCAGTTTTGCATCTATTTTTAGTCATTTTGCATCTTTTTGTGGCGGTTTTGCATCTATTTTTAATGATTTTACATCTTTTTGTGGTGGTTTTGCATCTATTTTTAATCAATTTACATCTTTTTGTGGTGGCTTCGCATCCGTTTTTAATGATTTTGCATCTTTTTGTTGTGGTTTTGCATCTATTTTTAGTCATTTTGCAATTATATTTATTTTCTATAGCTATTTGTTGTGAAAAAAATGTGGATACAATTTTTAAGCATTTTCAAAGATTTCAAGCAGCCGTACGAACCCTGAAAACACCCAAGGTCTGAGAACTGGTCGGTGGTAAGAATGAATTATTATCATTGTGTCACCTCAGACCTGTGCTACAGTACGAGAGTAAGTGTGCTGAGGTCTGACCTGCGTCCATGGGGATGGAGGCTCGGCTCCTCAGGGCCGCCGCCCCCTCAGCGTCCTCCTCATCATCGCTCTCTAGAGGCGGGGCTTCAGGGAGGTGGAGACCCATCACCTGCAGGAGACGGACAGGTGAGAGACAGGTGAGACGGACAGGTGAGACAGACAGGTGAGACTGACGGGTGAGACGGACAGGTGAGACAGACAGGTGAGACGGACGGGTGAGACAGACAGGTGAGACGGACGGGTGAGACGGACGGGTGAGACGGACAGGTGAGACAGACAGGTGAGACGGACGGGTGAGACAGACAGGTGATGGGACGTTCAAGACTTCAGCAGGTGGACAAAAAACCCCAGTCGACCCGATCTGGCCCAACATACCTCACCTTCACCAGCCAATCAGAGCACAGAGCTGAGAATCATATCCATACTCTGATTGGATGTTGATTATGACAAAAGTCAGAGTATGGTATGTCGAAAAAAGTTTTTTAAAAAAATCAGTTCATGTCAAAAAACATTAAAAAAAATAATCAGTTTATACTGGAAAAAAAATTTAAAAATCAGTTTGTCGAAAAAGTTAAAAAAAAATCTGTTTATGTGGAAAAAAGTTTTTTTTTTAAATTCAGTTTATGTGAAAAAAGTTTTTTTTAAAAATTCAGTTTATGTGAAAAAAGTTTTTTTTAAAAATAAGTTTGTTGAAAAAAGTTTAAAAAATTCAGTGTCTGTGGAAAAAAGTAAAAATAAATATCACCTGAATGTTTTCTCATAAACACCTGGACGATAATTTCTTTGTTCTCATTTCTGTGTGTTTTTGTATTTTGGAAACATTGTGAAAAGTCAATAAAGATAATGTTGAAAACGTTCTGAACAGTGGTATGAACGTGTGGCGTTGCCGTGCGGAGCAGCAGCAGACCTCACCTGTATCCTGTGCTGCACCTGCTGCAGCTGCTCAGAGTGGGAGGCGCCGTTCTCCTCCCCCTCCTCCCCCGGCTGCTCGCCACCGTTCAGCCCGTCCGGCTCCTGGTTTAGAGGCTGGTAATAATATCCTCCGCTGTTCACCTCCTCTCCCTCCTCCTCCTCCTCCCCCTCTCCGTCCATCTCCACCTCTGCACCCTCCTGCCCTGCCTCCTCTTCCCCATCCTCACCCCCTCCCTCCCCCCCGCCCCACACCGGCAGCAGAGCGCCGTCGGCCGGACGCTCGTCCTCCCCCAGCTCGTCCTCAGAGTTCGGTAAGACTCTCTCCGGTCCCATCGCGGAGCTCCTCACTTCCATCCACAGACGCACGGCCGCACTGAGAGGGGGGGGGGGAGACAGAGAGGCACCAATGAGGACAAGAATCAGCAGATTAATCAATAATAAAGTCGTGTTCAGGTCGAAGTCAGCTCAGTTTAAAAGCTACTTTTCCATCTTTAAATGCTTTAAACTCTGGGCACAGAACCATGGACGTATCCTGAGACAACGGGCCCGTGGGCACAGACGTGTCAGAGCCCCCCCACCCTGTCTACACAGGAACAAGACACCCAAGAGAGTCGACTGTTAGTTGTTTAAGTCATTTTGTTTCTCTTTGTGTAAATTTTACGTCCATTTTCAGTCCTCCTATTTTTAGTCATTTTGCATCTTTTTGTGGTGGTTTTGCATCTACTTTTAGTCATTTTGCATCTTTTTGTGGTGGTTTTGCATCTATTTTTAGTCATTTTGCATCTTTTTGTGGTGGTTTTGCATCTATTTTTTGTCATTTTGCATCTGTTTTTAAACACTTTGCCTGTCTTTGTCGTAATTTGTGTCTCTCTTTGGTTGATTCGTGTCTATTTTCAGTCATTTTTCATGTCTGTGTGGTCATGTTTGGTCGTTTAGTGTGAACTTGTAATCATTCAGCATCTCTTTGTGATCATCCTATGAATCTGTGCCCCCGGTGCTGTGCCCCCGGTGCTGTGCCCCCGGTGCTGTGCCCCCGCCCGGTGCTGTGCCCCCGGTGCTGTGCCCCCGGTGCTGTGCCCCCGGTGCACCTGCTCAGTGATCCATTCATGCACAGAACCCGAAACTGAACTTAAAGGATGTTTCTGGAACAAACCTGTGTGTTGTAATCAGTGCCTCTGAGCTAACAGTGCTAACACACACAGCTAACAGTGCTAACACACACAGCTAACAGTGCTAACACACACAGCTAACACTTAAACTATCTCAAACAAACACACACAGCTCCATTAGCCTCCGTGTTTCCGGCTGTTAAAGCCCGGCAGGTCGCAGGTTGTCGGTTCTATTCCCTCTCGCACCTGGAGCGGCTAACAGCTAACGAAGCTAACTGTTCCTCTCCGGTCCTTAAACTCACTTTTACTCATTTTCT
The DNA here is from genome assembly GCF_963691815.1 of Echiichthys vipera. Lineage (NCBI taxonomy): Eukaryota > Metazoa > Chordata > Actinopteri > Perciformes > Trachinidae > Echiichthys > Echiichthys vipera. The sequence continues at coordinate 3,622,344 of NC_139836.1, read as the reverse complement.
CTTTGTTGTTGTTTGATGAACGGAGGAAGAATAAACCCTCCTGAGGTGAGGCGGGGAGAGTCTTACCTGTCTGTCTGTCTGTCTGTCTCTCTGTACACCTGTCTGTCTGCTCGGAGCTGTTAGCCGCTGCTAGCTGCAGCTGCTGATGGGGACACTTCCGTGTGCGTCATGACGCAACACATACAAGAGTGACGTATGACGCAAAATAAAAAGATGTTGAAAAAACAACGTTATTAAAAACTTTGACACGTTCATTTACATCAATAACCACAGTAAAATAGATTCATTATAAATACATAAAATAAAGAAATAAACACATACAAATATTTTTTATTATTATTATAAACATGAATAAAGTCTCAATAAATGAATACAGAAATAAATAAATAAATAAATGCTAAATTAAATAAATAAACAAACACATGAATAATTAAACAAGATATATTATTTTACTTGTTATATTTATGGAGGACTAAACATGACTTAAGTCCCAATAAACAAATACATAAATAAAAAAATAAATGCTAAATTAAATTAATAAACAAACGCATGAATAATTAAAATATATTTTTTTAGTTATTATATTTATGGAGGACTAAACATGACTTAAGTCCCAATAAAAAAATGCATAAATTAAAAAATAAATGCTAAATTAAATAAATAAACGAATGCATGAATAATTAAAATGATAAATAAATCCTTTATATTCATTTTTGTTCACAAATGTTCAAAAAAAAAAATATATATATATATATATATACATATATATATATATATATATATTATATCATAATAATACATTTCTGAATAAACCATAAAAGAGTTGACTCCAAAAATGTTTTTAACCAAATTGTAGCGACGGTTTAAAAACACAGATAACATTAACTAGAGGCTTTTATTTTGAAAGTCGGGTGATTGGTTCAGGTGTGTGTTTGTGCGCGTGTATGAGTGTGTGCGTGTTAGAGTGTGTGCGCGTGTATATGTGTGTGCGTGTGTTTGCGTGTGTGCGCGACGCTTTTGATTAATAAACGTCTGTGCGTGATGACGTCACAGAGCGTATAGGATTACCGAGGCTCAGTGGCGTGTGACGTCACGGCTGTAAAGATCGTCTATTGGCGGAGAGACGCGGCTTGTTATTAAACTTTATTCACAAATTTATTTCTACTTTTCAAAAACAGAGCTAATAAAAAATAAATAATAATGTAAATAACACAAAAAGATACTGATACTTTACAACATAAAACATAAAAAGGTTTTATTTTTATTTAAAATAAATACAGACTGTACAAAACATAAGGTTAATTTATTTTTATTTTTATGGCTTTTCTTTATATTCCCGCCTATAAACACCGGTATATAAAAATACATTCATATTTCATGGTTTTTAATGTAAAATAATAATAATAAAAATAATAATAATAATAATAAATGTATGCTGTTTGTCCTGTAAATGTTATTTTTATGCTAAATTGATTCAAATAAAACAATAAAGAATGGCAAAATCGATCAAACCCTTTGTGATTATTTGATAATTTAATAAAATATTTGAAAATTAAAGAAAAGTTGAATTTGTTCAATTTTAATTTTTTTTTAAATTAATCTATGTATTTATTTATTTGTTCCTGTATTTATACATTCATTCATTTAATCATTTTTGTGTTAATAATTGTATGCATTTATTTATTTAATCCTGTATTTATATACATATTTATTTATTTAATTTTGTTTTGATTAATTTATTCATGCATTTGTTTTATTATTCCTGTATTTATATATACATTTATTTATTTGTTTTTGTATTAATCAATTCATTCATATATTTATTTTTTTATTCCTGCATTCATAAATAAATGTATGCATTTATTTATTCATTCCTGTTTTTATATTTATATTTATTTATTTATTTTTGTATTAATTAATTTATTCATGCATTTATTTATTCCTATATTTATATATAGATAGATTTATTCATTTTTGTAATCATTAATAAATGTATGCATGTATTCCTGTGTTTATATATAATCATCTGACACAGATCCTCTCCCTGGTCCCTGTAAACCTGCCGGAGTGATCCCTCCCTGCTCTCTCCCTCTCTGTGTCTCATAGTAACGGTCACCTGCAGAAACACACCGGGACTCACGGAGCTCACAGACCGACACACCGACCACCTGCCCGGCTGCAGGACCCCGACCCCCCCGCTGCTGCCCCGCTGCACCCGCCCCGCCTCTCTGCTGCTGCTGCTGCCGATCAAACCCGATCAATCGATACCCGGATCGATCGACTCTGATGTCGGATCATCAGAACCAGCGCGTGGCCTGCGGCGTGATCAAAGGCAACGATGACATCAGCGCGTGAAAGTCCCGATCCTCCCCGCGTGAGCTGATCGATCGTTTATCAGGTTAATTGATCTCCTCATTTCTGCACCAATCAGCTGCACCTCACATTCATTGATCATTGATTAGCTCCTGTGTGTGTGTGTGTGTGTGTGTGTGTGTGTGTGTGTGTGTGTGTGTGTGTGTGTGTGTGCGCGTGTGTGTGTGTGAAACGTATTGAATACACATGGTCATGGGAGCTGTATTTAGGTGTGCTCATATATAGGTGTGTGTGTGTGTGTGTGTGTGTGTGTGTGTGTGTGTAGTTAATTATTCTTTAATTTATGAGTCAGTAGACAGGAAGTGATGTCACCACTTTGGCTGGCACCGACCAATGGGAGGACTGAGAGTCAGTTCAGTTCCTGCTTGTCACCAGCAGAGGTCAGACGTCTGCGTTAATGCTCATTTACGCTCGCCTCACGTACGAAAGTGGATCCTTTTACGATGCAGACCGCCACTGCGTTCTTTTTGCTCTACGTTAGCGACGCATACGGATAAGGACGGAGCCGTCTGTCAGTAGTCTGCGTACATTTCGTCCGTATTTCTCATGAATCCTGCACGCTTACGGCTCATTTCTGCTCCATCTTGTGCGTAAACTGAGACGTGCGTTATCATCGTTCTAATCGTCACCGCCCTCACGCTTTCATGCTCCTTTACGTTGAGCAAAACATCCTCTAGAGGGCGTCGCTCAGATTCAAAAATTACTCCGATAAAGTTTTTTTATGACAACAACAAACATGGCAACGACGGAGGAGAGAACAATCCTGCGTCTGTTGAGGAGGAGGCAAAATGGCGGCAGCGTTGTAGACGGCGGTGGTCTGTGAGACGCTAAATACACCCAAGAGTGGACGGAGAATTCTCATTGGTTTGACAGATGACGACTGAAGACGAACGTCTCTTTCGGTAATTCAGGTCGTCCACTTCCCCAACCGGCCTCCTTACGCAAAGTTTGACGCTCAAACCTGGAGCGCTTGCTAACATCACCGCGGATGGTTTTACAGTCGGACTCGGTACGTTTGACGTCACAAAACGGCGTTATCTGACGCCCCGGGAACGAGAACGGGCTGGGGCATCACGCTGGACGCTCCGTGTTTGCATCAGTTTGAGATCCAGGCGACCAAACGTCGTCGAAGTTCAAATGTGTTCATTGCAGCAAAGTTTCCAAACCAGCCGCCATGTTGGTCCAGTTTGAAGCCCTCAAACAAAAGCATTCGTCCAATCGATAGCTGCTATCGGCACGCCAATCAAACGCAAGATTCCGGCAAACCGTTGCGTCCAAAACCCCCCCAGTGAACACAACCTATTAGACTGTTCTTCCCTCCAGTGCTCCAGTGCTCCAGTGCTCCAGGATGCTGCCGGCCTCCATCCAGATCACGGGGGAGCTTCTGTCGGCGGCCGAAGTTCAGGACATCTGCGAGAGCCTGAAGGAGGACAGCGTCCGGCTGCTGTCCGTCCGCGGATGCCAGCTCTCCGACCGCGACTTCGCGCGCGTCTGCCGCAGCGTCGCGGAGTCCCGCTCCATTGCTCAGCTCAACCTGAACCTGGGCGTCGTCTCCAGCGGCGGCCGGACGCGACACCTGGCTGACGCCCTGATGACCAACCGCTCCCTGCAGACGCTGTTGTAAGTTCACTGCTTCTGGCCCAACACGTTCAGGTGACCATCCCCGAAAGGTGCGATTGGTTTTGTAAGACTCTGACCCTGCCCCCTTTCAGTCTCCATGGCAACCCGCTGTTGGACGCAGGCCTGGTGACCTTGAACTCGGCCCTGTCGACCCACCCGGCGCTGGTCTGTCTGGATCTGGGAGACAGCATGCTGGGAGACGAGGCACTGGCTCTGATCTGTGGGATGCTGCCGCCGGACGGAGCAAAGTCAGGTAACGAACACCGGAGGACGCCGCGTTGAGATCGGACTCGATCACAGCACCCACGTAGCAACGCCGCTTCTTCATAGCAACCACACAGCAACACAGTAAAAACCACCCAATCACACGATAGCCTAAACATCCTCTTAAAGGTACAGTCACACACGTCGCAGGAATGCAGGCGAATGACGTCATCACGCGACGAGGCGTTACCAGCTGGTAAGACACGGATAACCACGACAATCTAAGACAAACTACAGCCGAGCGGGGTCAACTACAAACGCTGCCTTGCTCTTGATGGAGTCTGCAAATTTGCCGGTCAAAGTTCAGCAAAGTCAGACTCGAATTTGCTACTGAAAGCACGTTTTGTTTGTACGCCCTTCGCTCGTATCCGGCTGTTAAGTCGTGACGTAACACCCTTTCAAAATATGATTTCCGGGTCTGAGCCTCGTATTTCTCCAACGCCGCAGTGCAGCGTTCCCCGTTGTTTGAACAGATCAGAGTTTTTTTAAAAACATAATTGTCAAGACGTCTAACTGACAAGAGGTGATCGTAATTGGTCACACATTCGGCCGTTGTTTTGTCTGTTTTGTTTTGAACAGAGCTTTTGGACCCGGAAATCTTATTTTGAAAGGGTGTTACATGAAACATATAGATGCAAAACGAAGACAAAGAAACATAAAATGACTAAAAAAAGATGCAAAACGACGACAAAATGATCACAAATAGATGCAAAATGCCACAGCAACACCAACTGTGACAACTTGACAACCGCATGGAAACGACCTGGTAACACCCCGGTGACCTTGAACGTGCCTTTAACCCCTCTGAACACACAGAGCAACACATCGTATTTAATGACTTTACGACTTTGTGCTTTAATTCACTCCTCGTGAAAAGTGTCTGCAGCCAGAAGTTCGTTTTATGGTTAAACTTCATCAAAGAAACATCAGATTTGATGAAATGAGAATTAATGTTGGAAATGTATTTTCTCAGTCTGTAACTGAGCAGCAGGTCTGATGAAGCGTCTGCAGTCTGAGGAAGAGGACAGTTGTTCAGTAAAGCTCCGAGGACATTCGATCCCCCGGGTCTTTGTCTTATTTCCGGCTCAAATAACCTGAATTCAGCCGCTCTGACGCGTGTCGTCACCACACACTGGAGGATTTAACCCTGTCGTGGACGGTGCAGGGAGTCACACAGAGAGACGGGACCCGAGTGCAGACACGGGAACAGAATACGATGTTAAACAAGTATTTAATGAGCGAAAGATAAACAAGAGTGAACGGGGGGAGACGGCGTAGGGTCCAGGGAAAGGGGACAAAACGAAAGACGACGAGATGGAAAGAGGGAAAGACACGAACGGGCGGCAGACGAACAGTCGGGGATGCAGACGAGGGAACTGGATCTCGTCTCATCTCATCTCATCTTCCGCCTCTTATCCGGGGTCGGGTCGCGGGGGCAGCAGCTTTAGCAGGGGACCCCAAACTTCCCTTTCCCGGGCCACATTAACCAGCTCTAACTGGGGGATCCTGAGGCGTTCCCAGGCCAGTGTGGAGATCTAATCTCTCCACCTGGTCCTGGGTCTTCCCCGAGCCCTCCTCCCAGCTGGACGTGCCTGGAACACCTCCCTAGGGAGGCGCCCAGGGTTCATCCTTACCAGATGATCCTGAACCACCTCAACTGGCTCCTTTCAACGCAAAGGAGCAGCGGCTCTACTCCGAGTTCCTCACGGATGCTGAACTTCTCCCCCTCTCTCTAAGGGAGAATCCAGCCACCCTCCTGAGGAAACACATTTCGGCCGCTTGTACCCGCGACCTGGTTCTTTGGGTCCTGACCCAGCTTTCATGACCACAGGTGAGGGTAGGAACCAGGACTGAGGGTAGATCCAGAGCTTTGCCTTCCTCAGCTCTCTTTTCGTCACAACGGTGCGGTAGAGCGACTGCAGCTCCGCCCCCGCTGCTCCGATTCTCCGGCCAAACTCACGCTCCATCGTCCCCTCACTCGTTAACAAGATCCAGAGGGATTTGAACTCCTTCACTTGGGGTAAAAGGAACAAAGAAACAATTAGCAGCAAACAAACAAACACGGAGCGAGTAAGCAATCAGAAACAACGGGAGCCAACCATCGAGACACGGTACCACGTAAATGAGGAAACGGTCTGGCTCTTTATGCTGCAGGAGGTGATTAGTGGAATCAGAACCACGCCTCCAAGCTCAGGACACACACACACACAGAGAGGAGACACATGCAGGGAAACACAGACAGGGGGAGACAAACACAAGCACGAAAGGGTGAAGGGAAGGGCTGCCAGGACTGGGAACCTGACCACCCCTCCACTGTCAGATCAATAACCAGGCTCAGGAACACTTGCCGTTGTACGTCGTTGTCGTTGTTCTTGAAACAGACGTCAGGATTTCAAACAAACGTGTGTCTCTGGTGTCTGCAGGTCTGAGGGAGCTGACTCTGAGTGCCAACCCAGGAATCAGCTCCAAGGCCTGGGCTCGACTCGCCATCGCTGTGGCTCACAGCTCGCAGCTCCGAGTGCTCAACCTGGACTACAACCCGCTGGGTAACAGCGCCGCCGCCACGCACTGAACGCACCACTGCACGTCTATTACACACTGAACGCATCACTGCACGTTTATTACACACTGAACGCATCACTGCACGTTTATTACACACTGAACGCATCACTGCACGTTTATTACACACTGAACGCACCACTGCACGTTTGTTACACACACACTGCACATTTTACTACACATTCACTGCACATTTTACTGCACATTCATTGCACATTTTACTACACATTCACTGCACATTTTACTGCACACACACTGCACATTTTACTGCACATTTACTGCACATTTTACTGCACATTCACTGCACATTCACTGCACATTTTACTGCACATTCACTGCACATTCATTGCACATTTTACTGCACATTCACTGCACATTTTACTACACATTCACTGCACATTTTACTACACATTCACTGCACATTTTACTGCACATTCACTGCACATTTTACTACACATTCACTGCACATTTTACTGCACATTCACTGCACATTCACTGCACATTTACTGCACATTCACTGCACATTCACTGCACATTTTACTGCACATTCACTGCACATTTTACTACACATTCACTGCACATTTTACTACACATTCACTGCACATTTTACTGCACATTCACTGCACATTTTACTACCCATTCACTGCACATTTTACTGCACATTCACTGCACATTCACTGCACATTTTACTGCACATTCACTGCACATTTTACTACACATTCACTGCACATTTTACTGCACATTCACTGCACATTCACTGCACATTTTACTACACACACACTACACATTCACTGCACATTTTACTGCACACACACTACACATTCACTGCACATTTTACTGCACACACACTACACATTCACTGCACATTTTACTGCACACACTACACATTCACTGCACATTTTACTACACATTCACTGCACATTTTACTGCACACACACTACACATTCACTGCACATTTTACTGCACACACACTGCACATTCATTGCACATTTTACTACACATTCACTGCACATTTTACTGCACACACACTGCACATTCACTGCACATTTTACTGCACATTCACTGCACATTCACTGCACGTTTTACTGCACATTCACTAAAAACACACACTACAAAAAGAAACCAAAGGGAAGCTGCAGATGTTCAGAGTGAAGCTTTTTATTGGATGATTAATGAAAACGATCCTTCAGATTTTCATCAATGAATGAATGAATTAACACAGTTTTATACTTTCTGGGGTGCAGTTTTATGCGGAGGAGAGTCAGTTCACACAGTTTGGTTTTGTTTCCAGGCGATCAGATCGCGGGGATGCTGGCGGTTGCCGTGGCGTCCAGCAGAACCCTGGAGGTGCTGGATCTGGAAGGAACCGGACTGACCAACCAATCAGCACAGGTCGACCAGTCACACGCTCACACGCTCACTCCTCCACTTCTGCTGACACTCGTCTGCAGTCGTTCAGCTGTTTGTCCAGCAGGGGGAGACGTCGACACACACACGTTCATGCTTCTGTGCAGGAAACTCAACCAACACTCACTTAAACACTTTATTTACAACTTTATCTGCATATTTTCACAAATACAAGACAAACATTAGTGGCATCATACTTAAATAAATAAGAATATATATATATAAGGCATCAGCTGGGATCGGCTCCAGCCACCCCGCGGCCCCGACCCCGGGATAAGCGGTTGAAGATGAATGAATGAATGAATGAATGAATATATAAGGCAGACATTTCTCTTTTGTCTTAAATTATAATGACACAATAAGTAAACTTAATTAAAGAAAGAGAGAGTGTTTAAATACACAATAGAATAAAAAGGCAGGAAACAAAACAATGAATAAAGCATAAATAGATACAAACAGAGAAATTAAACTAAAAAGTGGGCTAAATTATTACATTACCTTAAAGAAAACTTATATATATATACTAATATACTTATATACTAATATATCAGCAGTACAAATACATTTCTTCAGGGTTCGTACTGATGCTTGAAATCCTTGAAAACGCTTGAATTTTATTGTTTTCAAGGTTTGAAAAGTGCTTGAATTTTGGATAAAGTGCTTGAAATTGTCTCTGCATTTCTTTCACAGCAAATAACTTTAGAGTAGAAATATAATTAGATTTTTTATATTTATATATAAAAAGAGAGAGTCAGGTTAGGTGAGGACGTCTTTTGCTTTGAAATGAATTAAATTATTGAACTAAATGTTTAAAAAAAAGATCTAAATTCTTAGTTTACTGAAAAACCAGAATAAATGCGTCAAAGTTTCCTTCAAAATCTTAAAAAAACTCACATTTGTGGTCCACACCTGACCGGACCCGAGCCTTAAAACCAGGATGCTGTAGGAGTGATGTCATCACGTTATCGCTGATCTCTGATTGGTCAGTAGGTGCTTATCCCGGGGTCGGGGTCGTGGGGGGCTGGAGCCAATCCCAGCCGACATCAGGCGTGAGGCGGGGTCCACCCTGGACAGGACACCAGTCTATCACAGGACACATAGAGACGAACAGAGACAGACAACCATTCACACCTACGGGTGATTTAGAGTCATCAATGAACCGAACACCTGCACGTCTTTGGACTGTGGGAGGAAACCGGAGAACCCGGACAACAAGTTGAATTATTGAATTTGATTGACTCTTCACTTACTCTTGGAGGTGGTCTCTGTGTGCAGGTGTTCTTGGACATGGTGGAGAACTACCCCACCAGTCTGCGGGTTCTGGTCCTGGCGGAGAACGACATCAGTCCAGAGCTGCAGCAGCAGATCTGCGACCTGCTGTCTGAAGGAGAGGAGGAGGACGACAGAGAGGCCCCGCCCCTGCAGCAAGGCCCCGCCTCCAGCAGCGCCCTGCTGCCAATCAGAGACAAGTACCAGCCACTCAGAGACAAGTACCAGCCCCCCACCTGGCTCCCGCACAGCAGTAAGGGCTGAACACTCCCCCCCTCTGTCACCCCCCGTACTGGTCCCAAAGACAGCAAGACGGGTTCAGAGCGCACAAAAACCAGATCAGAACCAGTACAGAACTAGAAAACTGGGTTCACTTCCCCAGTTTATCAAACAGGTTCTACTGAAGACACTAAACTGGGTCCACTGTTGTAGTTTGCCATGGTACAGGGTCGTATACTGGTTCTACTGGTACAGGGTCGTATACTGGTTCTACTGGTACAGGGTCATATACTAGTTCTACTGGTACTGGTTCTACTGGTACAGGGTCATATACTGGTTCTACTGGTACAGGGCCATATACTGGTTCTACTGGTACAGGGTCATATACTGGTTCTACTGGTACTGGTTCTACTGGTACAGGGTCATATACTAGTTCTACTGGTACAGGGTCATATACTGGTTCTACTGGTACTGGTTCTACTGGTACAGGGTCATATACTAGTTCTACTGGTACAGGGTCATATACTGGTTCTACTGGTACTGGTTCTACTGGTGCAGGGTCATATACTGGTTCTACTGGTACTGGTTCTACTGGTGCAGGGTCATATACTGGTTCTACTGGTACTAGTTCTACTGGTACAGGGTCATATACTGGTTCTACTGGTACTGGTTCTACTGGTACAGGGTCATATACTGGTTCTACTGGTACAGGGTAATACACTGGTTCTGCTGGTCTAGCATACTGGTTTGGTTCCAGTTTTAGCTGGACTAATGCTGGGCTCACATCAGCCTGGTTCTGTCCCAATCCGGCTGTTCAGTCTGACGTAACACCCTTTCAAAATAAGATTTCCTGGTTTTCATTGATAAAAAAGAGGTAAAATGACAAATACGTTGTTTTTCAAAACTAGAACACGAGGCCTGGACCCTGAAATCCTATTTTTAAAGGGCGTTACGTCACGTTTTAAAAGCCGGGTCCAGTTTTATCCTGGTCTTTCCCCGAGCCCGTTACTAGACTGGTTCTGTCCCAGTTGACCCAGTAGGAGCCTGGTTCTGTGGTATTAGGTGTCCTCAGTGCAGTAGCAGGTTCTGTGTTCTGTGTAATAGAGGTCTACGTGTGAATCTGGTTTTTATCCCAGTGAATAAAGAATATTCTGGATTTTCGTTCCTAATAATAAACACTCAAAGAAACAAACCGTATTTTCCAGAGTATGAGTCGCACCAGCTAAAAAAATCACAATGAAGAAGAAAAAAACATTAATAAGTCGCATTTTGGGGGAAATTTAGGTGCAGTCAGGGCGCACTCCCACTGTGCGTCCGTCCCGTGCCCCGTGCTTTGTCATTGTCCCCCCCTCCAGGCCCGTTTGTACTCACACTACCTGGGCCTCTGCGAATGCTTCTTTGATGACGTCATGGCGATGCGTGGCTTTGTTTCCAGATCTTTCCGTAGACCTCTGAGTTTTTGTGCGTCTTGTCGACTGTTTTTGAATCTTTTCATCGACCAAATCTGCAGTAAACACTCCACCTCCGCATCACACCAACGTGAACCTTTCACCGCCATTGTTTGAAATGTCCGCGCATGGTCCCTCCTTCTTTTTTCTACGTCCCAACAGGCGCACAGGAAATGACCTCAGAACCGCCGCAGGCCTCGTGCTCGTACACGTGCGCACGCTCGTGCTCGTACACGTGCAAACGTGCTTTACTAAAGCCCACCTCTCCCAAACGGGCCGTGGACGGCAAGCGTGCCGCTCCTAGACTCGGTACGTTTGCACTCACACTGGTCAAACGAACGCAGTGAAACGTGTTTGGACACGGTACGGATGGACAGTGTGAGTGCGCCCTTAGAGAATCCTCTGCTTTTCTCCGGCCCCTCACAAGTTTCTCTCTCACTCCAAACTTTCTTTACCGTTTCAGCCGCGTATTTCACTACTTGCAGCTTCTAATCTGCAGGCTATGATTTTCTTTTTGGGGGCATTCATGTTCAGTCTTTCTCAGTTGATGTTTAAATCCTCACTAGTACAAACAGGAGGAGGAGACACCGGCACACACGTCTGGAGCGCCCTCTCACGCCTACGAACATGTGAAATAATGTATTTTAATATAAAAGTCGCAGGACCAGACAAACCATGAGAAAAGAAGTGAGACTTATAGTCCGGAAAATACGGTACCTGTTGAAGATCTGCTCTTCTTCTGTGGTTGCTCTGTACTTCCAAGCAGCTGTCAGGTCCTGGTCCTGGCCCTGGTCCTGGTCCTGGTCCTGGCCCTGGTCCTGGTCCAGAGCAGGATACAGAAGTGAATGAATTCTCCTTACAGCGTGATCACACTGTCCTTTTGGCCTCGGCCAAAACCGGTTTTTCAGCTAAAGTCTAGTACCTTTAAGCAGTGTGAGCGCACCCGCTCCGCGCTCAACTGGGGCCAGCTGGGCCGCCACGGCCCGCTTGAAATAGGTGGGCTTTAGCGGAGCCGTTTGCACATGTACGAGCACGAGCGTGCGCACGTGCACGCGCACGAGCACGAGCCCTACGGCAGTAGCGTTATGTCCGCCTGTTCGGACATGTAAATAGAAGGACGGACCATGCGCGGACATTTAACAACAACAACAATGGTGGTGAAAGGTTCACGTTGTGTTTACTGCAGATTTGGTCGGATGAAAAGATTCAAAAACAGTCGACAAGACGCACAAAAACTTTGAGGTCTGTGGAAAGATTTGTAAACAAAGCCACACACACGCGATCAATGCGTGTGACGTGTTACGGCGTGATGGCGTATGGACAGCAAGAAGCATTGGCCGAGGCCCAGGCAGTGTGAGTACAAACGGGGCTGGGGCGCGGGGGGGAGAGGGAGGGGGGACAAGTACCCTAAAGTCCGGGTCGTGGTCCGGGAGGACAGTGTGATCACGCCCTTAAAGGCCCGGTCACACCAGCATTTAAAACATTTTGCGGGGAAAATTCAATTTACTTTAATCAAAATCATCAAAATAAGACGTCTTCCTCCTGTCTGTTACGAGAGTTTCCTCCATTTTGGATTAAAGTTTAAGAGTTAAAGTGTAATTTAAGCGTAAAATCATCCAATGGTCTTTTTCTGCACTTACACTCATCAAATACGCATCAGGACAGTTTTTTTATGTATCAACTTTTAACGGAGAAATCCAGGAGAGTCGCTAACAGCCGGACGTGGCTAACAGTGATTAGCTCGGGGCAGTACGGTGAAGGCATTCAAAGGTCTTTTTTAACCACTAATGCTGCTGAAAATAACAGCAAACCTCTGCAGCAGCATGAGAAGAGTCCCTACACACAAAACAAAGCAGCAACAACGTAGTTAGTGAAGCCAGAGTTTATTAAAGAGTGTTTTAAAGACTTACCTACTGGCCCCTGTACCAGCTCCTCTCATAGTAAAGTCCATTCAAGTGGATTACCAAAGTCAACCCCAAAGGAAGGAGCCCATTGGTGCTTTGTTGTGTGTAGGGACTCTTCTCATGCTGCTGCAGAGGTTTGCTGTTATTTTCAGCAGCATTAGTGGTTCAAAAAGACCTTTGAATGCCTTCACCATGCTGCCCCGAGCTAATCACTGTTAGCCACGTCCGGCTGTTAGCGATTCTCCCGAAAATAACTGTCTCAATGGCTTATTTGATGAGTGAATTTGGCGGGAAAAGACCCTGGGTTGATTTCACGCAGGGATTTAAGTTTAACTTGACGTTGAAAACTACTTCCTCGAATAACAACAGTCGCGCTGGTGTGACGGCGTCTTTACAAAGGATTGAAAACAGGAAACACTGAAACACTGTCTGGTTTTTACATGTTTAGCCAATGTGTTAGAATATCTGTATATAATCAAACACTTAAACATCAGTTTTTAGATTCATTTCTTTCAAAGGAACAGTTCAACATTTAGTGAAAATCCCGACTTGTACTCTGGTGTCTGCGTGCTACATGAAGCTAGCCAGCAGCTGGTTAGCCTAGCTTAGCATAAAGACTGGGAAAACGGGGACAACAGTTAGCATAAACCTCCCAGCGGGTTTGTTTAACTTCTACTCAAACTGAAGTGTGACGTTGTGGTTTCATAGGGAGTTAAAAGCTGGAAAACCTTTCAAACTATTCTTTTAAACTTTGTTTCTTTGAAGGAAATCAATGTAAAAACTGAGCCGTCGTTTGGAAACTCATCGTCAGGATGTTTGACGGCTGACTCGGCGGTCTGACGCTCTAAACGTGTCGTTCTTTGACCCCACAGACTCCAGCCCCCAGATGGTCTTGCTGACGTCAGGTCTAGGTGAGAGCTTATTGGCTGAGACTGAGATGTGACCCCTCCCTCCCTCCCTCCCTCCCTCACACACACACACACACACACACACACACACACACTCACACACACACACACACACGTACACGCACGCACGCACGCACGCACCTCCTGTTAAACTATCTTCACTTTATCCTGATTTGTTTGGTTTGAATGTTCCCCGTTTGTTTCTCTGCACTGCACTTCTCTGGGTTGTCAGATCACCTGACGGCTGTAGCAGCCAATCACGGCTCTGCATGGTTTGATGTAGCACCTGTACATAGACGCAGAACACCTGCGTAACGTGTGTTTATGTAGATGTGTGTGTATAGAGACCAGAGCGAGTGGCGGCACAAAACCTTAACACACCAAGTGACTTAGGGACGGGTGTGGTGTTTCTGATGAATGTAGTTCTGCTCTGTTGGTTCGTCCTGCTGCTCTGATGTCACAATAATTAAACTGTTTACAGCTTCGTAACCACGACGACTCTGGCTCTTCATTCCTCCGCAAGCTAGCAACGCTAACGATGTTAGCCTAAAACACTACATGTACCACATCTGTTGCTTTAATGAAATGAAAGAGGATAAAAACTTGAATTTTCTTAGCAGTGGCGACACGGTGGAGTGGTGGTCAGCACTGTCTTCTCACAACAAGAGGGTACCTGGGAACCTGGGGTCCTTCTGTGTGGAGTTTGCATGTTCTCCCCGTGTCTGCGTGGGTTTTCTCCGGGTTCTCCGGTTTCCTCCCACAGTCCAAAGACGTGCAGGTGTTGGGTTCATTGATGACTCTAAATCACCCGTAGGTGTGAATGGTTGTCTGTCTCTGTTCGTCTCTATGTGCCCTGTGATAGACTGGCGTCCTGTCCAGGGTGGACCCCGCCTCACGCCCGATGTCAGCTGGGATCGGCTCCAGCCCCCCCGCGACCCCGACAGGGACAAGCGTTTGAAGATGAATGAATATTCTTAGCAGCAGCAGCAGGATATGGTACCCGACGCAAGGTGACCATGGTACTGAACGTCGTCGGGGAAGTGTTTTCCCAGTGGCACTGCTTGGGCGGCGACGGTCACGTGGCACATGAACCCCGTCTGACGTCATATCCAGCATCAAACCTGATTTTCGCTGCACGTGTTTTCTGATAAACAGGAGAAAAAGGGATTTTCAAACACCGGAGACACTTGGAAAGTAAATAACGTCACCTGTGAAAGTAAAATCCTGCTGCAGCTCCAAACTCTATTTCATCCAGGCTGTAAAAAAACCTCTAAATAGTTCAAACTAAGGCGTCTCTGAGGGGAGAATAAGAGCGTAGTCGTGGTAACGGCTGCTTTAAAACACTCCATTTGATTTACTTTCGAGGTAACCTGCGGTTGTAAAGAAACCCTCGGCTCTGAAGTGTGAAATAAAGATGAAGGGTGTGTTTCCTGGAGCGCTGCTGCGGCTCTGAATATAAAGCAGGAAGCAGCTTTGTGATCAGATTCCCGCCCCTGCTGCTGCTGCCGCCGCCGGTAACTCCATCTCCTCCGTCTGCTCCGTCCTGATGAAGCTGCAGGGAGCTGGCTGTGGTTTCAGGGTTATTCCAGGACTCCTGACGTGAGCCGGTGTCGGGCGGATGCGGTTGTGGTTTGGCGGTTTGAGGACTGAGAGCAAAGCGCTGCAGAGAAATGTGAAATACCGCAGCAGGACACTGATCTCACAGAGCCCTGACACTGAAAATGAAAAGTTTAACCTGGTTTTATCTCCTGCACGACATCACATGAGTGAAGGAGTCAGCATCGCACCAAATGGTAAATGGACTTGTACTTATAAAGCACCTTTCTAGTCTTCTGACTACTCAAGGAGCTTTCACAGTGTTTGTCACATTCACCCGTTCACATTGACATTCACACTGATGGCAGTGGACATCTACACACCATCTAATCTAACCATTCACACCACATTCACACACCCATGTGCAGCACGGGGAGCAATTCGAGGGTTCAGTGTCTTGCTCAAGGACACTTCGACATGTGGACAAGGGGAGGTGGGGATCGAGCCGCCGATCTCTCCAATGGAGGGCGACCAACTCTTGCACTGAGCCACAGTCGCCCCGACTGTGACACCAATGAGTGTCTGTAAATTCTAGATACCAAAGCAAATAAATATGATAAAAACCACAAACTACACAATCAAACATGTTCCAGCAGGAACGTTCAATCGTGTAGATTTTGGTTTAGAAGTCTTAAAGTTTAATTCCGGCGTAAAATCATCCCACGGTCTTTTTCGGCACTTACAAACATCAAATAAGCTATCGAGAAAGTTCTTTTTGCATGTAACAACTATTAACAGGGAAATCCTGGAGAGTGGCTAACAGTGATTAGCTCGGGGCAGTACGGTGAAGGCATTCAAAGGTCTTTTTTAACCACTAATGCTGCTGAAAATAACAGCAAACCTCTGCAGCAGCATGAGAAGAGTCCCTACACACACAACAAAGCAGCAACAGCGTAGTTAGTGAACCCAGAGTTTATTAAAGAGTGTTTTAAAGACTTACCTACTGGCCGCTGTACCAGCTCCTCTCATAGTAAAGTCCATTATAGTGGATTACCAAAGTCAATCCCATCTCACCACTGAAATAACAGTTGTGAGATATTTTATTTTGAAAATCTGCATTTAAATGAACGTTCATAAACGATGAACTCACCTCTTTGAAGTTAACATTTTTTTTTGGGTGTTCTGAAACTTTAATTTAATTAAAAAAAAAAATCAGCTTTTACAAATAAAAATAAATGAACTTTAAAATAAAAAATCACAATTTGATTTCAAAGCAGTTTTTCAGTTGTATTTACTTCATGGTTTTCAAAGTAAAACACTTAAACGCTGTGAATTCAGAGGTGTTTAACTTTGAACATTAACTCTACAGTGGTTGCTAAAATCCTCTTTTCAGTGACATTATATTCTCCTTTAAACGTGTCTTTGGGAAAAGTGAACAACACGAGGAGACGAGCTCCGTGTCCGCAGCTGTTTATGTTTTTTATATTTCATATCTGGTGTTTTATGCGTCACGTCTGCTGCTGCTGTTCTCCGGACGTCAAACTCGTCGTAAATGACAACAATAAATTAGTTTTACAGCTGCAGAGGAAACGCAACCTGCAACAAAGCAACCGTTCACTGACATTCACACTGAAATATTCATAAAAACACATGAAAGCACAAAATCAAAGCAAAACTGGGACCCCACCGACACAATATCTCCTCTTTTTTACTAAAAATCAAAAAATATAACGTCAAAATCCTGATTTAGGGTGATTATTTTGATTATAGATCAATTAAAAGGTTTAAAAATGTCAGAAAATAGTGAAAAATGTTCTTTAAAGTCCAAGTTAATGTCTTTAAATGTCCTTTTTTGTCCAAAACCCAAAGTTTAACATGATTTAAAACAGAGAAAAGCTGAATATATTTATATTAAAGGGTTAAAAACAGCATTTTCTGCCATTTTTTAAATTAAATCACTTTGCAATGAATCAACATTTGATCATTTTTAACCAGTTAGTCGATTCATCGCTGCAGGTTTTCTCTGGTCGTCGTCGTCGTTTATCAGAACTTTACAAATATCTCTGATTTTGTCTCATCACAGTATTTTTTAGTGACATTTATATCATTTGTTTTCCTGCAGAAGAAAAACTCGTCGACTTCAGTAAAATGACTCTTGCTACAGCGTAGAAATACTGTTACAGGTATTCTCATGAAAATATACTTAAAGTACCAAAAACTCAATATATGAAGAGGTCTTTTGCAAAACGAGATAAAAGCCAAATTTAAAAAGCATGAGTTTGAGCCACTTTGCTGTTTACAGAACCTTTTCACTGCTTCATCAGTGTTTCTGCCAAATCTCTTTATTTCCTTGTTTAAAATGGTCTCAAGATGCAGTTTCTTTCCAAACCGCGACCAGCGCCAAACCTATTTTTAGACTAACTGCGATACGTCCTCTCGACCAATCAGAATTCAGGGAGCACTCTATGCGATCCAACATGGCGGTGCTCTGAAGCGGGAGAGTTTTTGGTTTTGTCCGTCCGTTCCGTACGACTAAAAACAGATGAAAACACCACAAAAACGACTAAAAACGGATGAAAAAAAACACAAAAACGACTAAAAACAGATGAAAACACCACAAAACGACTTAAAACAGATGAAAACACCACAAAAACGACTAAAAACGGATGAAAAAAAAAAAAAACGACTTAAAACAGATGAAAACACCACAAAACGACTTAAAACAGATGAAAACACCACAAAAAAGACTATAAACTGATGAAAGCTCTCGACCAATCAGAATTCAGTGAGCGTTCTATGCGATCCAACATGGCGGCGCTCTGAAAAGGGAGAGTCTTTTTGTTTCGTCCGTCCGTTCAACACGTTCAGACTGAGCCATAAAAAACATTCTGACAAGATAAACTGAATATGAACCAAATGTTTGGGTAAAAAGGTAAAAAATGTAATTTTCCTGAAAACTATTAAAATGGATTTAGAGCGTTTTGGAAAAGAGCTCCTCTCTATATATTCTTGTATTTTAATGTCTGATGCACTGATGTGTTCATCTTTCTAACGTCAGCTGGTAAAAGTGGAGCTGGTTTTACTTGTAGTCTGTTAAAAAACTTAATATTTCATTAGTTGAATATATTTTGAATTTGTTTAGAAACCAAAGCTGTCGGATAAATGCAGTGCAGGATATTTACCTCAGAGATGCAGCGGAGTAGAAGTCAAACGTTGCATGAAATGGAAATACTTATATTATAATATTGTACTTACCGGTGTGAGGACAACTGTTCGGCGCTCAGGCACGGCACGCCTGCCGGCCACGACCCGGATGGGAGGGGTGGGCTTTAGTAAAGCACGGATGCATGTGTACCATCATTTATGTACGATAGTAGAAGAAATTTTATGCGAATATCTGTGAAGATCGGCCGACAGGAAGCAGCTGATCGGTTAAATGTTCGCCAGTGATTCTCCACACAGAAGAAAACGGCAAAGGAAGGAAACGTACACACACTTCCTGTCTCCTAAGTGGGCGTGGCCTTGTTTGAAAGTGTCACGAACGACGGATGTAAAGTTTAATGTTTTCTTTTTGCTAACAGCGAAATTTAGCAACACAAAACGTATTTATCCGAGGCGTTTGCGAGACTTTGTTGCCGAGACAGAAAAAGGTCTAAAAAAAAAGTTAATTTCCTCCTGATTTGAAACTTTTACGGTCAGAATGTTCTGGAAATATGTGACTCGGGAAAAACGGGTCCGATATTTACTTTGCTGCTTATGGAGCGAAGGGAAAAGGTCATAAATCTACGTCCGCGTTCACTTGGAGCTGCCGCTAAGTCTCCTGAAGAGGCATAGCGAGGAACACGTGACACAGAAACAGGAAGTGACTGTGAGTTGAACCGCCTCGTCTGACCTTAGTTGGGCAAAGGTGTTTCTAAATCCCCATTTTGATTAAATTCGCTCTTTAAAAAACATCGTCCACCGCTTTTAAAATACTATTTCAAATGTTTTGTTTGTAACGTTTCAAATAAAGTTAATAAAGTTAAAACAAGTCATTTAATGGAGAGAAAAACAACAACAAGGTGCAAAACGCTCTGTACATGTCGTCTTTCGTTTGTGATACAACCGCGGTTTATACAAAGCAACAGACCTGGACCGGCGTCACCGCTACTGTCACTTTAAAGATGAACTCCAGGTGTTTCCGGGTGTTTCCAGGTGTTTCCGGGTGTTTCCAGGTGTTTCCGGGTGTTTCCGGGTGTTTTAAAAGTAATATCGAGCCCGTCGTGTCTCCGGAGCCGTGTGGCGTCTGATAAATGTCCTCAGGTGATGTTGCCACTGGCAGAACACACCAGAATCTACGGCACCACTGTCAGAGGGAGAGGTGCGTTGTGGGTAATGTAGGCGAGGATCTCTGGTTCTTTATGTCTCAAACACGAGTCTGACAGAGTGACATCACCACCTCCTGTTGACCTGGATCAGTTCGGACCTGGTCGGGTTCCCGTGACCTCTGACCTCTGACCCTGCAGCGTCTCTCGCTCTCTCTTATTCTGTGCTCGGACGCCCGCTCAGGCTATATAACCTCCGTGTTCAGTTTCTTCTTCTCTGGTTCTGCTACGTTCAGGAAGCTGATCTGACACTCCGGCTCGTCCTGTCGCGCACGCCGGCTGCTCTTCTGTCCTCGCTGCTGTGATGATGATGATGATGATGATGATGATGATGTCAGCCCCCAGCAGGAGGCGTGGCAACGGTCCCTGCAGTGACCCTGCAGCACAAGGGTGGCGGTCAGCACCACCACGGTCAACGTCAGCCCCGCCAGCACCAGCAGCACGATGAGCTGGACCTCCGACAGGCTGGAGCTGCTGCGCTCGCTGACCGTCACCTTTAACAGCCTGTCGCCATGCCGACTGGTGTTCCCACTGCTGGTGGTGCTGCTCCTCTGGACCTTACCCCCCGTGGTGAGGTGAGGTCTGACCCCGCCTCCTCCTCCCTCCCACCCCAGCGTTGTCCAGCCAGGTTCGCGACCCCTAGACGCCGTCTCGCAGGTGGCTCCGGTGTAACCGGGCCGGCAGACGCAGTGGAAGCCTCCGGCGCGGTCCAGGCAGCGCCCGCCGTTGAGGCAGGGCTGGCTGGCGCAGTCGTCCAGGTTTACGGTGCAGAAGCGCCCGGTGAAGCCGGCGGGGCAGAGGCACGAGAAGCGGTTGATGCCGTCCAGGCAGGTGGCGCCGTTGGCACACGGCCTCATCAGGCAGTCGTCCACATCAGTCTCACAGCGTGGCCCCGTGAAACCGACCAGGCAGCGACATGTCAACTCCGCCGCAAAGCCATCCGCGTCCTCACACAGACCGCCATTTTTGCACGGAGACCTGGAGACAAAAGACATGAAGAGGGAAAATGTGATTGTTTAGATGATACTCACAATACGCAGGCGGATCAGAGTCCAGAAGAAGACCTGCACTGACCTCCGCTGGTGACACGGTCCAGTCTTCAGCTGACAGTCTCTGCCGTGGAAACCGTCAGGACACAGACAGGTGTATTCACCGCTGTCCTCCATCACACAGGTCGCGCCGTTCTGACACGGCTGCTGCTCCGAGCACACGGACAGGTCTGAAACATGAAACAGGACCGGAAACATTGAGTGTGGAAGAACGACACCAGAATTTTAGTTTAGAGTTTAAACTGATACTAAAGTGACACAATAGTAATAAAAAAGTTCAGACCTTTGTCACAGAAGCGACCCCCCCAGCCGGCCTCGCAGCTGCACTGCCACGGCTGCTCACAGGAACCATGAAGGCAGCCCGGCATCGGCACGCAGCGCTCGCACTGCTCACCGTCCCAACCTGGGTCACATCTGGAGACAGAGAGACAGATGTTAGAGTCTGAGAACCAAACAACCAACCATCCAACCAGCCAATCAACCAACCAACCAACCAACCAATCATCCACCCAGCTAACCAACCATCCAACCAGCCAATCAACCAACCAACCAACCAACCAACCAACCAACTAACCATCCACCTAACTAACCAACCAACCAACCAACCAACCAACCAACCAACCAACCAACCAACAATCCAACCAACCAACCAATCATCCAACCAACCAACCAATCATCCACCCATCTAACCAACCATCCAACCAACCATCCATCTAACCAACCAATCAACCAACCAACCATCCACTCAACCAACCAACTAACCATCCACCTAACTAACCAACCAACTATTCAGCCAACCGAGCAACCATTCATCCACCCACCCAACCAACCAACCATCCACCCATCCAACCAACCAACCAATCATCCATCCAACCAACCACCTGACCGACCATCCAACCAACCAACCGTCCAATCATCCACTTATCCAATCAACCAACCATCCAATCATTCACTTATCCAACCAACCAACAAACCGACCAACCATCCAATCATCCAACCAATCATCCATCCAACCAACCAACCAACCAACCAACCATCTAACCAACCAACCAATCATCCAATCATCCATCAAACCAAACGGCCAACCAACCAACCAACATATCATCCAAACAACCAACCAACCAACCAACAGATCATCCAAACAACCAACCAACCAACCAACATATCATCCAACCAACCAACCAACATATCATCCAACCAACCAACCAACCAACCAACCAACCAACCAACTAACCATCCAATCATCCATCAAACCAAACAACCAACCAACCAACCATCCCCACTAAAGGCCTCTGGGAGCCTCCAGATCAAATGGTTGAACCAGCTCAACTGGAACAACAATCATCCATGATCTCAGCTTCCTGTTTGTCTATTGGATCTTTTGAGAGGATGCTCGATGGACGTCTCACCTGCAGAGTCCGGACTCGTCACAGCGGCTGTTGGTGATGTTACAGCTGCAGTCACTTCCTGCAGACACGGAGAAGAAGAAGAAGAAGGTCAGAGCTGACGGTGGTTACACGGTGGAATTACAACTGCACAAAAATACGTTTCCCCATTATTTCTTCTGCTCATGTTTGGTCTCTTTCCTTTGTTTATGGCCCAGCTTGGTTATTGGCAACGTGTGAGGGCTTGTCGTGTGTTGATCAGAAACAAACAGATGCAGAAGATGGAGAAAGGAGGCCGTAGAAAAAGGAGGCGTGACGGCGACACCATGAACAGGGACGAGGGGGCATACCTGCTCCATCACACCTGGGAAACCATTCTCTGCCAGTGCTACCAGGGTGAGGAACGTACAAAACCGGGTCAGGGAACTTTATTTTGAAGTTTCCCGGTCCCCAGCTGTTTTCATAAGCAGCCAAGCAAAGGTGAGAGGAGTTCCTTACCATACAACTAATTTGTCTGATTAGAAGAAACTCTAAATATCAAAATGGACAAAGAAGACATTAGGAATACCATCGATCAGATTAAAGACTGTTGAGCCTGCTGGGAATTTAACCAGGAACCCTCCCAGTGTGTGTGTGTGTGTGTGTGTGTGTGTGTGTGTGTGTGTGTGTGTGTGTGTGTCAGCTGTCAGGACGTATTTCAGCGTTTCAGGTCTCTGGTGGGACATTAGCAGCAGACAGTTTGACCCCTGACCTTGACGGCGGGTCAGCCACGTGTCTGTTTGTCTCTCGGAGAGGCAGCTGGACAAACACGGGCAACAGTAGAAACACATTCTACACTTTGCTTTATGAGCAAATACCTGCAGAGCTGAAGACACTCAATCAACCTCAGCTGGCTCACGTTCCGTTGCTCGACCCCCAGAAGTGTCGCTTGCGCTGCTCACAGGAGAGAACTGCTCATCTGATCGACTTCACACTTGACGCCGCACTCCCCCGAGTCCTCGGCGACACACAAGTGCGAAGTCGACTGGATGAACGTTTCCTCACACGCGCTGAGATTCCTTCCTTTATGGTTCGATGATGCGGCACCAAATTTGGCGTGACCGTCAGACATCACATCTACACTTGTCCGCCAAATGTGGTCGCAACCGCACAAATCGTTAATGAGATATGTCAGGTTTCCCAGCAGCACTTGAACGCATCATGTGTTATAAAAAGTAAATCAGACTTCAGTGAAGCGACACCTGTGTGGCGTCCCGCCTGCAGGTGTTTATTAGACTGTTATCGGAGCAGATTTCAGGCTCGCTTCCCTCCGTAGGAATATTTAGACCGCCAGCCGTGACCCCTGACCTCCGGGCTCCGAGCCGCAGGTGAAGTGGAGCTGACGGTGGATCGAGTGTCGGCTGGAATTTGGGAGGATTGTTTTCAAAGGGGGTCCTGACAGAGAGACAACAGGCTCGTCCTCGGAGCTCCGCGCCGGAGCTGCAGGGGAACGCCGGGAACGCCGCAGCAGCTGGGGGGGGTGCTAAGTGTTATCTGAGAACAGCGAGGGGGGTTAATCTGACAGCTGGGGGAGCCCGGATTAACGGAGAACAATAAGATGCCGAGCGCCTCAGTGAGGATCCATCCAGCCGTGACTCAACGACGGCGATTTACTGCCTCGCTCAGAGCCGTGTGACTTTACAGACTCTCTAAATGAACAGTGCTGTGTTTTGTATCCGGCAGAGCGGAAACCCCCCGGGGCCGCAGAGTGAAGCGAGCAGGAAGTGCCAAAAACTGTAGTTTGCGTGGCCACTTGAGGCGTTCCCCAGAAGAGTTAATCCCCACACACAGGGGCGTACTCTGGTTTCTCAAACACCATGTAAACACCGTACCCCGGGTAAAAGACCTAGAGAACTCCTTCAGTTCCCCGATTATTCACCCATGTAAACAGCGGTTGTTATCGGGTTTCTCGTCTGCGCGTGCTCCCTACTTCAATCATTTTTGAATTATTTAGGCGTATGAACTGCACACATGGACGTAGCGCCGCTGACGTCACCCTTTGGTTTTTGCCGACTACTGTTTTGAAGAAAGACGTTTGGCATTTTGTTCTTTATAAAAAAAACAGACATGACCATATTTGGACTTCCTCGTCCCGCTAACTCTGCATTCAGAACTAAAGTACCTTTTTATTACTTGAACACTACTGATAAAGAGTTATTTTTGACCAGATTTGGACTTGACTTCTCATCTTCCACCTTTTTCCGCGTCAGGTGTTTTGTTTTCCCTTTAAGTTTAATGTCGGCTCTTCAAAAAAATGTAAATACCGCCATTTGTTAATACAGAAAATATGGTTTATATGCAAAATACATTTAAAAAACATATAATATATAAAGAAATTAATGATGAATACATTTTATATCTACTTATTTGTCTTAACATTTATAGATTTTCTCATTCTTTTATAGATTTATTCCTTTTTATTGCTCCATAATCCGGAGTTTTATTCTTTTTTTGTTCATTTTTTAAAAAATGTTTTATTTATCAGGAGTTTTCTGTGTGTGTGTGTGCGTGTGTGTGTGTGTCTGTGTGTGTGTGCTGCTCTCTGATTGGCCGTGTGGGGGGCCGCACCTGTTCCTCTCATTAGCCGTCCAATCAGAGGCACTTAAGGAGGTCGAGCCCGCTGGTCGTGAAAAAAAAAGTTATTGTTGTCGAAGGCGGTTGGCGTGTTTCCATGGTTACGGAGACAAGCATGAACCTGATGCTGCGTCACCTCGACAATCACCTTAGAGATTTACTGTTTTTAGGTTCTTTCTGTTTCTTTATAAAGGTACGCATTGTACTTTTTACTGCACTGCGTTCATCTGACGTACCCACTGAGGTATTTTACAGCCGGCTCTGCTCGCTGGTCCTCGGGGGGAGGGGGGGGTGGGAGGTCAGAACCGGATCCCTCCTAAATTATAACGATCAGTGAAGCTCTGAGCTCTGAGATCAGCAGCCTGCAGAGAAAAATATTTAGCCCCGATCCCAGAGTCTTACCGAGCTCACCCTCCTCCTCCTCACCCCCCTCTCCCCCGTCACCCCGACCCTGACACTCCCTGGTGGTGGAGGTGCCGCTGATCCTCGAGCGTGGTCGCTCACCTGTCTTTCCTCGACACCCTGAACTCTGATTAATCACTGACAGGAACGAGGGGACGAGGGAGGGAGTGGTCGGAAAGTGTGAAACCAAAAGAAGCTTGTTAAAGTCACAACAGATAACTTTTCTCTTTTAACTAATGCTACGTCTTTGGACGCCACCGCAGCTCAGATCGGTTCCCTGTACGCCTCGTTCAGCAGAAACCAGAGTATGGTCTCATCCCGGTTAGGTGAATAATCGAGTTATTGAAGTTCCCCCGGTTTACATGAGCGAGGAGAACGGGAAAATGACGGAGAAACTCTTCCTCCGGTACAGTAGGTAGCGCTCCGCAAACAGACCGCTTTTTTCCCGGTTCACCTTTGTCAAAATCCCAAACGGCCGACTTTTGCACAGCATTACGACATTATAAGTTTTTCTTGGTAGTGATGTTAGTTGCCATGCTGAAGGCCTCCCTCTGTTTAAAGGTAACGCTCTTTTATTGTCGTTTTTTTCACATTGTTTTCAGCGCTGTTGCTTCCTGGTTTATTCTATTTCTATATAAGAGTGGTTTAAAGACTCACCAACCACACATCAAATAAACCATCAAGACATTTTTTTTGTGTATAAACTAAATCAGAGAGAGTCGCTAACAGCCGGACCTTTGAATGAAGGCATTCAAAGGTCTTTTTTAACCACTAATGCTGCTGAAAATAACAGCAAACCTCTGCAGCAGCATGAGAAGAGTCCCTACACACACATGAAAGCACCAAAAGCGTAGTTAGTGAACCCAGAGTTTATTAAAAGAGTGTTTTAAAGACTTACCTACTGGCCCCTGTACCAGCTCCTCTCATAGTAAAGTCCATTACAGTGGATTACCAAAGTCAATACCAAAGGAAGGAGCCCATTGCTGCTTTGTTTAAAGGTTTAAAGGCGCGGTCACACACGCATGAAAATAAACATTCGGCTCACGTTCACGTCCATTCTGTACGAGCGATGGGGCGAATAAAACACTTGCGTGGAGTTCAACTTTGGAGGCAGGCGATGGTCTGACGCCTGCGTACGTGTAACTGCGCCCTTATTCTGAAAAACTAGGGTTATTGATGTTTTTTTTAGGCCAGATGCCGATTTTTTTGAGCCGATATTTTGGGCCGATGCTAATTTTGCTCCCTCAAAAGTAATGATAACAAATGTTATGAGTCTCATTTTTAAAAAAAGGAACAATTATTGAACTTAAAAAGACGTCTCCAGCAACACCGAGCTTCCTGTGGACGCCTGTCTGTGAATAATGACGGGAAAAACTATCAGCAAACGCATCAGCCCGTAATTGCCGATACGACACCTAAAAAACACAAATATGGTCCGATAATATCGGCCTATCCACCTATAATGTATCAGTCTATCACTGGTTATTGCTTGATAAAACAGTGCGGTTCTTTCTTTATTGTAAAACGTATATTTTCACATACTTCTCGTTAGTGATTCCTGACTTTTGCAGTATTTTTATTTCTAAAAGTTTGTTTTTCGCCCAAACACTGAAGTAAATTCCTTGAATGTTTCTAATTCTGAGCAAAGACGATTTAAACTAATAATAACAATAATAACAGATGAACCACGTCGGCTCCGTCCGCAGGTTTGAAGCTTAAATCGGCAGCTTTTAGAACGAGGTTTGGTTCCTGCAGCCAACACGGCGACCTTACCTTGACCTGTGCAGGGCGGGACGAGGAGGACGAGGAGGACGAGGGCAGCTCTGACGGGCGACATGTCGCTGACCTGAGACAGAAGACACAGACGTGTTGGTGAATGTCTGACCTGGAGTCAGCTTGTCAGCGCTTGGACAAACACACGGAGGCTCCTGAAAGGTGAGACGTCTTCAGTCGTAGCGTCTCGGGCGAACCCGTAAATCACAGCCGCCGCTGCTGCTGCTGCTCCAGGATCAGCTGTGCTCACGCTTTAATCAAACACTTCCTGGTTTTTCGTGGGCCGGGGTCCGGTTACCCTCCGAGAAACCGAGCTGAGGACGATTCTGACCTCGGATCAGATCTGCGTCCTTCAGCTGGGTTTCACATCGAAGCTTTTTAAAGACGTGAAACTGAGACGACGGCGACGGATCAAACGCATCACACACACTCTGTCACAGTCACGCGGACCTGCCGGTCTTTGATGTGGGCGCCACTGACCCGTGTCTTATCTCTTGATATCACCGAGGCCCTGTCCACACCTACACGCGTCTACTCTACAGTAAAGGGTCCTCACCAGGAGCTATGACTATGATGTCAACTTTAACGATGACAGCATCCACCCTGATGAACAGTAAAGGCCCACTCCCACAGTAAATACGGATTCGGACCCTTTCAGTGGGTCATCGAGTGCGGAAACCGAGGGGACAGAATAGAGTCAGTGAAGACTCAGGGCGCACTCACACTGTCCATCTGTACCGTGCCCGAGCAGGCTTCACGGCTAAAGTCTAGTTCCTTTGACCAGTGTGTGTGCAAGGTTGCCGGTCACGGCCCGTTTGGGAGAGGTGGGCTTTAGTAAAGCACGTTTGCACATGTACGAGCACGAGCGTGCGCACGTGTATGAGCACGAGGCCTACGGCGGTTCTGAGGTCATTTCCTGTGCGCCTGTTGGGACATAGAAAAAAGAAGGAGGGACCATGCACGGACATTTCAAACAATGGCGGTGAAAGGTTCACGTTGGTGTGATGCGGAGGTGGAGTGTTTACTGCAGATTTGGTCGATGAAAAGATTCAAAAACAGTCGACAAGACGCACAAAAACTCCGAGGTCTACGGAAAGATCTGGAAACAAAGCCACGCATCGCCATGACGTCATCAATGCGTGTGACGTGTTACGGCGTGATGACGTATAGGCAGCAAGAAGCATTCTCCGAGGCCCAGGTAGTGTGAGTACAAACGGGCCTTGAGGGGGGACAAGGACCCTAAAGCACGGGGCACGGGACGGACGCACAGTGGGAGTGCGCCCTAAACACCAGAATTAAACTTTAACCGTATGATTTTAGGTTCTTAAAATGTTTTGTATTAAAATATAAAATGTAAAATGAGTAATACGTTCAGGGTTGCAGTTCACGTGTGAAAAAGGAGGTCATTCAAATGCCAGGTGTGAAACGTGTCTGTAACAACCGCTCCAGGTGACCAAAACTGCAGGAAACACACACACACACATGCACACACACACGCACACACGCACACACACACACACACTAACTGTTCCCCTCTGCCTGAAGCGTTTTGTGCCGAGCTAACCCGTACAGGAGAACCTGAGGGTTTAACGCATTTAAAGAACGTCCCGTCGCAACACGCCGCACCTCCAGATCCTGTGACGTGTTTCCAGCTTCCTGTTCCTACCTGCTGCTTCCTGTTTCTCTTCCTCTTCTTCTTCTGATCGAATCTTCAGATCTCCTCCTGGTTTCTCCCGTAGGATCTCTTCATGCTGCCTGTGTGTGTGTGTGCGTATGTGTGTGTTTGTCCGTTCGTCGGCGTCTTCCTGCTCTGAGCTTGAGTCTGTTCAGCTTGTTGCTGTAGCGACGGACCTTCAGGGCCCTCTGCCCACACACTCGACTGGCAGGCGGCGGGAAATAACGAGCAGGATCATTTTTCCAGAGATTACAGCGACGAACGCAGACAGGAACTGACATGCCTGCACTACTGACTCTGTGTGTGTGTGTGTGTGTGTGTGTGTGTCTGTGTGTGTGTGTGTGTGTAAGTGTGTGCTTTGGTATGTGAGTGAGGAAGACACTCAAACACACACACACACACTTCTTTTCTTTCAGTGTTTGCTTGAGAAAGAAAAGAATGAAGGGAGTGTGTGTGTGTGTGTGTGTGTGTGTGTGTAAATGGATAGCAACAGGTGGCCAATTTAATGCTTCAACGTGAAAGCACACACACACACACACACACACACACACACACACACACACACACACACACACACACACACACACACACACACACACACACACACACACACACACACACACACACACACACACACACACACACACACACACACACACACACACACACACACACACACACACACACACACACACACACACACACTTGTTAAAGCTGCAGTATTTGCTGATATAAAGTCTAAAGAAACTAGCGGTGGAAAGTCGTTTCTTACCTTTTAAATGAAAGAAAACCTTATCCGACTGTTAGGTCGTGACGTAACGCCTTTTTCAAAATATGATTTCCGGGTCCAAGCCTCCCATTTATCCAACGCCGCAGTGCTGTGTTCACGGTTGTTTGAACAGATCTGAGTTTTCAAAAACATATTTGAGAAAAACTGAAGCAAGAGGGGATCGTAATTATTCATATGTTCGGTCGTTGTGTCTGTTTTGTTTCAACAGAGCGTTTGGACCCGGATATCTTATTTTGAAAGGGTGTTACGTCAGAGTAAACAGCTGGATACGATGCTTATTTACATTAAGATGTGTTAATTAGAGCTGGGACTCAATATGAATCTGTTTTGATTAAACCGAAGGACACTGCTGCAGAGTTTTTCCCATTTCAGCTCAGCGTGAGAGTCTTCACCGTCACTCGTCCTCGTTTCTCTCCCGGTGCTTCGCTCCACGCGGCGTTCAGAGCAGAGGTAACCAATTCTGTTTAAACGCAGCAAGCGCTGTGGCGTCCGCCTCAGCCGGGAACGGAGGAATGTCTGAGTCACGTTTTAACCGAGCGGTCTGAAAGGATGATTTTAGCGAGGAGGAAGGCAAAAAGACACCAATAAGGGAAAGCTGGGGCCCCCAAAGGATGTGAGCCCAGGGGCCTCATGGGACCGTGATCCGGCCCTGGTCCAACAAGACACGACCGCGAGACAAGGCTTTAAAACAAGGTGGATTTGCATCTATTTTTAGTCATTGTGCATCTTTTTGTGGTGGTTTTGCATCTATTTTTAGACATTTTGCATCTTTTTCTGGTGGTTTTGCATCTATTTTTAGCCACTTTACGTCTTTTTTTAAGTCATTTTGCATCATGGGACCGTGATCCGGCCCTGGTTCTGTCCATCTGATCCTGAATTAGCAGCTGGGTGCTTTCAATAGCCGAGTCCAACAAGACACAAGCCCGAGACAAGGCTTCCAAACCAGGTTGTCTTGGACTCTGGTTCTTAAGCGTCAGAGGGACGTGAAACAGGACGAGAGGAGCTCAAACGTGTTTGAAGTGAAATAAAGGTTCAGAGACAGTTTTGTGAAGCTGAAAGTCACTGTTGTTATGATTTGGCCCGATAAATACAATTGAACTGAATTGAATTGAACTGAAGGTGAAAGTGTTGCTGCTGGCAGGAAGGACAAAGGAAACCTTTTTAAAGGGTCTTTGTTGTTTGACAGGTCCGGCTTTAAAAACACCACACAGGCCGGCGGGAGGTGGCAGCTGCTGCCATGGCAACGTGAGGAGGAGGCGGGTCGCCGTGCAGGAGTGTGGACGATGTTTCTGAGAGTTACATCAGAGCGAATCTGAAACGGCTCAAACTCAGTTTCAAGGGTTTTCATCATAACGGGGTGAAAGGTCAAACACCTGACAGGCGGTGCTGAGGGATGAGCGGGTGAACCCTGTTTCACACCCAACTTCAGTATTTATATATTTATATACATATATATTTATTTATATATGCTGCAGACTCGTTTTAACTGCACGTTACCTACAGTCAGAGTGTTTACCGATAGAAAATATATTAAAATAATACAGAAAATATATTCAACACATATTTTTACATCCTTTTGACGCGGGCGACCCCACACGAAGAAACAAGACGACCAAATTTCAAGAGTCTGCTTATAGACATTTTGTAGTAATTTTGTTTCTCTTTGTCGTCAATTTACATCCATTTTTAGATGTTTTGAATTTCTTTGCAAGTGTTTTGCTTCTTTTTGTGTTGGTTTTGCATCTATTTTTAGTCATTTTGCTTCTTTTTGTGGTGGTTTTGCATCTATTTTTAGTCATTTTGCATCTTTTTGTGGTGGTTTTGCATCTATTTATAGTCATTTTGCATCTTTTTGTGGTGGTTTTGCATCTATTTTTAGTCATTTTGCATCTTTTTGTGGTGGTTTTGCATCTATTTTTAGTCATTTTGCATCTTTTTGTGGTGGTTTTGCATCTATTTCTAATCAGTTTGGATCTTTTTTAGTGGTTTCGCATCTATTTTAAGTAATTTTGCATCTTCTTGTGGTGGATTTGTATCTATTTATAGGCATTTTGTGTTTCTGTGCCATTGTTTTGTTTCTCTCTGTGGTCGTTTTACATCTATAATCACTTTCCATATCTTTGTCATCTCTGTGGTCATTTAGCATCACTTTATATTTGTTTTGAATCCCGTTCCCTGTGGTAATTCTTGGTTTGTTTGTGGTTGTTTTGTGTCTTCATATATTTTTACCTGGACAAGTTAAAACAAACACTCAGCAGCAGCAGCAGCAGCAGCAGCAGCAGCAGCAGCAGCAGCAGCAGCAGCAGCAGCAGCAGCAGCAGCAGCAGTAGAGTGTATGTCAGTGTATCCTGCGCTGTCATGACATGCAGCAGAATGTCAGACACTGAGCTTTTATTTTGAAGGTCTGGTATTTATGGAGTGTTTTTTACGGACCGCTGAAGCCGAACGAGAGTGTTTGATCCGCCTGAACGCGTCAGAGTGAATCAGTGTCAGGACGAAGCAGCAGCAGCAGCAGCAGCAGCAGCAGCTCTCAAGTGTTTCACATAAAAGGACGACCCGCTGGAGTCTACTGTCAGTGGAGTCAGCGAGGCGTTCAGGGTCAAACATGTGAAGCAGCCAATAAGTCCATCTTTACAGCCTCTAAACGCTTCCTTTAGTGCTGGACGCCTCATCTCATTTAGTGCTCTTAACATTTCATATAGTGCCACACCGGTGCATCGCTCTAACCCGTCACAAGGAACTGCATTCTTTAAACTGTAACAACTTATAACAATTAATAAACCACAACTAACGCACTTTAAAAGGACTAATAAATGGACTTGTACTTCTAAAGCGCCTTTCTAGTCTTCTGACTACTCAAGGCACTTTCACAGTGTTTGTCACATTCACCCGTTCACACAGACATTCACACTGATGGCAGTGGACATCTACAGACCATCTAATCTAATCTTTCACACCACATTCACACACCAAGGACACTTCGACATGTGGACCGGGGGAGGTGGGGATTGAACCGCCGATCTCTCGATTGGAGGACGATCCACTCTCCCACTGAGCCACAGTCGCCCAACATGGCATTAAACGATTTGGGACGCTCATAGTTGTACAATAAATTTATTTAAAAAATAAAATAATTAATGAGTAAATAAAAAAGGTGGACATATAGAGGTTTAAAAAAAATAAGTAAATAAAAAATATAAACATATAAAGAAGAATAAATAGAATAAATAATAAGTCAATAAAAAGGGGGAATATAAAGAGGAATAAATAAAATAATAAATAACTGAATAAAAAATGTGGAAATAAAAATAAAGCGAATAAAATAATAAATATGGTAAATAAAAAATATAAACATATAAATAGGAATAGATAAAATAATACATAAGTCAATAAAAAAGGGGGGAAATATAAAAAAGAATAAATAATAATGAATAAGTGAATAAAAAAGTGGCAATTTTAAGAAATAAAGTACAAAATAATTATGAGAATTTAATTTATTTTCAAATGTATTTGTTAATTTGTTTCTATTACATATTTGTTTATTTGTTTTGCTTAAAAAATGCTCTATTTCTTCTGTTTATATGATTGTTTATATATCCCCTTTTTTTCCCTTTTGCTTCATTTATTCAACACAAACCTTTAAATTTCTGTCTCTTCCTGTGTGAAATGTAAAAACAGTAAAAACTCTGACACATCTCTCCTGTAATTAAACGTTTTTCTGACTCGTCTCATTAACTGAAGTTCACTTTTTTAAATATTTCTGAGTAAAGTTTGAAGAAACAAACAACAGCAGCTCTTACCTGATTCTGACAGCTTCCTGCTGCTTCACTGTCACAGAGCTCCTTAAGATTCAGCTCAGTGCGCTCGCTCGCTGCTGCCCTTCAGCACACACACACACACACACACACGCGCACACACACACACTCACACTCACACACACAGGCACACACACGCATACTCTGGACCTCTGCAGGTTATTTTAAAGAGTGTTTGAAGCTGCAGACGGACGACAGGGAGACCCGTCCTCCAGCCGCCCTCCCTCTTCAGTTAACACACTCCCTCTCTGCAGGGTCTGACCCCGACACACACACACACACACACACACACACTGGGGTGTGTGTGTGTTGTTTGTCAGCTAACTGTGGTGTTAAATGAAACCTAACCAGAGGAGAATCGGCCCACAAACACACCCCGTGCGTACAGGTGTTGATAAGTGTTGATTGGACTCGTAAACGCTGTCAGCGACAGTTTTAACACTTTCACAGTTAAAGTAAAAAGTGTGACGCCGTGAACAAGTCCGCAGATCTGAAGCCCACCACATGGTCCTCACCCTGAAACTGATGTAACGGATACAATAAATCAGGCTCCTTCACACACACACACACACACACACTTTTCACATTTACTTACAGATGTTCCAACCCCTCTTTGTCCCTCTACGATGCCGATACCTGAACTTATGTGTCGGCCAGTACTGATCCGATACTGACGCTGCACGGATGTGA
The DNA here is from genome assembly GCF_963691815.1 of Echiichthys vipera. NCBI lineage: Eukaryota > Metazoa > Chordata > Actinopteri > Perciformes > Trachinidae > Echiichthys > Echiichthys vipera. The sequence continues at coordinate 3,588,281 of NC_139836.1, read as the reverse complement.
TCGCCATCTATGAGCCGCACGCAAGAACTTTTTATTATTTTAAAAGTGTATGTCCGGAGTTAAATCATCCCCTGATCTTTTCTATCACTTACAAACATCAAATAATCCATTTAGACGTGTAACAACTATTAACGGAGAAATCCAGGAGAGTCGCTAACAGCCGGACGTGGCTAACACTGATTAGCTCGGGGCAGTACGGTGAAGGCATTCGTTTAGGCATCGGTCGCCTCTTCCAATCTATTACGGGGACATGGAAAAAGTGTCCAGTACGATGCGGTTGATGAAGGAGGGGGATCCTCAGTAGCAGTCACACAGCGTGCAATAGGCAACGGTGAAAAATGTCACTCTGTTTGAAGCGTAAACATTATTCTCCGGCGCCCACGAGCTCACGGAAAAAAGCCTGCACACCGAGACTGATGCTACCTCTACCTGTAGCCACCTTTTGTGGTGGTTTTGCATCTATTTTTAATCGTTTTGCATCTTTTTGTGGTGGTTCTGCATCTATTTTTAGTCATTTTGCATCTTTATGTGGTGGTTTTGCATTGATTTTTAGTCATTTTACATCTTTTTTTAGTAGTTTTGCATCTTTTTTTAGTGGTTTTGCAGCTAATTTTAATAATTTTGCATCTTTTTGTGGTGGTTTTGTAACTTCTTTTAGTCATTTTGTGTTTCTGTGTCATTGCTTTGTTTCTCTCTGTGGTCGTTTTACATCTATAATCACTTTATGTATTTTTGTCATCGTTTTTTGTCTCTGTGGTTGTTTTGTGTTTATTTTCGGTCATTTAGCATCACTTCGTATTTGTTTTGAATCCCTTTCCCTCTGTTTGTGGTTGTTTTGTGTCTTCATATATTTTTACCTGGACAAGTAAAAACAAACACTCAGAAGCAGCAGCAGCAGCAGCAGCAGCAGCAGCAGCAGCAGCAGCAGCAGCAGCAGCAGCAGTAGAGTGTATGTCAGTGTATCCTGCGCTGTTATGACATGAAGCAGAATGTCAGACACTGAGCTTTTATTTTGAAGGTCTGGTATTTATGGAGTGTTTTTTACGGACCGCTGACGCCGAACGAGAGTGTTTGATCCGACTGAACGCGTCAGATTGAACACCGAGACTGATGCTATGTCAGATGCTAGCTCTACCTGTAGCCCTTCATCACACGCCCTCTGCGGGGAAAGTTTCTGTTTGGAACTTTCCATTGCAGACAAACGCAAGTCCAAGACAAAGACGAGTCCGAGTCAAAACCCCAAGGAAACTAAACAAGTCGAAACGCTGACGAGACAGAAAGAAGTCTGAGTCTAAGAACACACAAGACTGAGGCGAGTCCAAGTCAACAATCTTAATGGCCGCTAGAACCACGTGAGGGACAACTCAAATATCCTTTGCTCAACTAGAACCACAGAAAGGACCACTAGAACCATCTTAAGGACCACTAGAACCACCTGAAGGACAACTCAAATATCCTTTGCACCACTAGAACCACAGAAAGGACCACTAGAACCATCTGAAGGACCACTAGAACCACCTGAGGGACAACTCAAATATCCTTTGCTCAACTAGAACCACAGAAAAGACCGCTAGAACCATCTGAAGGACCGCTAGAACCACCTCAGGGACAACTCAAATGTCCTTTGCTCAACTAGAACCACAGAAAAGACCACTAGAACCATCTTAAGGACCACTAGAACCACCTAAGGGACCACTCAAATATTCTTTACTCTACTAGAATGACAAGATGGACCACTAGAACCATCTTAAGGACCGCTAGAACTACCTCAATGACTGTCAAAACAGAACAAAACCATCGAAAGCAATGCTAAGTTCTTAAGGAACACCATAACCACCGATAGTTAGAACTCCTCAAAGACCACTAGAACACCTCAAGGACCCAGAGAACCCCCTCAGTGACCTCCTAAAGTCTCCATCCCCCTCAATGACCACTGAATTCTCTTAGAGCTCACTGGAACCTCCTTGATGACAACAATTAAAGTCCAAACAGCCCGTAGAGAAAGAGCTGAATCACAATGGAGACAGAAACAAGTCAGCGTCAGAGAACACACGAGACTGAGACGTCAAAACAAGAGACGGAGACAAGTCTGAGCCAAAACATCAGCGAAATAGAGACACGCAAGTCTGAACACCTAGAAGAATGTAAGAAAAGACGAATCGACTGTTTGTTCATGCTGCGGCTGTGATGAACACTGCCGCCTGTAGGGGGCGCTACAGCAGCTCCGTCGTCTCGGGTCGTTGCTTTATCAGTGTTAATGTTGTGAGCTGGATATAAAACTGATCCCTGCTCAAATCATTCAGCCTTCAGGAAGTGTTCGCTCCTAGAGGAGACTCTCTCTCTCTCTCTCTCTGCTTCCTTTGTGTTGGCAACCTCGCTCAACCGTTACCCAGAATGCTCTGCTGTCGGTTCGGGACTCTTCTATCTGATACACCGCATAGATCTGTTGTGTCTGAACTGTATCAGATCCCAGAAGGCCGAGCGTGTCGGCATCAGACGCCATCTGTTTGTTTAAAGGCCTCTGTAAGAGAATCAGATATGAATGCAGATCAGAAGACGCCTCTCGGCCCGGCAGGCTGAGACTCGTCCGCACCTGAACGAGCTGCTGCTTTTCAAAAACGCCTTCAGGTGAGAGCGGCTCGGAGTCTGACAGACGGCATGCTGGGAAACAAGGTTAACTCTCTGCAGAGAAAAGCTCCTGATGTTGTTTCTGCCTGCAGGATTTAGCAGGAGCCTGAATATCCACAACATCAGAATCTCAGCGTTGGACTGACTGTGTTTGATGACGCAGTGGAGAACACGTCTCTCCAAAGTGTCAAATAAGTGTTCAACCACCCGAGGGACCACTCCAATATCCTTTCCTCAACTAGAACCAGAGAAATTACCACTAGAACCATCTAAGGGACCACTTAAATACCCTTTACTCAACTAGAACCCCAGAGAAAACCACTAGAACCAATTTAAGGACTGCTAGAACCACCTGAGGGACCACTCAAATACCCTTTACTCAGCTAGAAAACCAGAGAAGACCATTAGAACAATTTTAAGGACCACTAGAACCACCTGAGGGACCACTCAAATATCCTTTACTGAACTTAAACCACAGACAAGACCACTAGAACCATCTTAAGGACTGCTAGAACCACCTGAGGGACCATTCAAATATCCTTTACTCAACTAGAACCCCAGAGAAGACCACTGGAACAATTTTAAGGACCACTAGAACCACCTGAGGGACCACTCAAATATCCTTTACTCAACTAGAACGACAGAAAGGACCACTAGAACCATCTTAAGGACCACTTAAATACCCTTTACTCAACTAGAACCCCAGAGAAGACCACAAGAACCATCTTAAGGACCGTGAGAACCACCTAAGGGACCACTCAAATATCCTTTGCTCCACTAGAACCACAGAAAAGACCACAAGAACCATCTTAAGGACCGCTAGAACCACCTACGGGACCACTCAAATATCCTTTGCTCAACTAGAATGACAGAAAGGACCACTAGAACCATCTTAAGGACCACTAGAACCCTCTTAAGTACCCCTAGAACCACCTCAATAAAAGGACCCATAAAGTATTCCTAAATGACCTTTAGAACCACCTACAGGACCACTAGAACCTCTTCAGTGACACCTAGAACCTCTTGCAGTACCTCTAGAACCGTGTCCATCATTTCCCTCCCATATAGACAAGTCTCTTTGGATATTGAGAACATATTTGGTCACTGATGAAATATTCATGTGAGTATATGTTTGGGGTTCTGGTTCAATGTTCTGGTTTAGTGTTTGGGTTTAATGTTCTGGTTAATGTTTCTAGTTCAATGTTCTGGTTTAGTGTTTGGGTTTAATGTTCTGGTTAATGTTTCTAGTTCAATGTTCTGGTTTAGTGTTTGGGTTTAATGTTCTGGTTAATGTTTCTAGTTTAATGTTCTGTTGTAGCCTCAGGTTTAATGTTCTGGTTTAGTCTTTCTGTTAAGTGTTCTGGTTTAATGTTCTGGTTCAATGTTCTGGTTCAATGTTCTGGTTCAATGTTCTGGTTTAATGTTCTGGTTTAGTCTTTCTGTTAAGTGTTCTGGTTCAATGTTCTGGTTTAGTCTTTCTGTTAAGTATTCTGGTTCAATGTTCTGGTTCAATGTTCTGGTTCAATATTCTGGTTCAAAGTTCTGGTTTAATGTTCTGGTTTAGTCTTTCTGTTAAGTGTTCTGGTTCAATGTTCTTGTTTAGTCTTTCTGTTAAGTATTCTGGTTCAATGTTCTGGTTCAATGTTCTGGTTCAATATTCTGGTTCAATGTTCTGGTTCAATGTTCTGGTTCAATGTTCTGGTTAAGCGTTCTGGTTTAGTGTTTTGGTTTAGTGTTCTGGTTTAATGTTCTGATTCATTGTTCTGGTTCATTGTTCTGGTGCATTGTTCCGGTTTCCTGGTAGGTGGGTCACCATCTGTAACTGGATCTTTCTGTGACGATGTTTGGAAGCTAAATCTGAGCGCCGGTCGAACGCTGGTCGGCCGGCGCTCAGACGGTGGGTGGCGGGGGGTTTGTGGGGGTGTTGAGGGGTTGATGAGGGTCTAACCTGCAGAATGAACCGTAGCAGGAGCAGCTGGGAGATTCCTCCGCTCTAAACTGTGGTTGTGTGTGTGTGTGTGTCAAACCACCTGCCTCACAATGCCTCTCTGTTTATACAGGGAGAAGAATGGAGGGGGGAGGAGGGGGAGGCAGCCTTGACCCCTCCCTCACCACAGCAGCTGAGGACCCCCTCCACCTCCACCTCCACCCCCGTCCCCAATTTAACATTCAGATGGGGTTTAAACGAGTCACATATTTGCTTTAGCACTTCCTTTGTTCTTCTACGTCCAATCTTCTTTAAGGCTTCCTTCTCTTTTGTTTACTCTCCTAGCCCCTTGTTTACTTCATTGCTTCCTTGTTTCCTTTCTTCACTTCCATGGTTCTTTGTTTCCTTCTTTCAAAGCTTCCAGGTCTGAAAAGTGAAGCCAACAGTGAAGTGCCTTAAAGCTGCGTTCTCTCTCATGTCCAGCAGGGGGCGACGCCACCGGCTCCAAAAAGAGTCAATTTTTTTATAGAAGTCAATGAGAAAATGAGTCTAAACTTCTCACTTGATTTATTCCCTCAGTAAACATTTTCCTAAGGAGTTTATGTCTCAATCTCTAGTTTCAAGTCTTCTTCCTTACAGCACGTTGTTCATTTAGTAAATTATGGTCCCGTTTAGAGAAAAATAGACGATAAAGGCGATGCTTTAGGGCGCACTCACACTGTCCTTCCGCACCGGGCCAAAACAGGTTTTTCGGGTCAAGCCTAGTGCCTTTGACCAGTGTGAGTGCAACCACTGAGAGCATAACGGCGGCCAGCTGGCAGTCCAGCCCGTCTGAGAGAGGTGGGCTTTTGTAGAGCGCGTTTGCACATGTACAAGCACGAGCGTGCGCACGTGTACGAGCACAAGCGTGCGCACGTGTACGAGCACGAGGCCTACGGCGGTTCTGACGTCATTTCCTGTGCGCCTGTTGGGACGTAGAAAAAAGAAGGAGGGACCATGCACGGACATTTCAAACAATGGCGGTGAAAGGTTCACGTTGGTGTGATGCGGAGGTGGAGTGTTTACTGCAGATTTGGTCGATGAAAAGATTCAAAAACAGTCGACAAGACGCACAAAAACTCCGAGGTCTACGGAAAGATCTGGAAACAAAGCCATGCATCGCCATGACGTCATCAATGCGTGTGACGTGTTACGGCGTGATGACGTATAGGCAGCAAGAAGCATTCTCCGAGGCCCAGGTAGTGTGAGTACAAACGGGCCTGGAGGGGGGGACGAGGACCCTAAAGCACGGGGCACGGGACGGAAGGACAGTGGGAGTGCGCCCTTAGACATGGTACAGGTTTAGCGACACATAGACACGGCACTGTGTACGTTAAAGTGTAATTCTGGCGTAAAATCATCCCATTGTCTTTTTCGGCACTTACATACATAAAATAAGCATCGAGGTCAAGGGGTTTTTTTTGTTTAAGAACTATTAACGGAGAAATCCGGGAGAGTTGCTAACAGCCGGACGTGGCTAACAGTGATTAGCTCGGGGCAGTACGGTGAAGGCATTCAAAGGTCTTTTTTAACCACTAATGCTGCTGAAAATAACAGCAAACCTCTGCAGCAGCATGAGAAGAGTCCCTACACCCAAAACAAAGCATCAATGGGCTCCTTCCTTTGGGATTGACTTTGGTAATCCACTGTAATGGACTTTACTATGAGAGGAGCTGGTACAGGGGCCAGTAGGTAAGTCTTTAAAACACTCTTTTAATAAACTCTGGGTTCACTAACTACGCTGTTGGTTATTTCAGAGAGAATTGAGTACTGAAAAAGGGTACTAATGGGAACCAAATGTGAGGGACACACTCCCAGACCACCTCCAAACGTGGTCTGAGTGACTGGATCTCAACGCGGTGCAGTCCTGGGTGCATTCAGGTCTGAACGGGGGCACTGTTTTAAAAGCAGGAACCAATCGGTCGTCAGTATCAGACGAAGTTATTGATCAGTATCGATCCGCTCGGAGAAGTCTGACTGCAGCTTCTTCTTATCTGAGCTTTTTGATTCTGCTTTTGAAACATGTCAGAGGGACACCGGCAGCTGCCGGGACTCAAACCAGTGGCATGTTCTCCATACCTCCCATTACTCCCATAGCTCTCATATCAGAGGACAGAGGGGGGATCTGCATTGTTGTGGAGCAGCTGTACATTGTCTTCGTCTTTCCGTTCTGCAGGGAGACGATAATCTGCTCAACAGCTGTGTGTGTGTGTGTGTGTGTGTGTGTGTGTGTGTGTGTGTGTGTGTGTGTTTGTGTGTGTGTGTGTGTGTGTGATTTGATTGGTTGCATAAAGACAGAAAAGTCATGTCTCAGGTGGTCCTTCATACAGATGTCCCATCATGCACCTCATAAACAAACTGTGGCCTTGTGCGCTGAATAAGATGCAAAGATATAATTTAATTTGTATTATTTTTTTTAATAAAGTTTATTTTTTCTTTTAATATATTTGGATGTTTTTTTCCTTTACGTCCCGCATCCTCAGTCAGTCACTCCTGGTGTGTTGACACATTAAACATCACTGTATCTATCACAGTGTTTAAGTGTAAACACAAAGACAAATTCAGACAGAAACACTCTGTGGACACAACAACTCACCTGCAGACAAAACTGAGGGACACTGACATGACAACTTACCTGCAGACAGAACTGAGGGACATTAACACAACAACTCACCTGCAGACAGAACTGAGGGACACTAACACAACAACTCACCTGCAGATAGAACTGAGGGACAATAACACAACAACTCACCTGCAGACAGAACTGAGGGACACTAACACAACAACTCACCTGCAGATAGAACTGAGGGACACTAACAAAACAACTCACCTGCAGACAGAACTGAGGGACACTAACAAAACAACTCACCTGCAGACAGAACTGAGGGACACCAACACAACCCACCTGCAGACACGACTGAGGGACACTAACACAACAACTCACCTGCAGACAGAACTGAGGGACACTAACACAACCCACCTGCAGACACAACTGAGGGACACTAACAAAACAACTCACCTGCAGACAGAACTGAGGGACACTAACACAACCCACCTGCAGACAGAACTGGGGGACACTAACACAACTCACCTGCAGACACAACTGAGGGACACTAACACAACTCACCTGCAGACAGAACTGAGGGACACTAACGCAACAACTCACCTGCAGACACGACTGAGGGACACTAACACAACTACAACTCACCTGCAGACAGAACTGAGGGACACTAACACAACAACTCACCTGCAGACAGAATTGAGGGACACTAACACAACTACAACTCACCTGTAGACAGAACTGAGGGACACTAACGCAACAACTCACCTGCAGACAGAACTGAGGGACACTAACACAACAACTCACCTGCAGACAGAACTGAAGGACACTAACACAACCCACCTGCAGACAGAACTGAGGGACACTAACACAACCCACCTGCAGACAGAACTGAAGGACACTAACACAACTCACCTTCAGACAGAACTGAGGGACAATAACACAACAAGTTACCTGCAGACAGAACTGAGGGACACTAACACAACTCACCTGCAGACAGAACTGAGGGACTGTAGGGAACCTTGGTAAATCAATAATTAAAAATGCTTTATTTTTCTTTAAATAGAATAAAATTGTACAGAGTTTGGTAGGTGGCTCTCACACACACACACACACACACACACACACACACACACACACACACACACACACACACACACACACACACACACACACACACACACACACACACACACACACACACACACACACACACACACACACACACACACACACACACACACACACACACACACACTACTCTTGACCTTACTGCCATCTATTGACCATTGTCTGCCTGCATGTCTGTGAAATATTTTGACATATTTGTACTTTAACTAAAGTATAAGTAAAAATGCTCTGAGATCAAGCAAAAGTAGGTTAATACAGTAACCTCAGCTTGTTCTAAGTTGCTCCTCTTAAAATGGAGTCTGGGCTCAGGACGCACAGACCGGACAAATCATTTATTTGTAATTCTGTGCATCAACATAATACAAGGAAGGCAGGTACGGGTGATAATGTGCACGCTCATCCAAGGACTAACTCACTAAAGAGAACAGTGCTTTATAGAGAACAGAGTAAAATATCCTTCAAACAACAGGTTAAAGACAGACAGGTGAACAAACAGACAGACAGGTGAATAAACAGACAGAAAGACAGGTGAATAAACAGACAGACAGGTGAATAAACAGACAGACAGGTGAACAAACAGACAGACAGGTGAATAAACAGACAGACAGGTGAATAAACAGACAGACAGACAGGTGAATAAACAGACAGACAGGTGAATAAACAGACAGACAGGTGAATAAACAGACAGACAGGTGAACAAACAAACAGACAGGTGAATAAACAGACAGACAGGTGAATAAACAGACAGACAGGTGAATAAACAGACAGACAGGTGAACAAACAGACAGACAGGTGAATAAACAGACAGACAGGTGAATAAACAGACAGACAGGTGAACAAACAGACAGACAGGTGAACAAACAGACAGACAGGTGAATAAACAGACAGTCAGGTGAATAAACAGACAGGTGAATAAACAGACAGACAGGTGAATAAACAGACAGGTGAATAAACAGACAGACAGGTGAATAAGCAGACAGACAGGTGAACAAACAAACAGACATGTGAATAAACAGACAGGTGAATAAACAGACAGACAGGTGAATAAACAGACAGACAGGTGAATAAACAGACAGACAGGTGAATAAACAGACAGACAGGTGAACAAACAGACAGACAGGTGAACAAACAGACAGACAGGTGAATAAACAGACAGACAGGTGAATAAACAGACAGACAGGTGAACAAACAGACAGACAGGTGAACAAACAGACAGACAGGTGAATAAACAGACAGACAGGTGAATAAACAGACAGGTGAATAAACAGACGGACAGGTGAATAAACAGACAGGTGAACAAACAGACAGACAGGTGAACAAACAGACAGACAGGTGAATAAACAGACAGACAGGTGAATAAACAGACAGACAGGTGAACAAACAGACAGACAGGTGAACAAACAGACAGACAGGTGAATAAACAGACAGACAGGTGAATAAACAGACAGACAGGTGAATAAACAGACAGACAGGTGAATAAACAGACAGACAGGTGAATAAACAGACAGACAGGTGAATAAACAGACAGACAGGTGAACAAACAGACAGACAGGTGAATAAACAGACAGACAGGTGAATAAACAGACAGACAGGTGAACAAACAGACAGACAGGTGAACAAACAGACAGACAGGTGAATAAACAGACAGACAGGTGAACAAACAGACAGACAGGTGAATAAACAGACAGACAGGTGAATAAACAGACAGGTGAATAAACAGACGGACAGGTGAATAAACAGACAGACAGGTGAACAAACAGACAGACAGGTGAATAAACAGACAGACAGGTGAACAAACAGACAGACAGGTGAACAAACAGACGGACAGGTGAATAAACAGACAGGTGAACAAACAAACAGACATGTGAATAAACAGACAGGTGAATAAACAGACAGACAGGTGAATAAACAGACAGACAGGTGAATAAACAGACAGACAGGTGAACAAACAGACAGACAGGTGAATAAACAGACAGACAGGTGAATAAACAGACAGACAGGTGAACAAACAGACAGACAGGTGAACAAACAGACAGACAGGTGAATAAACAAACAGACAGGTGAATAAACAGACAGGTGAATAAACAGACAGACAGGTGAATAAACAGACAGACAGGTGAATAAACAGACAGACAGGTGAATAAACAGACAGACAGACAGGTGAATAAACAGACAGACAGGTGAATAAACAGACAGACAGGTTAATAAACAGACAGGTGAATAAACAGACAGACAGGTGAATAAACAGACAGACAGGTGAATAAACAGACAGGTGAATAAACAGACAGACAGGTGAATAAACAGACAGACAGACAGGTGAATAAACAGACAGACAGGTGAATAAACAGACAGGTGAATAAACAGACAGACAGGTGAATAAACAGACAGGTGAACAAACAGACAGACAGGTGAACACACAGACAGACAGGTGAATAAACAGACAGACAGGTGAACACACAGACAGACAGGTGAACACACAGACAGACAGGTGAATAAACAGACAGACAGGTGAATACACAGACAGACAGGTAAATAAACAGACAGGTGAATAAACAGACAGACAGGTGAACACACAGACAGACAGGTGAACACACAGACAGACAGGTGAATAAACAGACAGACAGGTGAATAAACAGACAGACAGGTGAACAAACTGACAGACAGGTGAATAAACAGACAGACAGGTGAATAAACACACAGACAGGTGAATAAACAGAAAGACAGGTGAATAAACAGACAGACAGGTGAATAAACAGACAGACAGGTGAATAAGCAGACAGACAGGTGAACAAACAAACAGACAGGTGAATAAACAGACAGGTGAATAAACAGACAGACAGGCGATAAACAGACAGACAGGTGAATAAACAGACAGACAGGTGAACACACAGACAGACAGGTGAACACACAGACAGACAGGTGAATAAACAGACAGACAGGTGAATACACAGACAGACAGGTAAACAAACAGACAGACAGGTGAATAAACAGACAGACAGGTGAACAAACTGACAGACAGGTGAATAAACAGACAGACAGGTGAATAAACACACAGACAGGTGAATAAACAGAAAGACAGGTGAATAAACAGACAGACAGGTGAATAAACAGACAGACAGGTGAATAAGCAGACAGACAGGTGAACAAACAAACAGACAGGTGAATAAACAGACAGGTGAATAAACAGACAGACAGGTGATAAACAGACAGACAGGTGAATAAGCAGACAGACAGGTGAACAAACAAACAGACATGTGAATAAACAGACAGGTGAATAAACAGACAGACAGGTGATAAACAGACAGACAGGTGAACAAACAGACAGGTGAATAAACAGACAGACAGGTGAACAAACAGACAGACAGGTGAATAAACAGACAGACATGTGAATAAACAGACAGACAGACAGGTGAACAAACAGACAGACAGGTGAATAAACAGACAGACAGGTGAATAAACAGACAGACAGGTGAATAAACAGACAGACAGGTGAATAAACAGACAGACAGGTGAATAAACAGACAGACAGGTGAACAAACAGACAGACAGGTGAATAAACAGACAGACAGGTGAATAAACAGACAGACAGGTGAATAAGCAGACAGACAGGTGAACAAACAAACAGACAGGTGAATAAACAGACAGGTGAATAAACAGACAGACAGGCGATAAACAGACAGACAGGTGAATAAACAGACAGACAGGTGAACACACAGACAGACAGGTGAACACACAGACAGACAGGTGAATAAACAGACAGACAGGTGAATACACAGACAGACAGGTAAACAAACAGACAGACAGGTGAATAAACAGACAGACAGGTGAACAAACTGACAGACAGGTGAATAAACAGACAGACAGGTGAATAAACACACAGACAGGTGAATAAACAGAAAGACAGGTGAATAAACAGACAGACAGGTGAATAAACAGACAGACAGGTGAATAAGCAGACAGACAGGTGAACAAACAAACAGACAGGTGAATAAACAGACAGGTGAATAAACAGACAGACAGGTGATAAACAGACAGACAGGTGAATAAGCAGACAGACAGGTGAACAAACAAACAGACATGTGAATAAACAGACAGGTGAATAAACAGACAGACAGGTGATAAACAGACAGACAGGTGAACAAACAGACAGGTGAATAAACAGACAGACAGGTGAACAAACAGACAGACAGGTGAATAAACAGACAGACATGTGAATAAACAGACAGACAGACAGGTGAACAAACAGACAGACAGGTGAATAAACAGACAGACAGGTGAATAAACAGACAGACAGGTGAATAAACAGACAGACAGGTGAATAAACAGACAGACAGGTGAATAAACAGACAGACAGGTGAACAAACAGACAGACAGGTAAATAAACAGACCTGTAGCTTGTTGTCCTGCTGCCTTCATGTTTGAATCCTCCTGCTGTTGCCAAGGTAACCTCCTCCATCTGCAGAAACGTCTCTGACGGGCTAACAGTTGGCAGTTAACAGCTAACAGTTAGCAGGTAACAGCTAGCGACTAAAGGCTAGCAGCTAACAGCTAGCCGCTAACAGTTAGCAGTTAGCGAACTTCGCCGCGTTAAATCTGCGTATTTTCCCAGAGGTTTGGATGAAAACACCTCGCGGACGGTGGAGGATATTTTATCCACTTAGTTTGACTTCTGACGACACAATGACGACAGCAGCACTTGTCAAACTAGCATTAGCATTAGCGAATCGGGCTGCAGCCGGTCACGTTCACAACCCTGGTAAATCACTTAAACTGTAGATTAGGCTAATGATCAATAACAGTAGGCCAGCTTGTTTTAATTTAATTTTTAGGCTAGCTTGTTTTTAGATTTAACTTAATTCAATGTATTTTAATTTGAGTTCATTTAATTTGAGTATTTTAATTTAGTTTAATTTAGTTTAATTCAATTTAATTTAGTTAAATTTAATTTAATTTAGTTTAATTTAATTCAATTTAACTTGATGAACAGTGTGTTCTGATGCCAGCAGGAGGTGATGTATCGCAGGTTGAATTTCTCACTTATTGTTACATCTCAGGGGCAAATACTGTACTTTTTTACTAGACTACATCTATTTTATGACTTAAGTTACTCTGCAGACTCAGATTATTAAAGCAAAATAGAACTAAACTCACTAAACTAAAGGTCTCTTTAGAAAAGTTAATTTTGACAAAAAACAACATCAAAAATACACACAAATCACAACATTTTAAAACATGTAAGACTTTGTGGTTCACAATTTGTGTATTTTATTGTTGTTTTTTGTCCAAATTATCAACTTTTCTAAAGAGTCTTCTTTAGTATGCTTAATCAAAAACATCGTCTAACTTAACCGTCTCCTTTAGTCGTCTAAACTTAACAGTCACCTTTAGTCGTCTAAACTTAACCGTCACCTTTAGTCTACTAAACTTAACCGTCACCTTTAGTCTACTAAACTTAACCGTCACCTTTAGTCGTCTAAACTTAACCGTCACCTTTAGTCGACTTAACTTAACCATCTCCTTTTGTCATCTAAACTTAACCGTCACCTTTAGTCGACTAAACTTAACCATCTCCTTTTGTCATCTAAACTTAACCGTCACCTTTAGTCGACTAAACTTAACCATCACCTTCTGTTGACTAAACTTAAACGTCACCTTTTGTCGTCTAACTTAACCGTCTCCATTAGTCGTCTAAACTTAAGTCACCTTTTATCGTCTAAACTTAAACGTCTCCTTTTGTCGTCTAAACCTAACCGTCTCATTTAGTCATCTAAACTTAACCGTCAACTTTAATAGTCTAAACTTAACCCTCTCCTTTGGTCGTCTAAACTTAACCGTTTCCCTTAGGTGTCTAAACTTAACCGTCACCTTTAATAGTCTAAACTTAACCGTCTCCTTTGGTCGTCTAAACTTAACCGTCACCTTTAGTCGTCTAAACTTAACCGTCACATTTGGTCGTCTAAACTTAAACGTTTCCTTTAGTCGTCTAAACTTAACCGTCTCCTTTTGTCGTCCAAACTTAACCGTCTCCTTTAGTTGTCTAAACTTACCGTCTTCTTTTGTCGTCTAAACTTAACCGTCTCCTTTAGTCGTCTAAACTTAACCGTCTCCTTTAGTCGTCTAAACTTAACCGTCAACTATAGTCATCTAAACTTAACCGTCACATTTGGTCGTCTAAACTTAAACGTTTCCTTTAGTCGTCTAAACTTAACCGTCTCCTTTTGTCGTCTAAACTTAACCGTCTCCTTTAGTCGTCTAAACTTAACCGTCTCCTTTAGTCGTCTAAACTTAACCGTCTCCTTTTGTCGTCTTAACTTAATTGTCACCTTTTGTCGACTTAACTTAACCGTCACCTTTTTTTTTCTAAACTTAAGCGTCATCGTTTTTCGACTTAACTTAACCGTCTCCTTTAGTCGTCTAAACTTAACCGTCTCCTTTTGTCGTCTAAACTTAACCGTTTTCTTTTGTCGTCTAAACTTAACGTCTGCTTTTGTCGTCTTAACTTAATAGTCACCATTTGTCGACTTAACTTAACCGTCACCTTTAGTTGTCTAAACTTAACCGTCACCTTTTGTCGTCTAAACTCAACCGTCTTCTTTTGTCGTCTAAACTTAACCGTCTCCTTTTGTCGTCTAAACTTAACCGTCTCCTTTTGTCGTCTAAACTCAACCGTCTCCTTTAGTGACTAAACTTAACCGTCTCCTTTTGTCGTCTACAGAGAGTGCTCCACCTGTAACTCCAATACAACAGATTTAGGTGTGTGACGTCAGCACGCAGGACGCGCACCGGAGTAACGGATGGAGGAGCGGGGGGGTCGGGATTCCTAAGGATTACCCGTCATGCCCCGCGGGTAAAGATGGCGACAGCTGAGCAGGGCAGCAGATCAACTTTATCCGAGCGGCTCTGAGTGGATTTTCTCCCGTCGGTCGGAGCGCCTCAGCCGGCTCCCTCTCCTCCTCCCGCCCGCTGCTGCTTCTCCGGATCTCCTCTCCGGCGGACCCCAGCGCTCCCCCACCGGATCGGTTTGAGCCCCCCTTCCCCTCCCCTCCCTCTTCTCCCTCTCCGCCCCACCGGAGGAGCAGACCGGAGCTCCGGCTAAAGTTTCATCTCCGCTCCGCCCTGCGGGACTTGTTTGTGGAGATAACCCGGATCGAGCCGCGCTGCCCGGCCTCACAGGTAAGCGCTGACCCGGGTTAGCTGTAGCACCGGAGGAGTGTGTGCAGGTGAACCGGCTCTGATGACTCGGTTTTGTTCGGTGTCGGTCGGTGTGTGACAGTTTTGGGTGGTGAACTGGGCCACGGTCAGACCCGCAGCTGAGTCTGAGCGGGTTTATCTCGGTGTTTACCGGGACTGACGGGGCCTGGTGCCGGTGTGGTGGTCAGGGACCGGTCGGGCCGGTGTCGGGCGGGTGTCGGGCGGACACAGCCCCGGTGTGTTGGTGGTGTTTTCCCGGCTCGCCTGTGAGACAGCACCGAGGGCTGCATTAACCCTCCCGTGCTTTTAGTGGAGAGACACTGAATCATTCAGAGTGTGCGCGTGCCCGTGCGTGTTTTTTTTTTTTTACACAGACTCGTGCACACCTTCATTACATCCACCTGCACCCCAGACAGCCAATCACAAGGCTGCATTACTTACTGGCAAAGCACCAACTTTCTGGGGCCTTCAGGGCCCTAAGACCCTCGGACCCTCAGGGCCCTCAGACCCTCAGATATTTAGGGGTCCTCAGACCCCCAGGCCCCTAAGACCCTTGGACCCTCAGGCCCCTAAGACCCTCAGACCCTTAGATTTTTAGGGGTCCTCAGACCCCCAGGCCCCTAAGACCCTTGGACCCTCAGGGCCCTAACTCCCTCAGATATTTAGGGAACCTCAGATCCTCAGGGCCCTAAGTCCTTCAAGGCCCTAAGACCCTCAGGCCCCTAAGACCCTCAGAACCTCAGGGCCCTCAGACCCTCAGATATTTAGGGGTCCTCAGGGCCCTCAGACCCCCAGGGCCTTAAGACCCTCAGAACCTCAGGGCCCTCAGACCCTCAGATATTTTGGGGTCCTCAGACCCTCAGGCCCCTAAGATCCTCAGACCTTTAGATATTTTGGGGCCCTCAGACCCTCAGGCCCCTAAGACCCTCAGACCCTTAGATTATTAAGGGTCCTCAGA
The DNA here is from genome assembly GCF_963691815.1 of Echiichthys vipera. Lineage (NCBI taxonomy): Eukaryota > Metazoa > Chordata > Actinopteri > Perciformes > Trachinidae > Echiichthys > Echiichthys vipera. Next base: position 3,571,847 of record NC_139836.1, on the reverse strand, counting down.
CCCTCAGGCCCCTTAGACCCTCAGACGCTCAGATATTTAGGGGACCTCATCTCCTCAGATTTTAAGGGGACCTTAGACCCTCTGGGGCCCCTTACCTTCAAGAGCCCTCAGATCCCCATGTGTCTATAGACCCTCAGGGGTGTAAAACCCGCAGACCCTCAGGGGTCGTCAGATCATCGGGCTCCTTAGACCCTCAGATATTTAGGGCCCCTCAGATCATCAGGTACTCAGATCCTTAGGGCCCCTTAGACCCTCTGGGGCCCCTTAGACCCTCAGAATATTTTCCATCCCTTATATTTGCCTTAAATCTGATTTAACCATGAAACGTCTTAATCATCAGGTACAAACGGGACAATTAAGACGTTGTGAAGCGATAAAATCCACATTTTTTTGTTTTGTTTTGGAGGATCTGGGTCCAGGTGGGTTCAGGGGCATTAATGATCCAGACTTATGACATCATTTCCTCTCATTTGTGTAATTTCAAAGTAAGGCGTGTGTCTGCGCTCATGCTAACCCCTTCAGCCTTTGGTTACTCAAGAGCTTTCAGTGTTAATATTAGATGAAGTGACTCGGGTTGTGAAGTGTAAACGTCTGCTCCTGCTCCGTCTTTTTGTTTTTTGTTTTTTACTGTTGTTGATGCTGCTGTTGCCATGGAAACAGTCAGTGAATACCCGGCCGTGTTTGTGTTTGTGTGTGTGTGTGTGTGTGTGTGTGTGTGTTTGTGTGTTTGTGTTAAATGGGAATCACGTTAACTCCACTGAGCAGCTTTGATCAGAAACTATAAGAATAATCTGTTTATTATCACTTAAGTTAATTTTCAAGCAAAAATCCTTCAAAACTTTTTTTTTACACAGACTCGTGCACACCTTCATTACATCCACCTGCACCCCAGACAGCCAATCACAAGGCTGCATTACTTACTGGCAAAGCACCAACTTTCTGGGGCCTTCAGGGCCCTAAGACCCTCGGACCCTCAGGGCCCTCAGACCCTCAGATATTTAGGGGTCCTCAGACCCCCAGGCCCCTAAGACCCTTGGACCCTCAGGCCCCTAAGACCCTCAGACCCTTAGATTTTTAGGGGTCCTCAGACCCCCAGGCCCCTAAGACCCTTGGACCCTCAGGGCCCTAACTCCCTCAGATATTTAGGGAACCTCAGATCCTCAGGGCCCTAAGTCCTTCAAGGCCCTAAGACCCTCAGGCCCCTAAGACCCTCAGAACCTCAGGGCCCTCAGACCCTCAGATATTTAGGGGTCCTCAGGGCCCTCAGACCCCCAGGGCCTTAAGACCCTCAGAACCTCAGGGCCCTCAGACCCTCAGATATTTTGGGGTCCTCAGACCCTCAGGCCCCTAAGATCCTCAGACCTTTAGATATTTTGGGGCCCTCAGACCCTCAGGCCCCTAAGACCCTCAGACCCTTAGATTATTAAGGGTCCTCAGACCCTCAGGCCCCTTAGACCCTCAGACGCTCAGATATTTAGGGGACCTCATCTCCTCAGATTTTAAGGGGACCTTAGACCCTCTGGGGCCCCTTACCTTCAAGAGCCCTCAGATCCCCATGTGTCTATAGACCCTCAGGGGTGTAAAACCCGCAGACCCTCAGGGGTCGTCAGATCATCGGGCTCCTTAGACCCTCAGATATTTAGGGCCCCTCAGATCATCAGGTACTCAGATCCTTAGGGCCCCTTAGACCCTCTGGGGCCCCTTAGACCCTCAGAATATTTTCCATCCCTTATATTTGCCTTAAATCTGATTTAACCATGAAACGTCTTAATCATCAGGTACAAACGGGACAATTAAGACGTTGTGAAGCGATAAAATCCACATTTTTTTGTTTTGTTTTGGAGGATCTGGGTCCAGGTGGGTTCAGGGGCATTAATGATCCAGACTTATGACATCATTTCCTCTCATTTGTGTAATTTCAAAGTAAGGCGTGTGTCTGCGCTCATGCTAACCCCTTCAGCCTTTGGTTACTCAAGAGCTTTCAGTGTTAATATTAGATGAAGTGACTCGGGTTGTGAAGTGTAAACGTCTGCTCCTGCTCCGTCTTTTTGTTTTTTGTTTTTTACTGTTGTTGATGCTGCTGTTGCCATGGAAACAGTCAGTGAATACCCGGCCGTGTTTGTGTTTGTGTGTGTGTGTGTGTGTGTGTGTGTGTTTGTGTGTTTGTGTTAAATGGGAATCACGTTAACTCCACTGAGCAGCTTTGATCAGAAACTATAAGAATAATCTGTTTATTATCACTTAAGTTAATTTTCAAGCAAAAATCCTTCAAAACTGGACCAGATTTGTTAAATTTCACTGCACAGAGGACGATATTTCACACTTCATGCGTCTATAATGATGTTTCAGACCAAACAATGAACGGATTAATAAAGAAAATGACATAAAAAATTAAAGGAATCATGGTTTTCATGTAGCGTTGTTGCCTCAGGGCGCCCTCACACTGTGCGTCCGTACCGTGCCCCGTGCTTTAGGGTCCTTGTCCCCCCCTCCAGGCCCGTTAGTACTCACACTACCTGGGCCTCGGAGAATGCTTCTTGCTGCCTATACGTCATCACGCCGTAACACGTCACACGCATTGATGACGTCATGGCGATGCGTGGCTTTGTTTCCAGATCTTTCCGTAGACCTCAGAGTTTTTGTGCGTCTTGTCGACTGTTTTTGAATCTTTTCATCGACCAAATCTGCAGTAAACACTCCACCTCCGCATCACACCAACGTGAACCTTTCACCGCCATTGTTTGAAATGTCCGCGCATGGTCCCTCCTTCTTTTTTCTATGTCCCAACAGGCGCACAGAAAATGGCGTCAGAACTGCCGTAGGCCTCGTGCTCGTACACGTCTGCACGCTCGTGCTCGTACACATGCGCACGCTCGTGCTCGTACACGTGCAAACGTGCTTTACAAAAGCCCACCTCTCCCAAACGGGCCGTGGACGGCAAGCTTACCGCTCATAGGCGTGGTACAGTTGCACTCACACTGGTCAAAGGAACCAGACTTTACCCGTGAAACGTGTTTGGGCACGGTACGGATGGACAGTGTGAGTGCGCCCTAATAAAACATATAGAAAACAAAGCTTGGGGGGGATATAGAAATGGTGTCATTACAAGCAGTGATGTCACCTCAAAACCCAGACTGGGTCGGTGCGTTCATGTGCGTCAGGTCGTAAGAGGTCAAAGTTCAGCAGACTTGAACTTTGTATCAGAAGAATCCAAACCTGATGACCAGGCACCTACTTTTTTGCTCCCCAGCCACTGTGGCTCATGGTTTTCAAAAGGTTACTAGCCACTCAGCATCCTCACTAGCCACACATTTGTACTCAGAGTATATGAAGACATAAATACACTATATAAAGTGCAGCTTCTTAGTGTGTGTGTGTGTGTGTGTGTGTGTGTGTGTGTGTGTGTGTGTGTGTGTGTGTGTGTGTGTGTGTGTGTGTGTGTGTGTGTGTGTGTGTGTGTGTGTGTGTGTGTGTGTGTGTGTGTGTGTGTGTGTGTGTGTGTGTGTGTGTGTGTGTGTGTGTGTGTGTGTGTGTGTGTGTGTGTGTGTGTGTGTGTGTGTCATCATAATGTAAAGTTACTTCTGATCGAATCGCAACATTTGACCTTAAAATTTTTTTAATGTCAGTGGACCTTGCGCCTCGTGTTTGTGTTTCCTGACCCTCACGGGGGTCAGAGGTCAGGCGGGTGTTTCCTCCCGACGTTTGGAGGTGCACAGCAACAAATCACTGTTAAATGTCACTTTAAATGTCAGACCTGCTGCGTGTGTGTGAGTGTGTTGTGTTCAGGTGTGATCTCAGCCCAGCGGTGAGTCTGACAGCTGTTACTTTATTCCCAGTGTTCAGAAACTGAAACATGATGTTTATTTTCACGCTCTCTCTTCGGCGAGGCTGTAAACTCCATGTTCAGACTCAAACGACTAGACTGAATCACTGCGAACAACAACAACAACAACAACAACGACTGGCGGGTGATTTACATTGCAAATACATGTGAAATGCTCAAACTCGATGTTGTTTTTGGTGTCATTTCCAGCTGTGACGAACATTTAAACATAGTTGAACAAAGCGTCGGACCTATCTGATGTTTCTACTGTGCTTACTTTACATTTTATTATTTTATTTACGTCAGTGAAAGTGATATCAATGAGATATGAAAGCATCAAACTTGCATCTTAGATGAATGACACGCAGGTTTATCCATTTGTTCCTCGCCCCTGTTCGCTCAGAGCTCTTAAATTGTACGTGCAGTATTTTTCTACCCAGAATTAAAGGTAAACATACATTTTGATTCAGTCTATAATTGGGATGGGCCATAATTCAATATGATAATAATAATAATAATATGGTATATATCAAGATATTGTGTTAGAAAATGACGTACCCTAAATAATAACAAGCCAACTCACTCAAATGTTTATATTCTACAATATTTTAAAGGGAATATTATTTTAAAATCGTGGTTTTGTTTTTACATCACACTATTTGTAAGTATGGGTATAAACGCGTATAGCTGGACAAATCTTTATTACATTTTTTCCTATTATTTCAATTGAAACGGTTTATTTTGCACTGAAATTCTCATTAAAGTGAGAAAATAATGTTTTAATTCACACACGCTTTACCGGTCTGTTATTTCATATAGACTTTATAAATGACCAGAAAACGTGCTGTATATGCATCGTTATATGATTAAAACACATTTCTTCAGACTTGCCTTCCACCTCCAATAATCCACTGACATTTAACTTTAATTTCTTCACTAATTGTTTCTAAATGTGCCTGTTTTTTAGCCGTGTTATCACTTTGAACTTACTTGTTCTTTAAATGTCGCCTACCTGTTTTTAATGTACTCACATGCAGCTTTCCTGTTTTAAATGTACTTGTTTTAAATGTATTGGTCTTTATTGCACTATTTAAAGTGTCTTTGAGTACCCTGCAACGCCCTATACAAATAAAATGTATTATTATTATAATATATATATATGTTGACGTAAATCTTTAAAAAAAAAAACACAAATATATAGTTTCATCAATCATTTTTGAACAGCTGGGGACATTGTTGGGGACATTTAATGGTCTTAATTGTGGCAACAGGTCGTGTAAATAATAAACTACGTCACCCGCATTGATGTGTTTTAACCAAAGGAAGGAAAAAGATCGAAGGCTGTGGCACAAACACACACACACACACACACACACACACACACACACACACACACACACACTACTAGTTATTGATGTTTGAGTTGTCTCTGATTGCGACATGTGTCGATAATTCATATATTTAATATACCGCTCATACCACCCAGCCCTCAGTCTGGCTCCTATAGAGCTGTACTCTACGGTTGCTAGGAAACAGTGTGAGTCTGTGTTTTCTCTGTAATGTCAGCAAACAGTGACAGGAAGTGATGTCAGAGCCTCTGTGAGGGAATCTGACTCTGACTGATAGTGATGATGGTTCTTCTGACTGAATGACACCCCCCGGTTAAAAATAACTTGCTTGATGGTCTGAACTCTGCCGGCTGGACTCTGCCTGTCTGGACTTTGATGGTCTGAACTCTGCCGGTCTGGACTCTGCCGGTCTGGACTCTGCCGGTCTGAACTCTGCCAGTCTGAACTCTGCCGGTCTGGACTTTGCTGGTCTGGACTCTGCCGGTCTGGACTCTGCCGGTCTGAACACTGCCGGTCTGGACTCTGCCAGTCTGAACTCTGCCAGTCTGGACTTTGCCGGTCTGGACTTTGCCGATCTGGACTTTGCCGGTCTGGACTCTGCCGGTCTGGACTCTGCCAGTCTGAACTCTGCCGGTCTGGACTCTGCCGGTCTGAACACTGCCGGTCTGGACTCTGCCAGTCTGAACTCTGCCAGTCTGGACTTTGCCGGTCTGGACTTTGCCGATCTGCACTCTGCCGGTCTGGACTTTGCCGGTCTGCACTCTGCTGGTCTGAACTCTGCCGGTCTGGACTTTGCCGGTCTGCACTCTGCTGGTCTGAACTCTGCCGGTCTGGACTTTGCCGGTCTGCACTCTGCCAGTCTGAACTCTGCCTGTCTGAACTCTGCCGGTCTGAACTCTGCCGGTCTGAACTCTGCCGGTCTGGACTTTGCCGGTCTGAACTCTGCCGGTCTGGACTTTGCCGGTCTGCACTCTGCCGGTCTGAACTCTGCCGGTCTGGACTTTGCTGGTCTGGACTTTGCCAGTCTGGACTCTGCCGGTCTGAACCCTGCCAGTCTGAACTCTGCCGATCTGGACTCTGCCAGTCTGGATCCTGTGTGTGTCAGAGGGAATCTGAGCTGTGCGTCCTGCTGTGTCCACCTGTTCAGGTGTGTGTTTCAGTCTCAGATGAAGTCTGTTTGGTTTCTATTTCAGGAGTCAGGAACGTCATATGAGCTCAGCTTATCAAGAAACTGTGAAGGTGACTTCAAACTAAGCTGTGTATCAGTTATTTCCCAGACCCAAACACAAGGATCAGAGAAAAAAGACATTCATACTGTCATCTGACAAAGACAGTAGTCGCGCTGATGTGAGAGTATTCACCTATTTGATAAAGACAGCGGTCTCTTGATAAAGGCGGCACTCTCTGCAATAAAGGCGGCAGTCTCTCCGACAAAGGCGGCAGTCTCTCCGACAAAGGCGGCAGTCTCTCCGACAAAGGCGGCAGTCTCTCCGACAAAGGCGGCAGTCTCTCCGACAAAGGCGGCAGTCTCTCCGACAAAGGCGGCAGTCTCTCCAACAAAGGCGGCAGTCTCTCCAACAAAGGCGGCAGTCTCTCCGATAAAGGCGGAAGTCTGGAAAGCGGAAAGCTGGTGTTAGCTCCAAGAATGGCAATTGTCTATTTGAGAAAGGCGACGGTCTATCCGAGAGAGGCGGTTGTCTCTCTGATAAAGGCAGTGGTTGCTCCGAGAAGGGATTTAGTTGCTCTGATAAAAGCGACAGTCTCTCCAACCAAGGCGGTAGTCTTTCCATAAAGGCGGCCTTGTCTCCGATAAAGGCGGCAGTCTCTTGGTAAAAAGGGTAGTAGCTCAAAGAAAGACTGCAGTCTCGCCAATAAGGGTGGCAGTCTACCTGGTCTATATGAGAAAGGCGATTGTCTCTCCAATAAAGGTGTTGGTCTCTCTGATAAAGGTAGTGGTAGCTCCAAGAAAGGTGATGGTCTATTCGATAAAGGCGATAGTCTCTCAGATAAAGGCGATAGTCTCTCAGATAAAGGCGATAGTCTCTCAGATAAAGGCGATAGTCTCTCAGATAAAGGCGGTAGTCTCTCTGATAAAGGCGGTAGTCTCTCTGATAAAGGTGGTGGTAGCTTCATGAAAGGCGATGGTCTATTCGATAAAGGGGATAGTCTCTCCAATAAAGGCAGTAGTCTCCCGGATAAAGGCAGTAGTCTCTCCAATAAAGGCAGTAGTCTCCCGGATAAAGGCGGTAGTCTCTCCAATAAAGGCGGTAGTCTCTCCAATAAAGGCGGTAGTCTCTCTGATAAAGGCGGTAGTCTCTCAGAGAAGGGATTTAGTTGCTCTGATAAAGGTGGTAGTCGCCCTGAGAAAGGTGTTGGTCAAGTACAGTAGTTGTCCCGATCAAGGGAAGAGTTGCTCTGTCAACGGTAGTAGCACCAAAAAAGACAGTAGTCTCTCCAAAAAAAGGCGTCAGTTTCTACAATGAAGGCAGTGGTCGCTCGCAGAAATGATATAGTTGCTCTAAATAAAGGTGGTAGTCGCTCTGGGAAAGGTGTTAGTCTCCAAGTACAGCTGTTGTCCCGATCAAGGGATTAGTTGCTCTGTCAACGGTAGTAGCACCAAAAAGGACGTGTCGTTCACGTGGCGGAAGTCGCCACGTGAACGACAGAGAAAGTAGTCACCCCAAGAAGGTTGTCAGTCGCCCCGATGAAGGTGGTAGTCATCCTGAGAAAGACCAAGGACTTTAGTCTTCAAGCTGATCTTTATTTACGGTGCAGAAACATCTGTACCACAGTGATGACGGCAGAGCAATGAACATTAACATCATTACACCTTGTGCGTAAACAACAACATATGAACATAGAAACAGAGTGACGACCTGAAGGTGAGAGCACGAAGAGCAGTTGATGGTCACGTGGTTTTGTTCTCAGGCTCTGATGTGACCAAGGGTTTCTTTTTCTGCAGAGAGGCCGCATTTATATTTCATCAAAGTGAAGCCGTCCTGTTGTGTTCGCTTCAGCGGAGCGGAAATGTTGTTCTGTCTGCTGAGCGGAGTTCAGCAGAGTCCATCTGGATCTACTGTCCCACCTCCTCGCCTTCAGACCAGTCCAGACCAGGAGCACCAGTCAGGTGACCTGTCCGTCCAGGAGGTGTAGCAGAGACTGAAGCTCCAAAGTGGAGGAAATAAAGAGTTGTAGGAGGAAGAGAAGGAAACGGGGACATGGAGCACACGAAGGTAACAAAGTGGAAGTGAAGGAAACAAAAAGGAGGACATGAAGGAAACATGAGGGAAATAAAAAGGCACTGAAGGAAATGAGGGGGAAGTAAAAGAAGGAAGGATGGAAAGGAAGAAAGCGGAGGACATGAAATAAAGATACATGAACTTGTGTTTTCCTGGAGGTTGTTCAGAGTGTCCTGTGTTGTGTTTTCGTCCGGCTGAAGGTGACGATCCGGGTCAGCTCTGCTTTCGTATGCTGACTTTATTTCGAGTCGGACAGAAGTGATCTCCGAGCGTGTCCTTGAGTCGTCCTCTCTGTCTCTGCTCGCCGTGTTTCATGTCGTCTCACTGTGAGCGGAGCTGATCGCTGTTACGTTCATTATCATCCCGACTGGAGTTCATTTATAAATTATTTAAACTCAACTCAGCTTCTGCAAAAACGCACTTAAGCGTGTCTGAGAACGGAGAAGGGCGTCCTGGGTTAATGTCACGGCCCAGAATGCATCGGGGCTGATAAACCTTGGTGATATAAATCTGTATTTGTGTAACAGTCGACTGATGTGTTTGGAAATACCAAATGAGGGCGTTTGACATTCCGCTAATTATACTTCCTGACCTCCGCCCTTTCATCTAGATGTGAGACGGTTGAGATGTTTGGTGAGGGGGAGTTAGCATCAGTTAGCACGTGAGACATGCTAACTGATGCTAACATTTCATAGAGAAACATCGGATCTGTGCACGCGCGTCTTGGCACGGGCTTGTTAAAATGAGTGCTGCAGCGGCCGGGTTGGATTCTGACCTGCGGCCCTTTTGCTGCACACTCTCTGTCTCTTTCACACACACACACACACACACACACACACACACACACACACACACACACACACACACACACACACACACACACACATACTAACACATACACACACACACACACACACACACAGACCGTACTGCATTTGGGGTGACAGCCTGTCCGTCAACACACACTTTTACAGCGCCTGGAGTTTTTAAGGTGGAGTGTTTTCTTTCATGTCACTTGTACATAAGTTGACGTTGTGAATCCCACGGGCCGCCTTAAGTCAAACTACAACTATTTCTCACTTTGAGAAAGAACGGAGCGCCGCCGTATCACTGATCAGCTGATCACCGGCGATCGAAACCCTTTCAGACTGATACGTCACCTCTGGAGTCGCGTAAATCCCTCCGGGGCCTTTTTTTGTAGTGGAAACACGGCGAGTGAACGGACTTTTGACTTTCCGAGCTGCAACATTTGACCCTAATGGGAAACACACCTATTGACTCTGGAAGGAGTCAGATTCCTCCATCCTCACATCCCTGCTGGCAGGAGTTAAGGCGCGAGAGAGGCATCCTGTCGGCTGGATGGAAAAATGTTTTATTTAGAAACCGCGTCTCCGTTACAGTACAGAGTTTGCCTGACGGGTTGATTCATACATTCATATACGGTTTACGTAAAGACTTTATATCAGTCATGGTTGGTGACACGTTTTCTGCTGAGCGTCTGATTGATTAGTCAGCAGTTTGAGCTGTTGTTGTTGGTCTTATATATATTTTGTGTGTGTGTGTGTGCGTGTGCGTGTGCGTGTGTGTGTGGGATTACACGGCACAGGGGTTTATCTCATCTCAGAGAGGATTATGGGTAGGATGAGCTTCATAGTGACTTTGCTGCTCTCTGATTGGCTGATGTGCGTTGCTCCCTCGGCTGTGTGGAAAGACAGACCAATAAAACCTGACCTGGAGTCTGTTTATGACTAACTTAGTGCAGGTTGAAGCACTGATACTACACTTAATAGTGTAGTAACATGTCCGTCTAATACCACAACAGAATGGCGTTGGTTTGAACACATGTGACCGTGTGACACTCGTCTCAACAGCGGCTGATAGTTGAAAGGCATTGTGGGAAATGCAGGAGGACGTGTTTGGTGTGTTTGGGAGCAAAGCTGTCGTCAGCACGTTAATGCAGGTTATAAATAACATAAATGATCATGATATCATTATTCACAGTTGACTCAAACCGTCTCTAAACTGGCTGATTTTGGATTTGGTGGTCTGGAAGCTGATTCATAAACTTCTCTTCAACCAGCCGTGTGATGTAATCTATGTTTTATTGATGACATGATTTGCAGAAAGCTTGATGCACGGTTATAATCTGGCGTGATGGAAATCTGTGTGTAACAACCGGGAACAGGGCTGACCTCATTCAGCTGCGGCTTCAGTATTTCCCTGTTTAAACCCTTTTGTTTCATTTGTTCTTTGGATAAAAATAAAGTTGTTTTTTTAACCTAGAAACACTGATGAACTCAGGCGATACTGTTGCAGATGAATCGGTGGATCTTTTAAACGTGACAGACGGACCTGCAGACAGTTTTCTGTGTATTCTGAATTTTCCCAGCATGCCATCTGCTGCAGTTTGACCTTCAGTTGGAGCCGAGCGTGTTGTTCAGACGCCAGGTTGTCAGCTGGAAGCTTCGGCTCCTTTCACGGACGCTTTGTCGAGTTCTTCCGGACGGACAGACGGCCGTAACACACACACACACACATTCACAGCATGGTGTGTGTGCTTATTTAAATCTTGCCCAAAGACGCCACGTTCTGTAAAAACATATTAAAACGAAATGATTTTATTACAGATGGGTCACAGCAGAGGTTCAGTGTGTTTCCAGTCTGGGAAGTGATGGCGTTTTTACACCAGGTGAGGGGGCGGGGCTTCTTTCCTGAACAGGTCTGAGATCAGTCAATGTGTCCCGTTAGATTCTCTCTGTCGATGCTAACGAGCAGCTGTGGAATTGACGTATAATTAGGCTAATGGGTCCACCTGGCAGACTGCCTGCTGTCCCCCTACAATGACAGAGTCTCTGCCTGCAGACGACACTGAGGGAGAAGAGCACCCGCTGTGAAGCTGCTGATTCAAACTGGGACAAAATATCAAACTGGGTTTGAGTCCGCCATTTTGTTTATTTGAAGAGTCACGCCAACCAAATGAGAAAATAACATTTGTTTTGCTTCACAGACACAGGACAATTCTGTGGCAGCAGAGAAATGTGTCGGTTAAAATAAAATACATGAACTTTAATACAAATTGCATTGTTAAATTATGAAGCTGTTATAGTTTTTAAAATAGTGTTTTTACCCGTTAGGCTAATGGATTCAAACACAGGCTGTCTTTAACCTGTCTTTAGCTGTTAGCCTGTCTTTAACCCATCTTTCTAGCTATTAGCCTGTGTTTGAAGCCATTAGCTTGTCTTTAACCTGTGTTTGTAGTTATTAGCCTTTTTTTGTAGCTGTTAGCCTGACTTTAACCTGGGTTTCTAGCTGGTAGCCTGTTTGCAGCTATTAGCTTGTCTTTAACCTGTGTGTGTGTAGCTGTTAGCCTGACTTTAGCCTGTGTTTGTAGCTGTTAGCCTGACTTTAACCTGTGTTTGTAGCTGTTAGCCTGACTTTAACCTGTGTTGTAGCTGTTAGCCTGACTTTAGCCTGTGTTTGTAGCTGTTAGCCTGACTTTAACCTGTGTTGGTAGCTGTTAGCCTGACTTTAACCTGTGTTTGTAGCTGTAAGCCTGACTTTATCCTGTGTTTGTAGCTGTAAGCCTGACTTTAACCTGTGTTGGTAGCTGTTAGCCTGACTTTAACCTGTGTTGGTAGCTGTAAGCCTGACTTTAACCTGTGTTGGTAGCTGTTAGCCTGACTTTAGCCTGTTTTTGTAGCTGTTAGCCTGTCTCTAACCTGGGTTTCTAGCTGTTAGCCTGACTTTAACCTGTGTTTGTATTCATTAGCCTATCTTTAGCCTGTTTGTAGCTGTCAGTGCTTATCCAGAACATGGCCTGTTACTCATATTATGACAGTGAGACCTCCAACAGACAAAAGGAATGCATTTTATTGAAAAAGTAAATCATCCAGTGGACCGGATTGCACCCATCGGAGGGCCAGTTTTGGCCCCCGGCTCGTGTGTTTGACACCCCTGCTCTAGCCTGTGTTTGTAGCTGTAAGCGTCCTCCGGTACCCTGTCAGGTGTGTCGCCGGCTGACTGACAGCAGGTATTGATGGTGTTTTTCCACCCGTCTTGTGTTTCAGGTTGTCCTGAGGCTCACATGCTCAGAGGAGGAGCAAGAGGACTGAGTGTGTGAGGACGGACACTGCAGAGAGGATGAAGAGTTTTCTGTGCTGACGTACAAGGTGAGGATGTATTCATTCACTACACACACACACACACACACACACACACACACACACACACACACACACACACACATACACATACAGTGGCCTTGGCTCTTTTCTCTCTTTTGAATAGCTAATTTTTTATCCTCCATGTTTTTCCTCTACTGTGGGCTGATGGAGTCATAATGATGTGGATTTCATTGTGAACATTAATGAAGCGGTCTAACTCATTATCTGTCACACTGACACATGATTATTTTACATCACGTTAATTCAGATGACAATAACCCCCGGAGATACGAACTCAAGTGTCAGGAATCATGCTACACAAAAGATCTTTCTTTCTTTTCACGGGTCACGATGAAGTCTGAACGGGGGAGTTTTCAGGCTACGACGGAAGATGTTTAGGGTTTCTGCAGAAAAGACAAACAGAAAAGATTTTGTTGAGCCGTAGCTGGCTGGGTTGTAAGGTTTTGACCATGTCCTCATTGTAAGAGGAGCCAGAGACATTTGCAGCATGAAAGGCAAGTACCAGGTCCTTGAATTTGCATTTGGGATCCCGTCGAGGGTGTAAAGCAGCAGTGTTGTGGGTTGCAGAGGCCCTATCATGCTAGTTTATCATATTTGTATTTTTTGGGTCAGCTACGATAGGTCTACATGCTTTGATTTAAGAAAAAACAAAAAGCCCAGTGTGCTCTGATTGGTCGGCTGGTCCGCTCTGCTGTGATTGGTCAACTGTTTCTGCTGCGTACCGGGAGATGTTACGCCCCTTACCGTATACGGAATCAGTGACCTCAGCAAGTGGAAACCCCGTCTATATTGAATCAACATGCTAACGTTAGCTTTAACAGGTTAACCTCCAAAATAAACAGCATAATAGCATAAAAGTGGCCGAACTCACAGCTCCCAAGTTTGAGCCTGTGTGTAGCAGCGTGACCAATAGGGAAGTCAGGATTATTCTACGAATTCCGGGAATTAAAAGAAATTGCTAAGGACGACGAGAACCTAGCGTTCAGAGGTTAGCACAGCCAACCCAGAACGTCTTTATTTGGCACTTTGGTATTAATAACACGACTATAAAACATTATAACAACATTTGTAGATCAAAAAAGCACAATAGGTTCTATTTAAAGACCAGCTGGGCGGCTGAATGCTGGATGAGACCAGCTAGGAAAGATTTGCAGTAGACTTGTATGAGAGGATGAGAGCCTGAACGAAAAACCTACTTCGCCTTCTGGGTGATAAAAGGACGTATTCCTCCTGATGTTGTGGAGCATGAACCTGCAGGAGTGGGTTGTTGCAGCGACGTTGGGACACCAGGTTTCTTGCAGCTCGGTTTTGTCCAGATTGAGCTTCAGGTGGTGTCGACATCCACTTAGAGACGTGAGCCAAACATACAGAGATTCATGCTGCCGTTTTTTCTTAACACAAGGGTACAAAAATAACTGTTTGTGCCGACTTTATCAGTAGTGTTCAAGTAGGAAAAGCCTCTTGTGTTGGGAATGCAGAGTTGGCGACACAAAGGAAGAGATTCATGCTGCAACTGGGGTTTCAGACCGGGGTCAGGACAGAAATAGTTGTGTGTCATCTGCATAGCTGTGTTAAGAAAAACCTGACAGTGTTTTGGTGTAAAGAGAGAAGAGGATGGGACCCAGAACAGAGCCCTGGGGGACTCCACTTGTGAGGCTGCGAAGTCCAGACTCAGATCACACTGTATTATGTTTCAGTATATTATAGAGTTGTGTGTAGTGTCATCTTGTCAGGCTCCAAGTAATGTGTAGAGGCTTGAACCAGATCACAGGAGGTGGTCCTCCTCACTTCTTCTTCTCTGGTTTCCCTGTGTTGTGTGTGTGTGTGTGATCATGAACATTTTCTTCTTCTTCTGTTTTAATGGTGTGAACATAAACGGCTGATCCTGCGTGTTTGTTTCAGGTGTTTCAGTGGATGAAGTCAGCTCTGGAGCAGCTCACCTTTCAGGTACAAACACCCCGTGAAACAACTAATGATGTCACTTCCTGCTTCTGAACTGATCATGTCACACACAAACTCTGAAACATCAGACAGACTTTACCATCTTTCTCCAGCTAAAGGTCTTCAACAGTGAATTGTTGGCTTCTTCAGGGGCGACAGTGGCTCAGTGACAGAGTGGGTCGTCCTCCATTAGAGAGATTGGCGGTTCGATCCCCACCTGTCCACCTCCACATGTCGAAGTGTCCTTGGGCAAGACAGTGAACTGCCCCTAATTGCGCCTCGTGCTGCGCATGGGTGTGTGAATGATTAGATTAGATGGTATGTAGATGTCAGACCTAGAGAACTCCTCCAGTACCAATTCATGCATGTTAACAGCATTCCCGGAGTGATATCGGGTTGCGCGTCTGCACAGTGGGTTATTACTGCCTCCCTCTACTCTGCGGCAGTGGCTTTTGACCCGTAAAACAACAACACAATCTTTTATACCTTTAAACAGAGGGAGGACTTCACCACGGCAACTAACATCACTACTAAGAAAACTCGTTTCTGTCTTAATTCAGTCCAAAAGTCGGCCATTTTCCCCACGTTTGTAATTCCTACAAAGTTGAAACGTACTCCGACCAGCTGTATGTTAGCGTAGCGCCACCTACTGCACAGGAGGAAGAGTTACTCCGTCACTTAACCCCCGCTCATGTGTACGTGCAGAACTTCAATAATCTGATTATTCCCTAAACCATGGAAAGACCATTTCCCGGTGACTGATGTGCAGGTAGACGCACTGACAGTTAGTCCCGCTGCTTAACGTTGGTCCTCCCGCGGCGCTCATTGATTGATCTGACAGTCGAGGAACCGCAGTTTCATGTCTTGATAACAAAGAATCCGTCACTTCGGTTGATTTCAAAGGTCTGGACCCAGGTAAATGTAAGTGAATGCTTTGCTCAGTCATTCTGCTCACATCAGAAGTGAGCGTTTAATAGCTTATTTAAAAAAAGGGGACTGTGTTTTCCCTCGGCCCACACATCCGCCTCACTTTTTTGCACCTCTCACCAGCTGAAAATGAGCTGCAAAAAGCGACCTGCTTCTCTGAGAAAAGACGAGGAGGGTGAGGAAAGAGGGAAGAAAGGAAGAAGGGCGGGGGGCGGGGAGGAGAAGAGGAAAGAGTGGAAGGAGGAAAGCTGTAAGGCGGACATGATGGAATAAGTGGATGAGGGCAGAAAGAAGGGAATAAATAATAGAAAACAGGAAAACATGAAAGGACAGAGCAAAAGAAAGAACGAGGACACAAAGTGGAAAAAGGAAAATGTTAAAAGAAGAAGAGGAGATGAGAGCTGCCGCATCGGAGAATCAGATTAGAACTAAAAGGTCCTCACAAATACAGTAATATTAAATGCATATGCATGTGTGCTGCGTGAGAGCAGAGCATGCTGGGTAGATTCGCTCGGGGCGGATCGAATGTAAAATTCAGAAGCTGCAGTCAGGCGAGTTCTCCTCCTCTTCCTCTTCCTCACCTGAGACTCACGCACCTGTCCGCCTCTTCGTCTCTGAGGAGTTCAAAACGTGCGGATTCATCCGCCGCAGAAAATAGTCCCCGACAAACACGGACGGATTCAGAGAAAATGGGCCCCTGGGCTCAGACATGTAAGGGGCCCCCACCCTGTCTACACAGGAACAAGACACCCACTCTGAAACTTTGCATTTCTGTAGTTGTTTTGGGTCTTTTTTAGTAATTCTGCGTAAAATATAAACGTTTTACGCTTTAGTGGTAATTTTGCATCTATTTTTAGTTGTTTTGCATCTGTTAGCTGTCTCTTTGTTGTCATTTTGGGTCTATTTGGAGTCATTTTACATCTTATTTGAGATGTTTTATGCTTCTTTGTGGTCATTTTGGATCTATTTTGAGTTGTTTTGCATGTCTTTGGGGTAGTTTTGTGTCTTTGTAGTCATTTTGGGTCTCTTTGTAGTAATTCTGTATACAATTTTAAACCTTTTACGTTTCTTTTTGGTCGTTTTACATCTATTTTAAGTTGTTTTGCAGCTTATTTGAGATGTTTTGCAGCTTACTTGAGATGTTTGGCATGTCTTTGGGGTAGTTTTTTGTCTCTTTATAGTATTTTTGTAACAATTTTCAGTCTGTCTGCTTCTCTTTGTGGTTGTTTTTGTATTTCTGTAGTAATTTTGGGTCTCTTAGTAGCAATTTTGCACCTCATTGTATTCATTTTGCATCTAATTTTAGATGTTTTATACTTCTCTGTGGACCTTTTGTATCTATTCTCTCTTGTTTTGCATGCTTAGTGGTCATTTTATGCCTCATTGTAGGCATTACGTGTATGTTTCTGATTGTTTTGTGTCTATTTTCAGACCTTTAGTGTCTTTTTTTGGTCGTCATGTAGCTTCTCTTAGTCAACGTTTAGGTGTTTTTGTATTATTTCTACAACAGTTTGTGTTTTTGTGTGCCTGGCAGGCCCCTTCGGTGCTCCATCCATGTCAACAAAGTCACTATTTCCTCCTGTTTGTTTGTTTGTTCGACAGTATTTAGTGTGTTTGTGTGTTTGTCACACAGGAAGTCACACAGTGATCGATAGCTCGTCATTGGTTCCCTCGGGCCTGAACGTGACCATGTGACGTAGACAAACTCTAAATAGAGCAGAAACAGACCGTTCAGTCATGACAGCAAAACGCATCAGACCAGTCGAAAACAGTATTTATAATATTTGTGTATTATTTTATTCATGCCGGGGGGGTGTGCTGTTGTTCTGTTGTTAGCATGTTAGCCTGTGCTAGCTTGCGTTAGCCCTGCTCTGTGTCATTCATATTAACAGGCTAATGCTGACATGCTAATGCTGGCCTCATTCAGATCAATGGAAGTGCACTTCCTGTTCTGGAAACAAATTGAGATCAATGTGCAGCCTGAGGCGCTCTCTCTTTCTCACACACACACACACACACACACACACACACACACACACACACACACACACTCAGTACATGTATTAACACGCTTGTGAGGACCACCATTCATAGATGTTTTGGACCTCCTAAGTGAAAGTACTTTTTACAGAGATGCAAAATGTCCTCACAGTGGTGTTGTGACACTTGGTCCTCACAAAGCAACACACACACACACACACACATACACACACACACACACACACACCGTCATGTTTACTTTGCTTAACCCAAACCTCGACCCTCATACACCTTTATGACGGAGCCGACTTTATGGCGACCGACACAGTGCGACGTTGTTGAAAATGTCCTCACAATGATGATCTGGTCCTCACAAAGGTACGAGTACAAGAATCCACGCACACACCCGTAAGGACCTGTGATACACTTGACATTTGTTACGTCCGTCTTGTTATTTGTGAGGACAAGTGTTGTTTTTATTGAGCCTCAGTGTCGCGCCTCCAGCCTGGTCCTCACAAAGACACAAAGACACGTGCAGGTGTGTGCAGAGAGGGAGGCGCGTTTGATGTTGATGAGGGGCGACCGAGCATTGATCTGTACACAGAGAGAGAGAGAGAGAGAGAGAGAGAGAGGGAGGGATGGAGAGGGTGACAGCAGTGACAGAGTCCAGTTGATGTTGTGGCGTTGTGGTTGGAGGTTGGCGGGCATTCGGCGGGCGTCGTGTTTCTAACTCTTCTTCTGCTGGCAGGACTGACAGACTGACAGAAGGGAAGGAAGTAGGGCCCAGGATGACGAGCGCGGCCCCGGCCAGGAAGCCGTACCGCAAGGCTCCGCCGCAGCACCGTGAGACGCGCCACGCCCTGCCCGTCGCCACGCCTGCACCTGCGCCGCAGCACGACATCAATCAGGTAAAGCAACACACTCTAAACGCTCCTCCGCACCCTTTGCGCCCCCTCACCCACCTCCACGCCGCCGCCCCTAAACAGCCGCACAGAACAGGGTCACGGCATGGCGTCCCAACCTCGCCGCTCGTGCTCTCTGACAGCGAGCTTGACATCTCAAGTCTGTCCAGCCTGGAGCTCTGTATCCCGTCGCCGCCGCCACTCTTCATCAGCCAGCGGCCCACCCGGACCAGAACCGCGGCGGTGGGCGTCACCACGAATCCTCGCCGTGCAGCAAATCACTACATCAGTAGTGGCAGCGAGGGTTTTCCAACTCACCGAAGCCCCGCCGCAGCGAAGAAGCCCCTCCCCGCAAGCAGCCTCAAAGGAGAGCGCCAAATCTCTCACCGGACGCAAACCGCCACGCCTCCGAAGGGCATCCTGAAGCAGCCGGCCTCGCTGGGCGTGGAGCACGCCTACGACATCATCAGGAAGTCGAAGTCAGTGGAGCTGCTTGATGACAGCAGGGGTCGTGGCGGCGGCGGCCTCCTTCCCCCTACGCGCTCTCTTGACCGGTCGGATCAGCGGAAGCCAGCCAGGCGGCGTTCCTCGGACCCGTCGTCCCCCTGCAGGACTAACTGGAACTGGAAGATGCAGGTTCTGGAGGAGAAGGTCCGCTTCTCCAGTTTCCTGGACGAGATCACCTGTCAGGTCCTTAGCCCCGCCCGCCTCACGATGCTAGGCAGGACGACATCCAGTGAGCACGTAAGCCCCGCCCCTCAGCGCCGCCGCCACTCCCAGAGGACGCAGCAGGCGGAGGGCGCCACCCCGGGCCGGACTCGGCGCTGGGACGACTGGGTTGCGTCGATGCGGCGGCCCGGCAGCTGTTACGAGCCCGCGCAGGAGGAACGGGCGGGGCCTGGTGACATCACAGGGAGGGCGGGGCATGGCAACATCACAGAGAGGGCGGGGCCCGGTGACATCACAGGGAGGGCGGGGCATGGCAACATCCCAGAGAGGGCGGGGCCTGGTGACATCACATGTAGGGCGGGGCCTAAAAAGGAGGTGAAGAGGACGAGCAGAGGAGTAAAGATGGAGGTTCAGGAGAAACACAGACCAGTTTCTAATCAGTGTCTTCTGTCGCACATCAAGGTAGGTCAGAGGAGGACACACCTCCTCTCTCTCTCTCTCTCTCTCTTCCTCCTCCTCCTCTTTCCTCTCTCTCTCCTCCTCCTCCTCCTCTTCTCTCTCTCTTACTCTTCCTCCTTCTCTCTCCTCCTCCTCTTCCTCTTCTCTCTCTCTCTCTCCTCCTCCTCCTCTTCTCTCTTTCTCCTCCTCTTCCTCCTCTTTCTCCTCCTCCTCCTCTTCTCTTTCTCTCTCCTCCTCCTCCTCTTCTCTCTCCTCCTCCTCCTCTTCCCTCTTCTCTTTCTCTCTCCTCCTCCTCCTCCTCCTCCTCTCTTCTCCTCTTCTCTCTCTCTCTCCTCTTCTCTCTTCTACCTCCTCCTCCTCCTCTTCTCTCTCTCCTCCTCCTCCCCTTCTCTCTCTCCTCCTCCTCCCCTTCTCTCTCCTCCTCCTCCTCTTTCTCTCTCCTCCTCCTCCTCCTCTTCTCTCTCTCTCCTCCTCCTCCTCTTCTCTCTCTCTCCTCCTCCTCCTCTTCTCTCTCTCTCCTCCTCCTCCCCTTCTCTCTCTCCTCCTCCTCCCCTTCTCTCTCCTCCTCCTCCTCTTTCTCTCTCCTCCTCCTCCTCCTCTTCTCTCTCTCTCCTCCTCCTCCTCTTCTCTCTCTCTCCTCCTCCTCCTCTTCTCTCTCTCTCCTTCTCTCTCTCCTCCTCTTCCTCCTATTCTCTCTCTCTCCTCATCCTCCTCTTCTCTCTCTCTCCTCATCCTCCTCTTCTCTCTCTCTCCTCCTCTTCTCTCTCTCCTCCTCTTCCTCCTCTTCTCTCTCTCCTCCTCCTCCTCCTCTTCTCTTTTTCTCTCCTCCTCCTCCTCTTCCTCCTCTTCTCTCTCTCTCCTCCTCTTCTCTCTCTCTCCTCCTCCTCCTCTTCTCTCTCTCCTCCTCCTCTTCTCTCTCTCTCCTCCTCCTCTTCTCTCTCTCTCCTCCTCCTCCTCCTCTTCTCTCTCTCTCCTCCTCCTCCTCCTCTTCTCTCTCTCTCCTCCTCCTCCTCTTCTCTCTCTCCTCCTCCTCCTCTTCTCTCTCTCCTCCTCCTCCTCTTCTCTCTCTCTCCTCCTCCTCCTCTTCTCTCTCTCTCCTCCTCTTCGCTCTCTCCTCCTCTTCCTCCTCTTCTCTCTCTCTTCCTCCTCCTCTTCTCTCTCCTCCTCCTCTTCTCTCTCTCCTCCTCTTCTCTCTCTCCTCCTCTCTCTCCTCCTCCTCCTCTTCTCTCTCTCCTCCTCCTCTTCTCTCTCTCTCTCCTCCTCTCCCTCCCTCCCTCCCTCCCTCCTCCTCCTCACCTCTCTCTCTCTCTCCTCCTCCTCCTCTCTCTCCTCCTCCTCCTCTTCCTCCTCTCTCTCCTCCTCCTCCTCTTCCTCCTCCTTCTCTCTCCTCCCTCTCTCCTCCTCCTCCTCTTCCTCCTCCTCCTCTTCCTCCTCCTCCTCTTCCTCCTCCTTCTCTCTCCTCCTCCTCCTCTTCTCTCTCTCTCTCTCTCTCACTCTCTTCCTCTTCTCTCTCTCCTCCTCTTCTCTCTCTCTCTCCTCCTCCTCTTCTCTCCTCTTCTCTCTCTCTCTCCTCCTCCTCCTCCTCCCTCCTCTTCTCTCTCTCTCTCTCTCTCTCTCCCTCTCTCCTCCTCCTCCCTCTCTCTGAACACAAACACTTTAAAACCCTGTTTTCTCTCCACTCCACATTAAAGTGATAAATCAAGTTTAAACGTCTCGTCTGACGGCAGCACTACTCCCTGAATTACCCAGAATGCACCGGCACAAAGGTCAGCGGATGAAAAACGAGTTTATCTTTTAATCTCTGCTCGCTCGCCATCGATCACCGATAACAACACTTCAGGAAGCTGATAAAGCGTCTCTAACTAAACCTCAGAGCGCCCGCACAACACACACACACAGCATCTGATCGGCCTTTTCCCCGCTCAGAGTCACGGCGAGGGCGTTATCGATTTCACAGTCGATCGGCTGAGAACATCCATCGTGTTGAAAAAACCCCGCTGCATGCTGGGACGTGACGGTTTCCATACGTCGACAGAGATCGATGGAAAGAACAGGAAACATCATCAGTGTCTCATTCACTGACCTGACACACGTGCGTCATGTGATCAATAATAATAATAATAATGATCATTTAAATGTCCTGTCAGGTTGTTTGTTGTTTATATTCTGCTGTGGATCGATCAATAATAATAAAATATATGTATTATTCCAAACACTTTGGCCCTACGTGCACGCAGAGTCATATCTCCTCCATGTCGACACTTCCTGGTTCGATTCGCGTGTTTTTCTGAAATTAGAAAAAGTGAAATGCACTTTTTAAAGGCTCCGTCATGAACTGTGGAGGATTAAACACGACTTAAGTCTCAATAAATAATAAATAATGACATAAACAAATACAGGAATAAATAAGTAAATGCTGAAATAAATGAATAATTAAATAATTGCATGAATAAATGTGTCTAAAATAAAAACCACATGTATAAATACATTAGTAAATACATGAATAAATACATTAATGCATAAATTGATTAAAAAAAACAAACAAAACAATATTTGAATAAATGCATAAAATAAATGAATAAATAAACAATTGCATGAATAAACGTTTAAAAAAACTAAATGCATAAAATAAATTAATACATAAATTCATAAATTAAAACAGAAATAAATTAGAAAATACAGAACTAAATGAATGAATAAATGTATAACTAAAGTAAAACCGAAATACGCAAATAAATGAATAAATATATAAATAAATGAAAACAGAAATAAATACTAAATAAATACGATGGAGCGTGAGTTTGGCCGTAGAATCGGAGCAGCGGGGGCGGAGCTGCAGTCGCTCTACCGCACCGTTGTGATGAAAAGAGAGCTGAGGAAGACAAAGCTCTGGATCTACCGCTCAGTCCTGGTTCCTACCCTCACCTGTGGTCCTGAAAGCTGGGTCAGGACCCAAACAACCAGGTCCAGGTCCAAGCGTCTCAAATGTGTTTCCTCAGGAGGGGGGCTGGAGTCTCCCTTAGAGAGAGGGGGAGAAGTTCAGCATCCGTGAGGAACTCGGAGTAGAGCCGCTGCTCCTTTGCGTTGAAAGGAGCCAGTTGAGGTGGTTCAGGATCATCTGGTAAGGATGAACCCTGGGCGCCTCCCTAGGGAGGTGTTCCAGGCAGGTCCAGCTGGGAGGAGGCCTCGGGGAAGACCCAGGACCAGGTGGAGAGATTAGATCTCCACACTGGCCTGGGAACGCCTCAGGATCCCCCAGTTAGAGCTGGTTAATGTGGCCCGGGAAAGGGAAGTTTGGGGTCCCCTGCTAGAGCTGCTGCCCCCGAGACCCGACCGCGGATAAGAGGCTGAAGATGAGATGAGATGAGATTATATTAAGATCATGGATCAAATAACGAAAGTAATCAAGTAAATGAAGGTGAAAGGAAACAGCTTTTGACTCTGAAACCCTCGATTTTAGATAATTTTAAAGCGTTGAACTCGACCTGATTTAAACATCTGCTCATACTGTGTTTGTATTAAATGTGTGTGACGTTGTTAATGAGACTTTGTTTCGTTAAAAGTTTGTGTGTTTGTGTTTCCAGGAGGCTCTTTCAGACTCCGACAGGATCAGGTGAGACTCTGCTGCAGCAAACAATACTGAACGTGTGGTTTTTAATCTGTTTCACTGCAAAAACAATTCAATTTTCCATCAAAATAACCACACAACAGTCTGTATATTATTATTATTATTATTTGTTTTTTTGAGTTTTAGACGCATTTTATTACCTTTTATAAATGTTTACATGTAACCACAATCACAGATTCTACAGTTACATAAAACAAAGACGGGTCCCAAAAGACACCGACACAAACGAACTACACGATTATTTAACACGTAATTAAATAAAATGCGTGAGTTAAAAAAAGTAAAAAGCCAAAACAGACTATTTAACAGACTCCGACAGGATCAGGTGAGACTCTGCTGCAGCAAAAAAGACTGAACGTGTGGTTTTTAATCTGTTTCACTGCAAAAACAATTTAATTTTCTATCAAAATAACTACACAACAGTTTGACAATTCAGTTTATTAGCACCGTATTTCCCGCACTATAAGTTGCACGTAAAAACCTTCAAATGTCTCAAAAGCCGTCAGTGCGCCTTATAACCCGGTGCTCCTTATATATGGACCAATATTGAGCCACAACAGGTCTCCAACTACGGTGAGCAGCCGCCGACTCTATTTTCCCCCGTAGAAGAAGTAACGCGCGGTGCATGTTGAGATATACGACTGTGTGAAGCGTGCCGTTTCATTTCCATGTGTGTGTTTGTGTAAAGAGCCCAAAATGGCTCCTGTTAAGAGACACGCTTACGACGCAGAGTTTACACTCAAGGCCATTAGTCACGCAGTAGAACACGGGAATAGAGCAGCAGCCAGAGAGTTTAACATGAACCAATCAATGGTGCGGAAGTGGAGGAAGCAACACGACGACCTGCACCAAGTAAAGAAGACTAAACAGAGTTTAGAGGGAACAGAGCGAGACGGCTGCAGCTGGAGGACAAGCTTGAACTTGAACTTGTAACCCCAGCCTCGACTGTAGCGTCTATTCTATGCACCTTATAGTGCGGAAAATACGGTAATTTAATTAGTTAAATACGTCTCAACTCTAATCCAGTGCATGAACGACCACTTTAAAACGTGATTCAGTGTTTGTTCAGGTGTTTGAAATCCTTGAAAATGCTTGAATTTTGCGTTTCGGATCAGGTGCTTTCAGCAAACAAAGATTGTATTTCATTTATATCTTTATCGTGTCACAAAACACAGTTTAAATGTAGTTCACAGCGTATCTGTAGATTAGTTTCCCGCAGCTGTGAGGGGGCTGGAAAAGCTTTATAATTTACCTGGACACAATTTAAAATAGAAAAGCTTATTTGATATAAAACCTTCTTCCCGTTACCCAGAATCCTCCAGCAGCAGAATGAGGACCTGCAGCGCCGCCTCTCTCTCTCCACCCACAAGATGGAGGCCATGGAGGCGGAGTTTGACGGCAGCCGCCACTACATGGAGGCGGAGCTCAGCCGCACCCGAGACGACCTGGACAAGATGAGGGACAAGTTCCGCAGGTGAGAGGAGGTCAAAGGTCGGAGGGCGGCGTGCTGTCGCGTCTCTCGGACGTTTTGTTTTTTATTATTTTCATTTATTTATTTATTCTTCTCTCTCTCTCTCCCTCTCTCTCTCTCTCTCTCTCTCTCTCTCTGTCTCTCCCCCCCTCTCTCTCCCTCTCTCTCTCTCCCTCTCTCTCTCTCTCTTTCTCTCTCTCCCTCTCTCCCTTTCTCTCCCTCTCTCTCTCTCCTTCTCTCTCTCTCTCTCCTCTCTCTCCCCCCTCTCTCTCTCTCTCTCTCTCTCTCTCTCTCTCTCTCTCTCTCTCCTCTCTCTCCCCCTCTCTCTCTCTCTCTCTCTCCCCCTCTCCCCCTCTCTCTTCTCTCTCTCTCTCTCTCTCTCTCTCTTTCTTTCTCTCTCTCTCTCTCTCTCACAGACTCCAGAACAGCTACACGGCGTCTCAAAGAGCCAATCAGGATCTGGAGGAGAAGCTTCACGCTCTGGTAACCTTTGACCTCCGCACCATTCTTCACCGTATTTATGAATTACTTAATATAATATTATTATCACCAGGAAAGAAGTGAAATATTTGTGTGTGTGTGTGTGTGTGTGTGTGTGTGTGTGTGTGTGTGGTCAATAACCGGTCGATGACTCACTCACACACTGGGCTGTTGTATTGATTTCCTGTGGAAAAGCAGGACAAACAGGTCAGGAGTCACTGCGAGGCAGTCTATTAACGGTGACCTCGTTGCCACGGTGACCCTCTCATATAAACATAGAGTGAAATAAACAAACTCTCTTATCACATGAAATATAATTAATCATTTAACCAACACATCAATCCTCGAAATATTACAACTTTTCGAGCAAACAGTCGCTACTTTTGACATAAAATATTACGGCTTTTGTAGGAAACTATTACTACGAAATATTACTACTTACAATTACCGTTTTTCTGGCCAAATACGACTTGTCGCATATTCCAACGTTTCTAGCAAAAAAAAATACGACTTTTCCAGTGAAATGTTACTCTTGTAGAGAACACTTAGTACTTATTTTCTAGCAAACAATTACGACTTTTGTAGCGAACAAAAAGAGAAAAAGATGCTACTTTTGTAATAAAGTATTACGGCTCTTGAACAATTACTACAAAATATTACTTTTTTTCTAGCGAACAAATTTAGCGTACAAGCTTTTCTAGAAAAAACTTTTGTTGCGAAACATTACGACTTTTATTGGGAAATATTATGAATTTTGTAGTAAACAATTGCAACTATTACTACAAAATAATGCTACTTTTTTAGAAAAAAGATACGACTTTTTTTGTAGCGAAATATTACTATATCAGTATTTATACAAAATATCACTTATTTTCTAGCGAACAATTACGACTTTTGTAGAAAACATTTACGGTTTTTCTAGTGAAATATGATGAAAATATTCCGACGTTTCTAACAAATAAAATACGACTTCTCCAGCAAAAACAGACATTTGTACATTTAATGCAAAGAATGAGTTCGTTATTGTTGCCGTGGAAACTTTGTCACGTTGTTTTATTTCAGATAAAACGCGACTTTAACGTCCAGCTGTTAAAAACGAGTTTGAGGTTTGTTGAAAGTGAACTTCCTGTTTGTCCGATTGTCTGATCTCCTTCTTCATCTTTTTTCTCCTCTTGCTCACGCTGCTCTGTGACGGACTCACTCATCTTCATCACCTCCATCTTCACCTTCATCAGGCTGCCGTCAGTCAGACATGGGTTCATGCAGTTGCGTTTCATTCATGTTCTTCCTCCTCCTTCATACCCGACATCTCTCCATCCTCCTCCTCCTCCTCAGTTTTCTCGCTCTCTCCTGTTTCTGCCTCATAAATGTGTCTGTTTATCTTTTGACTCGCTGGTTTTTGTGAATGAAGCTCAGCCGGAGGAGTTTCGGGTCCAGTTTGTTAAACTTTTATCAGATGTTTATTTTTATTCTGCGGAATAAAATCATCCTCAAAGGTGAAGCAAATCATCTGTATTGTTCATATCGTCGTCAGCAGCAGGGCTAAGCTACGCTATGCTAAGCTAACCTAGTGTAGCTCACTGGTGCAAAAGGTTTGAATCCTCTCCTGCACCTGTTTCATCCGCTCTGCTTTCATTTTAAAATGAATGCTAGCCGCTGTTAGCTGCTGTTAGCTGCTGTTAGCCGCTGTTATTTGCTGTTAGCCACTGTTAAATGCTGTTAGCCACTGTTAGCTGCTGTTAACCACTGTTAGCCACTGTTAGCTGCTGTTAGAAACTGTAAGCTGCTGTTAGCCACTATTAGCTGCTGTTAGCTGCTGTTAGCCGCTGTTAGCCGTTGTTAGCTGCAGTTAGCCGCTGTTAGCTTGACTCGACGAAAACATTTCAGCTTCGATGCTTCGATCAAGATCTAAATGGATCTTACTGATCTTCTCCCTGCTTCCCATAATGCATCTGTGAAGTGCTGCCAGTGAATGCAGCATTCAAATGATCTGGGAAAACTGTAGAAATGAGACTTAAACACACAAACAATCAAGTTTTCAGATTAAAAGGTTGAGTGAGTGTGAAGTTTATTATGAAATTAAATGATTTTAACTTCGCAACTTTTAGTTTCTTAGCAAAATATAACGACTGTCTGACAATGTTACGACTTTTCTAGCACAATTTCACGCCTTTAACAATAATATAATAATACATTTTCTAGCATTTTTTACGACTTTTCTATTGAAATAATTTGACTTCTCTTTTCTAGCATGATTTTAAAATTCTCGAGCAAAATTCAACAACTTTTTACCCGAAAAACTTTTTCTAGCATGTTTTCACGACTTTTCAAGAAAATTATTACAATTCTTTTTTATGACATTTCTATTAAGATAATGTGACTTTTCTAGCAAAATATAATGACTTTTCTAGCGTAACTTAGCAACATTTTATTTCATCAAAATATTTTATCAAAATATTGCTTAAAGGACAATTTCAGACTTTTTAAACCAAACTATTATTACGCTCCTAGCATAATATTTTAACTTTTTTACCAAAATATATATTTAAAGAAATCCGACTTTTTTAGCAAAATATTAGGACTTTTATGGCATAATTTTACAATCATTTTTACTAAAATGTAACAACTTTTCGAGCAAAATCCAACAATTTTTTAACCAAAATACAAAAGTCGCGTGTTTTTTCGACTTTTCCAGCAAAATTTCATGATTTTTTTTAAAAACCAAACTATTATTACGCTAGCACAATTATTTAAACCTTTTCAACTTAATATTAAAACATCTTTTTATGACTTTTTAATCCAAATAACGTCAGCAAAATATTCCGACTTTTCTAGCATAACTTTACGACTTTACGTTGAAAATACGGAGCGCAGCGTCTGCATGGACCCTAACCCGTTTGTTCCCAGTTTATCTGAATGAAGGCCCGCCTCCTGTCACCTCGGGCTCCTGATTGGCTGCCTCGTCTGTGATTGACAGTTGATGATGTAACACGATGTCCCTGCTGCTCCCACAGCTACGGAAGGTGGAGAGGGACAAAAAGACGATGGACCAGGAGATCGTGGAGCTCACCAACAAACTGCTGGACGCCAAGAACACCATCGACCGTCTGGAGGAGCTCAACGTGAGTACGAAGGACACGTTTACGCCGCTGTTGTCGGCCATGTTGTTGTTGTTGTTGTTGTCGTTTATGAAAGTCCCTGTCCGGTTGAGCGTGAGGACATAAAACAACATGAATAGATAAATAAGTCATTGATGATAAACGGGACTTCCTGTCGCAGCAGGTGAAATTTTTCACAGATTTGAAAACTGGAGGTTGTTTCCTGGCACTGTGGTTGCCGTGGTAACCGTCTCCCCGTGCAGCAGACGGCGTCCGCCTCCTGTCTCGCTGTGAACACTTTCAGCTGCTCGTTAAGATCGATCACGGATCAGTCTCACGTTGATTAGATCCGCCGTGACCTCACGGTCCTTCATATTTACATTTATATGTTTTATATTTTAATGTTTTTACGTTTATTTTATTTAAATTCTGTCGTACTTTTGTGCTTTTATCAGTTCTGCGGTTCATGTCTGACGTGTTCATCTCCAGGGCGACGCCTGATCGATTAGCCAACGATTTATATGTCGTCAGGCAGGTTTTGATTGTTTCTGTATTGGTCTCAGTCCTGCGCTGTGATTGGCTGACAGCTCTTCTTCTTCTTCTTCTTCTTCTTCTTCTTCTTCTTCTTCTTCTTCTTCTTCTTCCTCTTCTTCTTCCTCTTCTTCTTCTTCTTCCTCTTCTTCTTCCTCTTCCTCTTCTTCTTCTGTGTCTTCAGGAGCGTTACAGGCAGGACTGTAACCTCGCCGTGCAGCTGCTCAAATGCAACAAGTCGCATTTCAGGAACCACAAGTTTGCTGATGTAAGTACCTGTGTGTGTGTGTGTCTATGTCTGTGTGTGTGTGTCTATGTCTGTGAATGTGTGTGTGTGTGTGTGTGTGTGTGTCTATGTCTGTGAATGTGTGTGTGTGTGTGTGTGTGTGTGTGTGTGTGTGTTCTGGTTCTGCTGAGAGAGTTGATGGTTCCATTAATTCCATTAGAGTTTATAGAGACTCAGCCGATCCGACCCACTTCCTGGAAACACTTTAACACTCAGTGTGTGTGTGTATGTCTGTGTGTGTCTTTGTGTGTGTGTGTGTGTGCGTGTGTGTGTGTGTGTGTGTGTGTGTGTGTGTGTGTGTGTGTCAGCTGCCCTACGAGCTGCAGGACATGCTGAACAAGCACATGAAGTGCAGCCTGCCGGAGCGAGGCCCCGCCCCCGGCTCTCTGGATCCGGACACGCTCAGTTTGACTCCCGCTGACGTCGTGCCGACCTCCGTCATCGCACGCGTCCTGGAGAAACCCGAGCCGCTGGTCCTGAACTCGGCCCAGTCCAGCAGCTGTGGCCGGCCCGTGGCCGAGGACGTCTTCGTGCACGTGGACATGACTGGCCCCGCGGTGGCTGAGGCCCGTGGGCGGGAGAACGGTGGTCAGGAGGCGGCGCAGCAGAACGGTTCCTGTCGCAGTCAGAGCAGCCTGGACGGGCAGTCGGGCGGCGAGGAGGCGGGCGGGGCTACGTCCTTCGAGAAGCTGAACCCGTATCCGGCACCGCCACCCCCCCACCCGCTCTACCCCGGACGCAAGGTCATTGAATTCTCGTCAGACGACAAAGTGAAGATCCCCAAAAACTCGCCGCTGCCGAACTGCACCTACGCCACGCGGCAGGCGATCTCTCTGAGCCTCGTCCAGAACGACGACGAGCGCCAGGCCCCCGGCAGCCCCGCCCCCTCATCCTCCTCCGGCGGGGGGGTCCACCATCGCACACCGCCGTCGCAGCGGGACGCCACCAGTGAGCCGCTGTCCAGCCAGTCGAGCCCGTTCAGCAGCCCGCCGCAGGTAACACACACATACAAACACACACACACACACACACACACACACACACACACACGCCAGGTGTTTGAAGGTCGGACTGACCGCCATGTTGTTCAGCGTACCGCTCCTTTAAAAGATGTTTGTTGTATTAAACGTCTGAATGACCTTGATCCCTCAGGCGCCAAGCGTCCTGGCGAGCTCCGGCAGCTCGGAGGAGGACCTGTTGGCCAACTGGCAGCGGATGTTTGTGGAGAAGATGGCGCCATCGTCCGACGGCTCGGTCACTCACCGCACGTCCTTCAGCAGTCAGACGGCTCAGGATCTGCAGAGGAGGCGGCCCACGCCGGGGGGCGGGGCTTCCTCCTCCTCCGAGCGCCACAGAGCGGCGTACTCAGATGGCGAGGAGGGCTCGTCGGCGAGGAGCTGGACGCCAAGCCGCGGCTCCAGCCTCGACACCGACACCGACACAGAGCCTCGGCCCGGCAGGAGGGGGCGCTACGGCGGCGACGGCTCCATGGAGGAGGGCGAGAGGCTGCTGATGAACCTGGAGGACGACGGCGGCAGCGGGGACACGGCGGTCACCGTGGCGACGAGTCCCGCCGACGCCCACCGGGAGGAGTTGGAGGAGGAGGAAGAGGAGAGCTCCGCCGAGGAGAGAGACGTCCTCCCCCATAACCTGCCCGTCATCTCGCCCCGCCTCCTGGACTACGACCCTGCCCTCTCTGCCGCCGCCGCCGCCGCCGCCCCGCAGCGTCCGCAGAAGAGCCCCAAGAGGATGGGCGTGCACCACCTGCACCGCAAAGACAGCCTGACCCGGGCGCAGGAGCACGGCACGCTGCTGGACTGACCCCGCCCCACCCACCCCTTTCTCCACACTGTGCTCCCTCAGCTGCTGTCCGTTCCCATGGCAACTGGCCCGTCTGTCCCTGAGGTCAGAGGTCGCGCCCCATCCAGGAAATAGCCATGCTCTACCGTATGCTGCCGAGCTGTGTGAGTGTGAGTGACGCGTGTGTTCAGCTTCACACACGAACGTTGATTCATGGAAAGATTTATTTTTAACAGTATTTTAAAAAAAGATTAATCAGAAAAACTAAACTTTAATCCATTTGTCACATTTTTATTGTTAATTATTGTTTAAATTCATCACAGAAAAAACACTCATGTGGCCAAAAGTATGTGGACAAGTTTCAGAATCACAGAAAATATAATGAAACAGTTCAAACAATAAGTAGAAATGATTGTTTTTCTAAATACTAAATGAATTAAGAGCGTCCACTTACTTTTCACCTCCATGAGAACTTTGATAGAATGTTTCCATTCACGTTAAAGGAACTGACCAAAAGTATGTGGACACCTGATTAAACTGCACCAGGTCCATTATTGGAGATCAAATTCAAGTATTTTAATCAATAGTAGAAACTATTCTGCGTGTGTGTGTGTGTGTGTGGGAGAGAGTGTGTGTGTGAGAGACAGTGTGTGTGTGTGTGTGTGAGAGTGTGTGTGTGAGAGAGAGAGAGAGAACAAGAAAGAAAAATAGAAACAAACGGTGGAAGGAACTAGAAACTTTACGGACGTCTTTGCCTTGTTTCTTGACTTTTATTTTGAAGAGAACAGATGACACACACACACAGACACACACACACACACACACACACAGACCTGGACACAGACCTGGACACACACACACACACCTGGACACCCACACACACCTGGACACACACACACACACACACACACACCTACCTGGACACACACACACACACACAAACCTGGACACACACACACACACACACACACACCTACCTGGACACACACACACACACACAAACCTGGACACACACACACACACACACACACACACACTCTCAGTGCCTATCTCTCTCTCTGGAAGGCTGCGAGTTCGACGCCGGACCCGCTGAAAGGTCAGACTTTTATTTTTTCGGCTACACTGATGATTTCCTGTCGTGGCGAGTTTCTGTTCTGTCGTCTGATTGGTTCGTCGTTGTCGGGGGGGCGGAGCTTCTCCCACCTGGAATGTTTCCATCAAGTTGTTTATTTAGTTGTTGTTATTTTCTTCATTATGAAATCTGGAGCTTAAATCCATTATTAAGAGATTCTTTTATTTTGTTCCTGTTTGGATTTTGTTGTTGTTTTGTTTTTGTTGTTGTTTGGTTTTGATGTTCAGACGTTTTCACGCCGCTACGGAAGCTCGGAAGCGCCAGAAACACGACAGGGCAAGAATACAACAATAAGCCTGAGCGGATATTTGATATTTGATTAAAATATAAGTATAAACGGACCAAATTTACACTTTTAATGTGTCAAATATGAACAAATTTAGCGATTTTGAAAGAAGAATTGCGATTATTTTCGACTGATTTTGCGACGTGATTCACGATAATGAGCGGAAATGATCATTTTAACGTCTTAATTCTCATATTTTTTTAAAAAATATCTGAAAATATACGAAAAGAGATTAACATGAAACTTCCCAAGTTGATTATTTACATTAGTTGTGTAACGAGTTTTCAGAAATGTCGGAGGTTTCCCGTATTTACACAAAATAAACACAATCACGAGGATGACGAATAATAAAACAGATAATAAAGAAAACTGCTGAGTCGTGCTCATTAAAAGGACTTCAGCGTAAAGCGTCGCCTCCGTTTTTGCCGTGTCGTCTGTTTGTTGTCGTGTTTCTGACCCTCCTGAGCTTCCGTACTTTCACTTTCACTTTGTTCAGTTCAGTTTGTCGTTCTTCTCCGCGGCCGTGGCGCCGGTTGAATGTCGGCCCGCCGCCTCCGCAGCGCTCTGATTGTGTTGTCGCCGAGGACTGACGAGCTCCGATCGGTCCACCGCAGGTTTTCAGAACCGTCTGATCCAAAACCGTGTTCACAGGAAGCGGACGTACCGATGGACGCCGTTGGTTTAAAGTGTTTTAACGTTTGTATTAAAGCGCCCGTCTGTGCTCGGCATCGAACCTGAACCCGTGTCATCACTTCCCTGATTCATTAGTTCGTGATTATTCCGTTTTAAACCCGTTAAATTTAAAACTTTTGATGGATCCGGTTTCACCTCGAGCACCGATCACAGACTGGCGCTTCATGACATCACTGCTGGTGCATTATGGGATGTATTGTGCTGTCAGAATGCATGATGGGACACGGACGATACAAAACTTTATTGACACGTTTACGGGAAAATAAGGAAAATATTTTACATTTACGACAAATCTAGATCTATGAATGTGTGTTCAGGCTGACTTGACACCCTTTCAAAATAAGACATCCGGGTCCAAACGCTCCGTTGAAACAAAACAGACGACAACGAACGAACGTGAACAATTACCATCACTTCTTTCGTCGTTTTTATCGTTAATAAAGACGGAAAATGACAATTACGTTGTTTTTTAAAAACTCAGATCTGTTCAAACGACTGGGAAATACCAGGATTGGACCCAGAAATCTTATTTTGAAAGGGTGTTACGTAGCGTTTTAGCTTAACAGCGCTAACAGTTTCCCCTTGCCTACAGTGTTTATGCTAAGCTAATCAAAGCTAATCAATTACACATGAAGGGTGTTTTTAAAGGACTGTGTGCGTGTGCGTGTGCGTGTGCGTGTGTGTGTGTGTGTGAATAATTCATGCAGAAACAACAGTTCGGTCCTTTAACTGCAGCCTGTTTCGGTCTCTGAGCTGCTGAATTATTCAAAAACATTTTTTTTTTATGCGACGGCTCTAAATCCCACAAACACACGAACACCTAAACACACCATCCTACTCCTCCTCTTCCTCCTCTTCTTCTCTCATCCTCTGTTTCTTCTTCCTCGGCTGTGATTAGGAGCAGAACGAGCTGCTGCCCTTAAATTATTAACGTTTTATTACCGTCAGAAATGGGTCGCTAATACTTTAAAGTGTGTGTGTGTGTGTGTGTGTGTGTGTGTGTGTGTGTGTGTGTGTGTGTGTGTGTGTGTGTGTGTGTGTGTGTGTGTGTGTGTGTGTGTGTGTGTGTGTGTGTGTGTGTGTGTGTGTGTGTGTGTGTGTGTGTGTGTGTGTGTGTGTGTGTGTGTGTGTGTGTGTGTGTGTGTGTGTGTGTGTGTGTGTGTGTGTGTGTGTGTGTGTGTGCGTGCGTGCGTCAGAGTGATGCACTCTGGGTATAAATAGACTTTGGTCTGGACTCGTACAACTTTAATGGCACTTCTTCTTCTTCGTGAATATAATTGGAGACGTCGAGTCTCAGCCAAGGTCACTCTCCAACTCTCTTCTTCTTCCTCTTCCTCTTTCACTTCTTCCTCTTTCAATTCTTCTTCCTCTTTCACTTCTTCCTCTTTCACTTCTTCTTCCTCTTTTACTTCTTCTTCTTCCTCTTTTACTTCTTCTTCCTCTTTTACTTCTTCTTCTTCCTCTTTTACTTCTTCTTCGTCTTCTTCCTCTTTCACTTCTTCTTCCTCTTTCACTTCTTCTTCCTCTTTCACTTCTACGTCTTTCACTTCTTCTTTCTCTTCTTCTTCCTCATCCTCTTTCACTTCTTCCTCTTCTTCCTCTTTTACTTCTTCTTCTTCCTCTTTTACTTCTTCTTCTTCCTCTTTCACTTCTTCTTTCTCTTCATCTTCTTCCTCTTTTACTTCTTCTTCCTCTTTTACTTCTTCTTCTTCCTCTTTTACTTCTTCTTCCTCTTTTACTTCTTCTTCTTCCTCTTTTACTTCTTCTTCCTCTTTTACTTCTTCTTCTTCCTCTTTTACTTCTTCTTCGTCTTCTTCCTCTTTCACTTCTTCTTCCTCTTTCACTTCTTCTTCCTCTTTCACTTCTACGTCTTTCACTTCTTCTTTCTCTTCTTCTTCCTCATCCTCTTTCACTTCTTCCTCTTCTTCCTCTTTTACTTCTTCTTCTTCCTCTTTTACTTCTTCTTCTTCCTCTTTCACTTCTTCTTTCTCTTCATCTTCTTCCTCTTTTACTTCTTCTTCCTCTTTTACTTCTTCTTCTTCCTCTTTTACTTCTTCTTCCTCTTTCACTTCTTCTTCTTTCTCTTCATCTTCTTCCTCTTCTTCATCATCTTCTTCCTCTTTATTCCTCCGTTCGTTGTCTTTTCTAAGTCCGGCCTCGTCTTCCTCCTTTCCACCATTTCTTCTTCCTCTCTTGTTCTACGCTTCCTCCTCCTCCTCTTTTAATAATAATAATACGTTTTATTCTGCAGGCTGATGATTCAAGACATTTAAAAAGGTCCACACACACACACACACACACACACACACACACACACACACACACACACACACACACACACACACACACACACACACACACACACACACACACCCACCAGCCTTTATCTGAATCACCTGGGCTTCATCGCTTCACTGCGGTCCGTTGTCATGGAGACCAATCAGTCGTCATGACAAATACGTGGCGATTACAGGTGTTGGGCCTTTACATCTAAAGACAGACGCAGGAAAACACCATTTTACGCAGGAGATAGAAGAGAAGAACATCTTTAAACTCTTTAAACGAGTGTGAATGATGTTTTTCCAACACAAACTCGGACGATGGCGAACACAAAACACCTTTTTTTGTGTTTCCTGTTGAAACATTCCCCAGCCATAATTACAAAATGACCAAAACCCATGAAACACCGAAATTCACACCAGACTCGACACGTTAGACACTTTTGTGGAGTTTTTAAACACGTTAAAACCCTCAAAAAGGCGATTAATGTAGTAAAAGAACATTAATAATAATCACTGTGGGTTACAAAAGGTCCCGCGCTGACGCTGCCGGCGCTCAGGCCCTAATTAAACAGATTGTTTTGAGCAAGGTGAATGTATTTGATGTGTTTCAGAAGGTTAAATATAATCCCAGCGTTTCCTGCACTGCATAGGTTTAAAAGTGTGTTTTTAATTGGGTTAATGTGTAAAAAATACTCATTTAGGTGGAAATATTAGCATAAAACAGCTCCTTCTGATCCAGAATATCACCTATAATGAAATATAATGTGGTCTGTATGAATATAGACACTGAATACGACAGTAGGTTAACACTTACACACTCTAGGACTTTTATTGTGAAAGGTAAGAAAGGAACTGAAATGCCCCCCTTTGTCAAACTAATAAATAAACGTAAGTTACATTAATTAAGCCGTTAGTTAAGACGTGTTAACTCCTATATGAAGGGTAAAAAATGTATTTTCACAATAAAAGCTCAGTTCGGTGTGGTTCCCCGCCGATCCGAGGTCGGTTTAAAGTCAGCGTCCGTGTCCCAGCATGCATCAGGGGGAGGGTTCAACGATTGTTTGACGATCACATGACTGTCGCATGTCTTCTTCACGTGTCTTCTGTTCAAAACCCCCCAGAGTTTACCCGTCTCTTCAGACGTTCACGTCAACGTGTGTTAGCAAGCTAGCTACACCAATGCTAGCATTAGCCCACTGGCTGTGTTAGCTGGCGTGCTAATCAGACTTTGTAGCTGGTTAGCCGGCTAACGAGCTAACGTTAAAAAACAAAATCAATCGGAGGGAAAAAGGCGTTTTTTTATTCTCAAAACACAAACTGTTGAGGAACCTCCAAAATGGCCGCCGGGGACGTGGACGCGCCTGAGGACAAATGACGCAGCGGAGCCCGAGGAACAAGCGCCGGACGTCGGGCGCTGAACTCTGATTGTAACCCCGCCTCCTCTGCCGGTGCTGTCACTCACTCTCAGCTCGTTGACCTCTGACCCCGCTGAACTGCCCCCCCCCCCCTTCCCTCCGGTCTGATTGTTTGTTTCACTTCCTGTTTGGAAATAAAACTACAAAAAAAAAAAAGAGACTGTTAAAACTCTACTAACGATTTTATTTTCTGAATTTGTAAACGATGTATATTTTAAAACAAATAAAATATTTTAAATGAGCTCAGTCGTCACGATCTTTCACTTTATATTTATATTTATATACAATTTGATTTATTTTAGCATTTTAATTTGGAGAGTTCTACTTCCTGTTGGTAAAAATGTACTTTTAAAATTTGCTTTTTATCAACAGGAAGTAGAACTCTCCACATTAAAAGGTAAACAGCAGATTTTGGAAAATAAAAGGATTTAATTTAAAATAAATGTATTTAAATCGTCGTTTAAATTATTGTGATTAAACTTTTACTTTGATATGTTTTTATTATTTATCATAATTTTTCAGCTCTGTATTAACATTAATTTGTATTTACATTTATACAAACTAAACTATTATTATTATTTATTGAATAATCCACGTGATGAATATTAAATCTGGATTATTAAAAACTAAAAGTAGGTTAGTTTGTATAAATGTAAATACAAATGAATGTTAATACAGAGCGTAAATAATATGATAAATAATAATAAAAACATTTCAAAGTAAAGGTTTAGTCGCAATAGTTAAGTGTTTGTACATTTATTTTAAATTAAATCTTATATTAATTTCACATATTTTCCAAAATTTACTGTTTACCTTTCAAAATAAAGTTTTTTATTAGTGTTATTTGTTTTAGTTTTGTAAACAATGTGTATTTTAAAACAAATAAAATCTTTTTTATTTTTATTTTAATTTGGAGGGTCCCACTTCCTGTTGATGAAAATGTTTTAATGGTTTTGTAAAGAAAATAAAACTTTGTAGGGGACACACACACGCACACACACGCACACACACACACACACACACACACACGCACACACACACACACGCACACACACACACACACACACACACACATACACACACACACATGCACACACACACACACACAGAGTTAATGAAGTGTGATAATTACCTGTGTGTCTGTGCGGCCTGTTGCCTGGCAACAGCTGACATTGATCTAACTGGTCTGAATGATTTATAATTAATTAATAATTAACTGTTTTTTTTCGTGTTCGGCAGCTGTTGATGATGTCACGCCACTTGTCGATTATCTGCCCGACAACCAGGTCCAAGCCGTCCGTCAGGAACCCTCGAGACTCTGTATCAGGGTTCCTCAGCGGTTCTCCTGGGTTCTTTAGGCTCCATACGGTTTTACAGGAACCTTAAAGAACCCTCAGATGTCCTTCAGATTCAGGGTTCTTCAGCTTCAGGGTCTCAGGAGGGTTTATCAGGAACCTTAAAGAACCCTCAGATGTTCTTCAGATTCAAGGGTTCTTTGGGGTTCTTCGGGCTCTCTGGAAAGCTTGTCAGGAACCTTCTAAGAAGTCTCAGATGTTCTTCAGATTCAGGGTCCTTCAAGGTTTCGGGAGAGTTTGTCAGGAACCTTAAAGAACCATCAAATGTCCTTCAGATTCAGGGTTCTTCAGGGTCTCTGGAGGGTTTGTGAGGAACCTTAAAGAACCCCCAGATGTCCTTCATCTTCAGGGTTCTTCGTGGTCTCTTGAGGGTTTTTCAGGAACCTTCTAAGAAGTCTCAGATGTTCTTCAGATTCAGGGTTCCTTCAGGGTTTCGGGAGAGTTTGTCAGGAACCTTAAAGAACCCTCAGATGTTCTTCAGATTCAGGGTCCTTCAAGGTTTCGGGAGAGTTTGTCGGGAACCTTAAAGAACCCTCTGATGTCCTTTAAAATCAAGGTTCCTTCAGGATTTCATGAGAGTGCCAGGAAACTTAAGGAAGAAGAAGAAAGAACCCTCCAGTCCTTCAGATTTAAGGGTTCTTTGAAGTTCTTCAGGCTCTCTTGAGAGTTGTCGAGAACCTTAAAGAAGTCTCAGATGTTCTTCAGCTTCAGGGTCTCTGGAGAGTTTATAATGAAGCTTGCCGGCTCATTTGGGTTCTTTACAGTGCTTCACTCTTCAGGGATTGTTGGGTTGAAGAACCTGGGTTAGACGGATCATTAAGGTTCCTTTGTGGTCCTTCAGGGTCTCTGGGGGGTTTATCAAGAACCTTAAGAACCTTTAGATGTCCTTCAGCTTCAGGGTTCTTCAGGGTCTCTGGAGGGTATGTCAGGAACCTTAAAGAACCATCAAATGTCCTTCCAATTTGAGGTTCCTTCTGGGTCTCTTGAGAGTTTGTCAGGAACCTTAAAGAACCCTCGGATGTCCTTCATCTTCAGGGTCTCTGGAGGGTTTGTAAGGAACCTTGCCGGCTCATTGAGTTTTTAACGGTGCTTCACTCTTCGGCGTTCGTCAGGATGAAGAACCTGAATTTGACGGATCATTAAGGTTCCTTTGTGGTTCTTTAAGGTTCCTGAGGACCCCGTTCAGCCCTGTTCAGACCCTCTCTGCTCTGAG
This sequence comes from Echiichthys vipera, assembly GCF_963691815.1. Classification (NCBI taxonomy): domain Eukaryota; kingdom Metazoa; phylum Chordata; class Actinopteri; order Perciformes; family Trachinidae; genus Echiichthys; species Echiichthys vipera. Next base: position 3,532,704 of record NC_139836.1, on the reverse strand, counting down.
GCCATTTTGAGTCTGAGCTTCACTCTCTGAGCTGCAGCGCCGCCTGCTGGCGACCAACGACCTCAACCACAGCACGTTTACACCCAAACTAAAATATTAGAATTATATATTATTATTATTATTATTAAATAATAACTAAATTAAAACTGAAAACCCCACAGAATTTGTAGAATTTTTTTGTTTTGTTTTGTATTTTGTATTTCCTTTATTGTTTTGAGCAGCTGTGGATGTTTATAAATTTAAATATTAATAAATATTTACAGCGCTTTAGTGCATTTAATCAAGTACGCTGCTTAGTCACAGTAAAAGGTACTTAAACTTGAATATTTCCATTTCTATGACACTTTAAACTAATAAAACGCTACATTTCAGTGAAATATTTAACTTTTTTACTGCACTCTTGATTTTACAGCTGTTACTTTAGTGTTTACAAACAAAACACACAATAAACTTATTAAATATTATGTATTTTTACAGATTAAAGGCTCACGTCCCTGAGAGCCACTAACATTTGATCCTATCTTGAGTGTTTAAGATAAATATAATATATGAATAAGGTTTAATCTTTAAAGGATCTTTAAGTTTCTGTAATTAAAACACCCTGAAATGGGCTAATTTGTGTATTAAATCATTTTAATTTTGCTGTTTTACGGAATAAACCTTAAATAAAGTAAAAGTATTACCAGAAAAATATACTTAAATTAGGAAAAGTGTATAAATAAATAATAAATCATATTAAAAGACTCTGAAATGGGCTAATTTGCATATTAAAGAGTTATACTTTTGCATTTTTCCTGAATAAACTTTACTGAAGTACTGGAGTATTACCAGAAAATATACTAAAAGTACAAATGTGGATAAATAAATATATTAAATCGGATTAAAAGACTCTGAAATGGGCTAATTTCTGTATTAAAGCTTTTTACTTTTGCTTTTTTCCTATATAAACTTTACTGAAGTACTGGAGTATTACCAGAAAAATATACTAAAAGTACAAATGTGTATAAATATATATATTAAATCAGATTAAAACACTATGAAATGGGCCAATTTTCGTATTAAAGCATTTTAATTTTGCTGTTTTACTGAATAAACCTTAAATAAAGTAAAAGTACTGGAGAAAAATATACTTAAAGTAGCAAAAGTGTATAAATATATGTTATTAAATCAGATTAAAACCACTCAGATTCAACGACAGTAAATGTATAAATCACATTTATTTAGATTCTGTCTTTAAAAACAGGAAGTGTAGTTTTCAGAATAAAAGCATAAACATAAAAACGTTCCTTTTGTCCGACGTGAACAAAGTGTAAATAAAGTTGTCAAGGTTCCTTCAGGTCGTTGAAGAACTCTTCCAGAACCTTCTCCACCTCGTCCTCGCTGTAATCTCTCACCACGAAGCGCTCGCCGTCCTCGGCGCCGCGGATCATCGCCGACAGACCTGAAACAGGAAGTGACGTTTATATCAAAGACGACAAACTCAGGTTTATAAACACATACATATGAACAAATAATATATATACATAATTAAATATATATTTATATAACATGATAAATAATTTAAAAAGTTTAGTCCCAATAATTTAGTGACAATTTAAATAAATAATACTTTTATTTTACAAAATCTTTGTTTTTCCTGCTGTTTCCCTTCAAAATAAAGGGTTTTATTAGCGTTATTTGTTCTTTAATGTACTATATAATGATTAAATATATATTTATATAATATGATAATAAAAAAATCAAAGTTAAAGTTTAGTCCCAATAATTAAGTGACAATTTAAATAAAATATACTTATTTTCCAAATAAATCTGTTTTTCCTGCTGTTTACCTTCCAAAATAAAGGTTTTTATTAGCGTTATTTCTTCTTTAATGTACTCTATAATGATTAAATATACATTTATAATCCAGAGTTTAAATTTCATTAGTGTTTACTGTCAGTCTTTGTTATTTAATCTGCATCATTAGTAATAATATTAACATTTTAATTATGATTTAATTATAGTATCATTTCCATTCAGTCACAAAAGTCGGAAAATATCATTTATATCTAAAACATTTCTTCTCAGAGAGACTTTATAATATAAAAGGTTATTGTTTTATAAATGTAAATTATTAATACAGAGCTGTTAAAGCTAAAAAAATATGATAAATAATAATAAAAAATAAAGTTTAGTCCCAATAATTAAGTGACAATTTAAATAAATCATACTTATTTTCCAATATCTGATTGTTTTTACTGCTTTTTACCTTTCAAAATAAAAGTTTTTATTAGTTCTTTAATGTACTTGAGTGCAGAATTTTTGTCAGAATAAGACGAGGAAACGAGGGAATGAAGGAAACGAGGAGACGAGTTAAGGAAATAGGATGTGAGTGTCGGGTTAGGGAAGGAAGCAAGGAGACAGGAAGTGTCCTCACGTCGTCCTGACGACGGCCGGAACAGACAGAAGATTTTCTTCTTCATGTCGACGGCTCGGCCGAGCTCGTACCCAACGCCCAGAGACGGCTGCGTCACCTCCGCCACGATCACTGCACACACACACAAAGGTAAGAGGTCACACACACACACAGGTCAGAGGTCACACACAAACACGCACACTAACACACACACAGGTCAAAGGTCACACACAAACACGCACACTAACACACACACAGGTCAAAGGTCACACACACAGGTCAAAGGTCTCACACACGTCAAAGGTCACACACGCACAAGTCAAAGGTCAGAGGTCACACACGCAGGTCAGAGGTCACACACACACAAGTCAAAGGTCAGAGGTCACAAACACAGATCCGTTAATTGATTCATTGTTTCACCGTCAGACTGTCGCAGCCAGTCCACGTCTCGGTCGTGGATGGTTCGGTCCCCCACGACGGCGGCGTCTTCTCCTGTCCAATCACAGCAGCTCAGTTATGACACACACACACACACACACACACACACATACATACACACTTAATGTGTGAATATAAAGAGAATGTAATAATATAAGTTGAATAAATTAATTTTAAATAAATATTTTATGTATTTATTTTCATGTATTACTATTTTTGCATATTAATTGATGTCTGTGTATTTTGCTTAGTATTTATTTTGACATAATCAAATGTATTTGTATCACATTTTATTAAATTATATTCTTTTATTTATTTCTCTTTATATTTTATCAACTTATTTTACAGATTTATTGTTTTTTATGACACCATGTTAAGTAAATTATTATTCTATTCTGTGTGTGTGTGTGTGTGTGTGTGTGTGTGTGTGTGTCTGCGTCTCACCTTTCTCGGTGAGCGTGCTGCAGCTCACGTGCTCGGTGAGCACGGTCCCGTAGCTCTGCAGCTTGTGCACGATCCTCTGGTACACGTGCACGTCATCTCTGCCGCCGCGGATGCTCCCGCAGAAATACACCTTCATGCTGCTTCTACCGCGTGTGTGTCCGCGTGTGTGTGTGTCTGTGTGTCTGTGTGTCCGTGTGTGTGTGTGTGTGTGTCTGTGTGTGTGTGTGTGTCTCCGTGTGTCTGTGTGTGTGTCTGAGCCACCTCTACCTGCAGCTTCCCGCGCTGGATGTAAACGAGGCTCTGCGCGGTGACGTCACATGTGCGTGACTCCCTGTAAACGGATTCTTCTTCCTGCTCCTCTCTGATTGGCTGAATCCCAGCCGTCTGAACTCCTCGGCTCCTGATTGGTGCAGACTGGGGGCGGGGCTTCCTCAGGTCAGTTACCCGGATGCAGCTCATAACCAAAGAAACTCGCCTTATTCAAGAATAACCTGTTTGTTGTCTTGTTTATTTTCCCTAAACAGCCAATTATCACTGCTGACTTTACTGTTTTATTAGTAAATCATCATTTATGTAACTGTTATATTAGTAAATCATCATTTATGTAACATTTATATCAGTAAATCATCATTTATTTAACTGTTATATTAGTAAATCATCATTTATTTAACTGTTTTATTAGTAAATCATCATTTATTTAACTGTTTTATCAGTAAATCATCATTTATTTAACTGTTTTAGTAGTAAATCATCATTTATGTAACTGTTATATTAGTAAATCATCATTTATTTAACTGTTTTATCAGTAAATCATCATTTATTTAACTGTTATATTAGTAAATCATCATTTATTTAACTGTTATATTAGTAAATCATCATTTATTTAACTGTTTTATCAGTAAATCATCATTTATTTAACTGTTTTATCAGTAAATCATCATTTATTTAACTGTTTTAGTAGTAAATCATCATTTATGTAACTGTTATATTAGTAAATCATCATTTATTTAACTGTTTTATCAGTAAATCATCATTTATTTAACTGTTTTAGTAGTAAATCATCATTTATTTAACTGTTATATCAGTAAATCATCATTTATGTAACTGTTATATTAGTAAATCATCATTTATGTAACTGTTATATTAGTAAATCATCATTTATTTAACTTTAAGTTTAAGTTATATTAGTAAATCGTCGTTTTACATCATCCCATGGTCTTTTTTAGCACTTACATACATCAAATATGCATCCAGACAGTTTTTTTCCTGTATGAACTATTAACGGAGAAATCCAGTAGAGTCGCTAACAGGCGACTGTTAGTTCAAAGGCCTTCAAAAGTCTTTTTTAACCACTAATTCTGCTGAAAATAACAGCAAACCTCTGCAGCAGCATGAGAAGACTAAACAAATCAGCAACAACGTAGTTAGTGAAGCCAGAGTTTATTAAAAGAGTGTTTTAAAGACTTACTTACTGGCCTACTATCATCTTTGTTTTAATTAGAAAAGTAAATAAACATAGTGGTGTATGTTACACACACATTTGTGTATAAAGTTGTGCTTTAATGTGAACGATAGGAAAACAAACAGCTGATGTGTTAAAAGTTTAATAGAGTCTCTGTACAGAAACGATAAATACATCTGAACATGAACATAAAATATCACAGACGGAAAGAATAAAAAAATGTACAAACAGAGGAACTGAAAGACTTTAACATGAAGAGATGTTTCCGTGTGTGTGTGTGTGTGTGTGTGTGTGCGTGTGTGTTGGGGGGTCTCAGTGGGTCATCAGCAGGGGCGACAGGCTCCTCATTGTGGAATTCGGTGTCAGTTCAGGCACGTCTCGGGCCACTCGCTGCATGGGAACCATGTTGGGTCCTTCCAGAGAGTCCAGCAGCCCTGAAACCACAACGACAGGAAGTCTCAGTCACATGACCCATAATAGTTCCTGTCTAAGCCCAATGTGAGCCTGAACCACGGCGGCTCACACATCATTACTTATTTAATGTTTGAATATCGAAGTGCGGCGTCAAAGCAGATGAACCCAGTAAATGTTGTGTTGTTATTAAAATAATGTCAATAACGATGTTTGCGTCTGACCTTCTACGATCTTGTGGTAGGCGAAGTGAAGGTAGAGCAGGAAGAGCATGTGGAGCGCGGACAGAGTCCCGCAGAGGAGCAGACGTGGAGTTTGACCCACCGTACGAGACAGCAGAGCCGCTACCTGAGAGGGAGAAACACAGACGACCAGGTGAGCGCACAAACAGCCGGGGGACGACAGAAGGGGCTGATGGGAAACGGAGTCCTCACCATGCGCAGAGTGGACAGTCCTCCGCACAGCAGCCAGAGCGCGTAGAACAGGAAGTGGAAGTGGATGTTGTAGGTGATGAAGAGGACGACGCAGTGACCAAACAGACCGTAACCCTGACGACAGGAGACAGGAAGTAATGTCACTTTTTCAGTCTTAAATATCAAAATAACCTAATGATGGTTCAGCTGATTCAGTAAACAGATAGAGGCTAAAAACACAATCTATGGCAACAGTACACTTCCTGTTTACACCTCAAAGCATCATGGGAACTGTAGTATAAAGAGATTTTGTTGAAATATCACTGTTTTAAGCTTAAAATTGGGAACGTTTGCATTCAAGGAAAGCTGACGATTAGGTCTGTTTTTACAGTTTTTGACTAAACTGATAAATTGTGTGATCCGATTTAATTCCTCAAAGAAAAAACACGCTTTTCAAACCGGCTGTTGGGTTCGAGGTTCAGAGGGTTAAACCGGAAAAAAGAGGGAAAGCTTTGTTAAAATACACTTTAAAAGGTTTGAATGATTTCAGATATTTCCTGGAGACAAACGATAACATTAAACTACACAGTCCACTTGTAGCAGTCTCGTGGATGCACACACTCTACCTTATTTAAGACCGTGCTGATGTCTTTGTATTCCTTAAAATTAAGCAGATTTCCTTAATCGCTCTGTGCTTTAACTGTCTTCTGTCCTTTCTAAAGTTCTGCCATTACTGTCCTCCTTTTTATCTTATTATTATTATTATTATTTTTATTATGGCTTAGATTTATTTAGCGTCTTTCTCAGTGCTCAAGGCGCTTTACAGAGTCCAGGTTCCATTCATTCACACAGACGTACATGGTGGTGGCGGTGGTGGTAAACTACGTAGTAGTCACAGCTGCCCTTGGGCAGACTGAAGGAAGCGTGGTTGCTTATCAGCGCCTACGGCCCCTCCGACCACCTCCTCAAACATACAGCAGTCAGACACATTCACGTGAGGAAAGGTGGGTGAAGTGTCTCGCCCAAGAACACAACGACCATGACAGAAGTAGGGCAGGGCGGGGATCGAACCGCCGACCCTTCGGACATTGGCCGACTCGCTATACCAACTGAGCCACAGTCGCCCCAGGCCCTCCTCTAATACGAGCCTGCTTCAAATGAAGGCCTCTCACCTTCTGTAGTTGATTTAAATAAAGGCCTTTGAGGAAATACGGTAAATGGGATTCACGTTTTGTTTAAATCGGGTAGACTTAGACTTCTCTTTATTGATCCCTTTAGGATGACTACCGCAAGGAAATTGAATTTCCAGCAGCTTAGAAAAACACAAGGGAGGTATAAAAAAAATACAGCAACGAATAACCAATACACTCTTAGAGTAGGGGATCAAGAATTGAGGAATTTCACTTGTATTGGTACCAACTAATAAATTCCTGCTTTTGTGACATCCCTAAAGAAAACAACAGGAGACATATCCCATTAATGTGAACTACTGTGTGTGTGTGTGTGTGTGGTTGCAGTACTGTCACTGACCAGCAGGGAGAGCATCTGCAGCATGGTGATCTGAGCGTTGACCAGGTACGCCAGGAAGTAGATGAAGGAGGAAACACCGAGCCAGTAACCAAAACATGTTCCTATAGCTGTCCCCATCAGGGTGCCCTCCCTCTGTAAAACACACACACACAGCAGCAATCAACCAGTAACAGCCAATGACGTGTAGGTGTTTTCAGGTGTGTGTGTGTGTGTGCGTGTGTGTACTCACGATGACGGTGCCTGACGTCTTCATGCCGTGCAGCAGGATCGCCACCAGAGTGAAGACGAGCATCAGAGGACCGTACAGCTCACCTGCGATCTTCTACACAGGAAGTACAAACTGTTTCATAAGGATGTCTCATCTCTTATTGTGAAAATCTCTAACTGAAATGACCCAGGATCAGTGTTTGTTTGTGTGTGTGTGTGTGTGTGTGTGTGTGTGTGTGTGTGTGTGTGTGTGTGTGTGTTTGTGTGTGTGTGTGTGTGTGTGCGTGTAATGTTAACCCTGAGAAGTGTGTACCTGCGGGAAGTTGATCATGCGGACAGGTATCATGGACTCGATCAGCCTGAGAGGAGACAGTTAGCATCAGTTAGCATCTGTTAGCATCAGACGGAGCATGAGACAGGAAGTGGAGGCTCCTACCTGCTGCGGACCTGCACCGGCTCCACGTCAAAGTACGGCCTCAGGATGTCGATGTTGGCGTACAGGTTGAAGGCTTTCGAGGCCTGACGCTTCCCCGCCTGCCACACCTGAACGCATCACACAGGTGAGGGAGACCGAGTTAAACTGAGCCACCATTAAAATTAAGGAAGTAAACGAATCGTTCACTATAATAGTTTACATTCTGCTTCCTCCGACACGTCATCTCACTGCTGTTTCCGCCTCCGTCAGCGTTTTTATTTCTAATTTTTAAACGTTTTTAGCTGTAAAATGTGTAAAAAGCTAGAACCCCTCTCGTCAGCCTGTACTGTTCTGACCTCAGATCCGGACTCACCTCGTCCGCCACCTGTCGGCCCAGCTGGCCCTTTATCCCCTTCATGCCCAGAAACTCTCCATCCTCCGGGGTGTCGTCCTCGGTGGCAGCGGCCTCGGCGGTGACCTCCTCCTCCTCCTTCATCCTCTGGTGCATCTCTCCCATGTCCTCGAAGCTGGAGCCCGACGTGTCGTCCATGTTCTCCATGTCGATGACCGCCGAGCCGCCGCCCTGAACACAACACACACAGGGTACACAGGTACACACGGAGTCAACAGCCATTTAAACACACACTTGAACAATAACCAATGATTATATTAAGTCATAGTTTCAAAATCAACGCAGATATTAAACAACATAAAGCTGACAATACTTGTTAACTCTAATTAGTTAAAGACCGATACATCAGCCGGTCAATATTTGCGTTTATCGGTATCGGCCGATGAGGGCTGCTGCGTTCGCCGATAGTTTTTCCCCGGCATTATTTACAGACAGGACTCCACAGGCCGCTCCTTGTTGCTGGAGACGCCTTTTTAAAGTTCAATAAATGTTTCTTTTTTTAAAAATTGAGACTCGTAACATTTGCTATCATGTAAATTGAGGGAACAAAAGTAGAATCAGCTCCAAATTCTTGTTTACTTTAACTAAAATAAAATGAGAATACTTGTTTACTTTTACAACATGTGGCTCACAATACTTGTTTACTTTTATGAGATTAAGATGAGAATACTTGTTTACTTTAACTAAAATAAAATGAGAATACTTGTTTACTTTTACAACATGTGGCTCACAATACTTGTTTACTTTTATGAGATTAAGATGAGAATACTTGTTTACTTTTATGAGATTAAGATGAGAATACTTGTTTACTTTTATGAGATTAAGATGAGAATACTTGTTTACTTTTATGAGATTAAGATGAGAATACTTGTTTATTTTAACTAGAATAACCTGAGAATACTTGTTTACTTTAACTAGAATAACCTGAGAATACTTGTTTACTTTAACTAGAATAACCTCAGAATACTTGTTTACTTTAACTAGAATAACCTCAGAATACTTGTTTACTTTAACTAGAATAACCTCAGAATACTTGTTTACTTTAACTAGAATAAGAAGAGAATACTTGTTTACTTTAACTAGAATAAGAAGAGAATACTTGTTTACTTTAACTAGAATAAGATGAGAATACTTGTTTACTTTAACTAGAATAAGAAGAGAATACATGTTTACTTTAACTAGAATAAGATGAGAATACTTGTTTACTTTAACTAGAATAAGATGAGAATACTTGTTTACTTTAACTAGAATAACCTCAGAATACTTGTTTACTTTAACTAGAATAACCTGAGAATACTTGTTTACTTTAACTAGAATAAGAAGAGAATACTTGTTTACTTTAACTAGAATAACCTCAGAATACTTGTTTACTTTAACTAGAATAAGAAGAGAATACTTGTTTACTTTAACTAGAATAACCTCAGAATACTTGTTTACTTTAACTAGAATAACCTCAGAATACTTGTTTACTTTAACTAGAATAACCTGAGAGTACTTGTTTAATTTAACTAGAATAAGAAGAGAATACTTGTTTACTTTAACTAGAATAACCTCAGAATACTTGTTTACTTTAACTAGAATAAGATGAGAATACTTGTTTACTTTAACTAGAATAACCTCAGAATACTTGTTTACTTTAACTAGAATAACCTCAGAATACTTGTTTACTTTAACTAGAATAACCTGAGAGTACTTGTTTAATTTAACTAGAATAAGAAGAGAATACTTGTTTACTTTAACTAGAATAAGAAGAGAATACTTGTTTACTTTAACTAGAATAACCTGAGAATACTTGTTTACTTTAACTAGAATAACCTGAGAATACTTGTTTACTTTAACTAGAATAACCTGAGAGTACTTGTTTAATTTAACTAGAATAAGATGAGAATACTTGTTTACTTTAACTAGAATAAGAAGAGAATACTTGTTTACTTTAACTAGAATAAGAAGAGAATACTTGTTTACTTTAACTAGAATAACCTCAGAATACTTGTTTAATTTAACTAGAATAAGAAGAGAATACTTGTTTACTTTAACTAGAATAACCTGAGAATACTTGTTTACTTTAACCAGAATAACCTGAGAATACTTGTTTACTTTAACTAGAATAAGATGAGAATACTTGTTTACTCAAACTAGAATAAGAAGGGAATACTTGTTTACTTTAACTAGAATAAGAAGAGAATACTTGTTTACTTTAACTAGAATAAGATGAGAATACTTGTTTACTTTAACTAGAATAAGAAGAGAATACTTGTTTACTTTAACTAGAATAAGAAGAGAATACTTGTTTACTTTAACTAGAATAAGAAGAGAATACTTGTTTACTTTAACTAGAATAAGATGAGAATACTTGTTTACTTTAACTAGAATAAGATGAGAATACTTGTTTACTTTAACTAGAATAAGAAGAGAATACTTGTTTACTTTAACTAGAATAAGATGAGAATACTTGTTTACTTTAACTAGAATAAGAAGAGAATACATGTTTACTTTAACTAGAATAAGATGAGAATACTTGTTTACTTTAACTAGAATAAGAAGAGAATACATGTTTACTTTAACTAGAATAAGATGAGAATACTTGTTTACTTTAACTAGAATAAGAAGAGAATACTTGTTTACTTTAACTAGAATAAGATGAGAATACTTGTTTACTTTAACTAGAATAAGATGAGAATACTTGTTTACTTTAACTAGAATAAGATGAGAATACTTGTTTACTTTAACTAGAATAAAATGAGAATACTTGTTTACTTTTACAACATGTGGCTCACAGTACTTGTTTACTTTTATGAGATTAAGATGAGAATACTTGTTTATTTTAACTAGAATAACCTCAGAATACTTGTTTACTTTAACTAGAATAACCTGAGAGTACTTGTTTACTTTAACTAGAATAACCTGAGAATACTTGTTTACTAGAATAAACTGAGAGTACTTCTGAATCCTTCCTCCGCCAGTGGCTGTGGCATAACTCGGGTGTGATTACAGGATGTTTACCTGCCCAGCTGCTCTGCAACGCGTCTGACAGGTTCGCTAGCCTGTTAGCATCTTAGCTAGCCTGTTGGCATCTTAGCTAGCCAGTTGGGACCATGGCCGTTAAACTGGTCGGGTAGCACGTTAGCTTTGTGACTAGTTCTCCTGTTAGCTGTTCAGTTAGCACGTTAGCTGCTAAGCTAGCATGTTAGCTCACCTGGATGAGGTTGTCATCGAAGCTTCCCCACGGTTCCGTGTTCGTGTTTCTGTTCCCGGAGCCCGCAGACATTGTTCCCGCGGCAGCAGCAGTTCACTTCACCGACAGTTAACCGTGTTTGTCCCGGGCCGGTGACGGTGTGTGAACGATAAAGGTTATTTTATCGCTTTATTTTACACAGAACCGATGAAAACTCCGATGTTTTGGTCTAACTCTACATTACTGAAGCTACGCGGGGGGACGTGATGACGTCATCGAGGCTCAGGCGACGTGGAAGACGAAATGTCGCGAGATTTTCGTTCTTTGTATTGATAAAAACACATATACATTATTATTATTGTTATTATTAATAAAATAATAATAATAATATACAGTCTATGATAAAAAACATGATAAAAACATAAATCCAAATTCTCCAAATTCTGTTCTAATATTCCTCAAAACAAAACAAAAAAGGTGAATTATATAAGATAAGATAACATAATCCTTTATTTTTCCCACAAAGGGCAAATGTCCTCTATACAGCAGCAAAGTGGATAGCAAACATTGAAGAAGCATCAATAAGAAACAATAATTTTTTTTTTTTTTTTTTAATGAACGCATTACTGAACAGAGGTGTCGCAGTAACCACGGCAACAACAGCAGAGGGCAGTCTCGCTCCTTGTCTGACTCTAACGTGATGTTGCTATCAGTTCTCGCGACACTTCACCGCCCCTGCAAGTTTTTTTTTTCCTTGACGTAATCGTGACATTGGTGGGTCGCAGCTGGTGGGAACACCGGCTCTTTCCGGATCCCTTTTTCTTTATTTAAACGCGTCTGCGAACAAACTCGGATTATTCATGACATCCAAACGAGTCCAGAGCAAAGGAGCGAGGTGAGTTCAACCGTCTCGAGCTCAGAATAACGGCTGTTTTTAACATCTAACGGGCGAGACATGCTAGGCTAACCTAGCTACTTTAGCTAAAAACACGCGATGACCTCCGGCTGCTGACAAAACCTAAGAAAATAGACCAGTTTTGATGATATATAAGGTATTTTTGTAGTTAATAATGTCTTAATCATCCCATCACATGAGTTTTAAAGGGTTGTTTTGTTAACCGGTACTTGTGTTTATGTGTTGTAAGCATCTAAAACCAAACTCCCTCCAAAAAAACTACCATTTAAGCGTTTATGTTACTTTTTTAAGGTTTTACGTGGTGTAAAATTTGTTTTTAATGACTGTACACTTAACTAGTAACTACTCTTCTATTCGGCATATTCATAACCATGGAAAGTTTTAACATTTAAAAGTTAGACTTGATTTGTGTTGCAGATATATGTAATTCACCTCCTCTGGTTGGTGACAAAACGTAAGGAAATAGACAAACTTTGATGATATATTAGGTTTTTTTGTAGTTAAAATGTCTTAATCATCCCTTCACATTAGTTTTAAAGTTGTTTATTGTTTATTTTTTACCCTGTAATTGTATTGTAAGCGTCTATAACCAAACTCCCTCCAAAAAACTACAATTTAAGCGATTATCGTACATTTGTAAGGTTTTACATGGTTTAAAATGAGTGTTTAATGACTGTACACATTACTAGTAACCACTCTTCAATTCTGCATATTCATAACTATGGCAAGAGGTTTTAACATGTAATATCTAGACTGGATATGCATTGCAGATATATGTAATTCAACTCTTCCTAGTCAAAAATAACATTTCAGAAATCCACAATGACACAAATCCAGTCTAGATCTTATTTGTGACATAAATACAAAATAATGCATATTCAAAATATCAAGCACGAAGGAAAAATAGTATTTATTTCGCCATTTTCTGTGATTACCGAGTCCCTGAAGTCTTCTTTCACTTTGAAACCAAAAGAAATAGAAATGAAACTTAATGTAGAAAAGAATAGAAACTGTATTGCTCTCAAGCTGGGAAATTGCAACTTAAAAAGATACTTTTTTTTTCTAAAAGCCTGACATGATTTGTTTTGATGAGTAAAGTAGGATGAGCAATAAACTTTCACTGTTTCTCATGATTCATGGTGTGAAACTGTCACTTTCCTCTTTCCTCTTTTTATTTTAAAAACAAAACAAAACACGAACTTTACACCAAAGAGACATTAATTAAAAAACAGACATGCAAAGGAAACCAAGAAAGCATATTTTATGTACTATAATACAAATAAAATGCATATAGTCTCAAATAAAGGGACAGAAGAAGTAGATAAACATACAAAGCGAGTAAATAAAATGTTTCAAGTAAATAAAATAATCATAAAAAGACAAAATAATTGATAATATACTTATAAAGTTGTTGTTTTTTAAGTGGTGTGCTCTAAATATTGCTGCACGACAGTAAATGCATCTCCTCAGTGTCTCACTCTAGTTAAAAAAAAGTAGATATTTTATTATATTATTATAATAAAGTGCTCCTGGGTGGATTATCTACCAGCCGAATTGACTTGTTGACCTTTGGTATTCTGGGAAAGTGTGCAGTTTTTCTGTCAGCTGTGCACTCTGTCCAACAAACACGAGCAAACACAAACACCCCGTGTTTTTGAACGCAGTCTGGCCGAGACAGCTGCGTGTCACGTTGCCTCTGGGTTAATCAGACACCGGGTTATCAGCTGCACGCACACCGGCCTGTCACATCCTAGTTAATCACTAATAAGTGTAATTTGGGTGTTTATGGCTGTGGTGATAACAGAGGAGCGGTTCACGGGGTCCTCCGGCCCCCCTCTGCAGGGCCCCCCTCCCCCCGGTGTGAGAGAGTACGTGTGCGGGCAGAGAGGCGGTGATGGCGGACACTCAGAGCGCAGCTTCCTCATTCCTCTGAGCTCCGGCCGCAGGGGGGACAGAAAGGGAACAATAGCCGGGTTGCGTTGCATCATCACGGGGGAACTCGGAGCGGAAGACGCGTAGTTTTCACGGATCTTTTTTTTTATTTTATGTTTTTTTTTGTTTTGTTTTTTTACCTTCACTGAGTCAGAAACATGAGGTATGATAACAGATTTATTAGAGATTACTGTAGCTGCCACTTAGCCTCCACAGGGCTCTGTTAAAGGAGCTATTGATTATAAACTGTGACTATTATTGTTCTTTATTTAAACTCTGGGTGAAACAATCTAAAAGTGAATGAACGCTTTATTTCAAACATGTGAAAACTATATTACACTTAAAGCACGAGTCATTAAAAACCCTTTGTATGTTTGTAAAGAAGCAGGAAGAAGTATTAGCTTATTAACTCCTGCCCCTTCTCCACTTAGTACCTAGTACTATAGGTTTTCTTACTTCCTGTGTATCCTGTTTTTCTTTGTTGTTTAAGAAATAATAATAAAAAAGCAGTTTGCAAAGTGCTTTGACTGCACAAATCAAAACACACACACACACACATATGTATATATATATATATATATATATATATATATATATATATATATATATATATATATATATATATATATATATATATATATATATATATATATATATATATATATATATATATATATATATATATATATATATATATATATATATATATATATATATATATATATATATATATATATATACATATATATATATATATATATGTATATATATATATATATATATATATATATATATATATATATATATATATATATATATATATATATATATATATATATATATATATATATATATACACAGCATAAACAAAACAATTAATAATATTAATCATAGTGAAATGCAGTAGGGTAGAACAAAACCATATTTACACATCATTGCAAAGAAAAAAGTTCATTATTAATGGACAAAGGAAATTATTATTAGCTTTAGGTTCTTGCAAAGAAAGATAAAAAAGAAGGATTAAGGAAAGTCTATAAAAATTAGTTTTGAGAAGTGATTTAAAAGACGACACTGGTTCAGAAAAAGTAATAATACCACAGCTTAAATACTCTGTGTAAGTTTACATTAAAAGTAAAAAGATATGAAGAAAAGCCAGAAAAATGTCTTATTTATGCATTCATATGCAACGTAATTTAATTTTGCAGTTTTTTGGACTTTATGTACTGTACTGCTGGGTAGCAATGGACCAGGGAAGTTGTTCGTATTGTTATCCATAATAATAAATCCACATTTTTTGGTTAATATTTTACATTATTAATCTGAATCTGCAATAAACTCAAGTTATCAGATAAATATAGTGCAGTAAAAAGTCTAAAATTTACCCAGAGTTTAAGTAGAAAGTATCAGAAAATAGAAATACTCATGTTAAGATGCTAAAATTAATCGGTGGAGGAAGTAAAAAAATATATAAAACAGCCAGAATAATGTATATTACATTATTTAACTGTAATTATTTATGTATTCATATGCTAATTTCTTTAATGTAGCATTTTTTTGGATTATAAACTGTACTGCTGGGTAGCAATGTACCAGGTAAGCCGCTGTATTGTTATCCATAATAATAAATTCACATTTTTTTTGTTAATTTTGTAAATTATTAATCTGAATCTGCAACATATCTACAAACTTAAGTTATCATATACTTATAGTGCAGTAACATGTACCCAGATATAGTCTGTGTAATACTATAATTTACCAAAAGTTGCCAGTTAATTTTCTGTCGAACGATTAATCAACTTAATCTTTGCACAGGGTTCGTACAGGTGCTTGAAATCCTTGAAAATGCTTGAATTTTGTGGTTTTCAAGGTTTGAAAAGAGCTTAAATTTTGGATAAAGTGCTCGAAAATGCAACAAATGGCTAAAGAACAGGAATTTAATGGAAGTACTTGTCCTTCTGATGATACTAAACACTATTTGAGTTGTTTATTTCATCTTTTTATGTGATTAAAAAGTGAAATAATGATTTTTAATATGTATTTGTGGAAATATGTAATTCACCGCAGCTGTAAAGTGCTGGAAAAGCATGAAAATGGACCTTGAACGTGCTTGAGTTTGTCTGGTAAAGGTGCACGACCCCTGTTTGCAGCTTGTGACTGTTTTGTGTTTGGAAGTATAAACTCTCTGTCAGCCGGAGACGTAAACGCAGAGGTCAAAGGTCACGTTTGGTCTATCAGCTGCTCCTTCGCTCTACAGCTGACGGGCTGTTTACAGCTGATAGCGAAGCAGCGCCGCACCCCAAGGCCACGCCCACTCCTACCTCCACCAACACAGACAAAAATGATCGCAATGTGAAATCGTTTCAGAGCAGCTCCCATGGCAACCGTCAGTGTCGTTGACTGGAGTGCAATTTCAAAATAAAAGACTACTTTGAACCCATTTAGGCCTAAAGCGCTTTCAAACCTGTGGGTGGTTTTAAAATATCCTCCTAATTCAACAGAAATGTTGACGTCTACTAAATCATTAATTTCTCAGGCTCTTTAGAAGATAGAAATTAAATTTAAAAGGTATTTGAGTGCTTAAACCTGGGTGTCACAGTCTGTTACGCACCTCAGTGTGGAGGTCATGGGTCGGTACGTACCTCGGCGTGGAGGTCATGGATCGGTACATACCTCGGCGTGGAGGTCATGGATCGGTACATACCTCGGTGTGGGGGTCACGGTTCTTTACGTACCTCTGTGTGGAGGTCATGGGTCGGTACATACCTCGGTGTGGAGGTCATGGGTCGGTACATACCTCGGTGTGGAGGTCATGGGTCGGTACGTACCTCTGTGTGGAGGTCATGGGTCGGTACGTACCTCTGTGTGGAGGTCATGGGTCGGTACGTACCTCTGTGTGGAGGTCACGGGTCGGTACGTACCTCTGTGTGGAGGTCACGGGTCGGTACGTACCTCTGTGTGGAGGTCACGGGTCGGTACGTACCTCTGTGTGGAGGTCACGGGTCGGTACGTACCTCGTTGTGGGGGTCACGGTTCTTTACGTACCTCGGCCTGGTGTGCGAACCCAGCAACCAAATTGATGCATTTTATTTTAAAATGTACAAAAGTATCTTCTAGGACCCCCTGAGAGTAAACATTCCTGTGAATATATTGCAATGTCAGTTTTTTCCAGTATCGTGCAGCCCTACGTGGCAGTACGGCCATTTAGTTTGGAAGCATGCCCCCGTGTCTGGAGGTACTCTCTGGTGTTTGGAGGTGTTTTTCTGCAGGAAAGGCTCCTCTGTATCCGGCAGTATCTCCCCCCTGTAGTCTGAAGGTACTCCATCCTGTCTCTCTGGAAATACTCTGGTCCTCACAGTGCTCCAGCATCCCTGCAGCAGTGCGTCAGATGTTTCTGTGTTAGCGAGGGCGGTTTTGTGTCTGAAAATAGTTCAGTGGTGTGACTGTTTTAATCCCAGTGGATCACGGCGACCCACCAGCCCTCTGACCAGTCACTGAGCGCACAATGCAGCCGGCTGAATGCAAAGACTGACCACTAAGTGACACGTGTGAGCAGAAGAATAGAAACGCCTCAATGAACAGAAGCTGCAGTAAATCCTCCTTCAGTCGGGACTCAGCCGTGCGGTCGGGACTCACCCGTGCGGTCAGGACTCACCCGTGCGGTCGGGACTCACCCCTGCGGTCCGCCTGCAGCCTGTAGTGATGTTTGTTTTCTGTTTTTAACCCGACTGAACAAATAAAGAAGCTCAAAACTTTGGTTCAATCAGACTCTAGTTCGACCCCCCCCCCCCCCCCCCTGTGCAGTTCGTTGGGTTCAGGTGTGAGCGCAGTGCGGACAACGCAACCGTACCGAGACCCCATTGAGAAACTCTGGATGCGTTCGTGGTTGAGATGCACTGATATCGACTCTGATATTTGATTAATCAGCTGAATCGGACATCGGACCATATGCACTTTGTTTGTTAATAAATAATATGAATTACATTTAGATCTGTGTTAATGTGTCACCTTTATATAAATGTTTACGTCAAGCCTGGTGCTGTCACTCACATGGACGTGTATACGCTTCATTTATTCGACAGTAGCATCAAATCGGTGTGAAATAAAGAGAAAAGCAGAAGTGAAGGATGGAAAGAGGGAGGGAGAGAGAAAGAGAGGTAGAGAAAGAGAGAGTGCAGCAATAGTGAAGAAAACAGAAGTGACGGTTTCCCCATCAGTGGGAATTACATCATTAACGCCTTCTGAAAGGTTCAGAATAAACTCACTGAACACAAAGAGTTTATTTGAGGAAATTAAAGAAGATTATTGAGTTTAAATCTGCAGCTGATGTTTTGTAAAACGCCGTAAAAACGCCACATTCCTTCATTTAAACACCTTCATGCACCGACGCGCCGCCCGTCATCTGCTCTTAGTTCCCTCTGCAGTTGCTTTCAATCAGATGTTTTTATTTAACACCCTGTTCTTCCTATTTCCTGTATTCTCAGGATGCCGTCAGCAGAGGCGGCAGCGGCGGGCGGGCTGAAGCAGTGCTGTCAGGCCCAGGATCAGCTGGAGGACGCCATCAACGGCGTAATGAAGGCCGAGCAGCAGCTGAGAGAAAACACCAGAGAGGTCAGGACCGGTCCGTCCGTCCGCTCCACTACAATTACTTAAAGTTAAACTCCGGGTGTAAACTCATCCAAGGGTCTTTTTAGGCAAATCGGGTCATCAAATAAGTCTTCGAGATGAACGTGTATCAATTATTAACGTAGATTTTCCGCAGAGGCGCTAACAGCCTGTCGCGGCTAACACAGATTAGCTTGGGGAGGCATGTTGAACGCATAAAACGTCCAATATCCATTTGTTTATGAAGATGTGCTATTAAGGATGTTTATATGCAGGCCTATACATTATCTTATGTTGCTTTATATATATTATATGTTATTTATGAAATGTTATAGTATTGATTATTGTTTAGTTAGATTTACAAATTGTACATAAAGTGGATTAAAGATACAGATTACAGCAAAAAGGGGTCGGATTAAATACGTGGAAGCTTCTTCCTGCTCCTTTTCAGACAGAATAAATCGTATAAATGTTGTTTATAAGTTAAGAAAAAAGTAATTATTAGTATCAGACACTCTGCTCTGATTGGTCGGTTCACTGTAGAGGATTTCTCAATAAGAAACAGATCCACCAATCAGCAGCTCTCTGTGAACGTGTTCGACCAATCGGTGACCTTCGCCCAGTCTGTCCTCATCACACAGTCCTGCTGACTCACTCTCTGCGTGTGCGTGTGCGTGTGCGTGTGTGTGTGTGAACACCTTAAACCCGCCCGTTGTTCGTTCCTGCACCTGTGGTTGTAAGGTAATCGCAACTTAGACGCATTTAACCATCGACACGTTAGGTCACGTTACCTCTCAGTGTGTGTGTGTGTATGTGTGTGTGCGGTCGAGTCAGCATATAAAACGCTAGAGAGCGAGAGAGAGCAGGGCGTGGTAGAGTCAGTATATAAAAGAGTGGAGGGAGGGAGCGATGAGTTCATATCACAGACGGACTGAGAACAGCTTCATCTCCTGGACTCTACTGTGGTCTGATATAGTTCACTGTCGTGTCCTGGACTCTACTGCGGTCTGATATAGTTCACTGTCGTGTCCTGGACTCTACTGCGGTCTGATATAGTTCACTGTCGTGTCCTGGACTCTACTGCGGTCTGATAGAGTTCACTGTCGTGTCCTGGACTCTACTGCGGTCTGATATAGTTCACTGTCGTGTCCTGGACTCTACGGCGGTCTGATATAGCTCACTGTCGTGTCCTGGACTCTAGTGCGGTCTGATATAGTTCACTGTCGTGTCCTGGACTCTACTGCGGTCTGATATAGTTCACTGTCGTGTCCTGGACTCTACTGCAGTCTGATATAGTTCACTGTCGTGTCCTGGACTCTACTGCAGTCTGATATAGTTCACTGTCGTGTCCTGGACTCTACTGCGGTCTGATATAGTTCACTGTCGTGTCCTGGACTCTACGGCGGTCTGATATAGTTCACTGTCGTGTCCTGGACTCTACTGCGGTCTGATATAGTTCACTGTCGTGTCCTGGACTCTACTGCGGTCTGATATAGTTCACTGTCGTGTCCTGGACTCTACTGCGGTCTGATATAGTTCACTGTCGTGTCCTGGACTCTACGGCGGTCTGATATAGCTCACTGTCGTGTCCTGGACTCTAGTGCGGTCTGATAGAGTTCACTGTCGTGTCCTGGACTCTACTGCGGTCTGATATAGTTCACTGTCGTGTCCTGGACTCTACTGCGGTCTGATATAGTTCACTGTCGTGTCCTGGACTCTACTGCGGTCTGATATAGTTCACTGTCGTGTCCTGGACTCTACTGCGGTCTGATATAGTTCACTGTCGTGTCCTGGACTCTACTGCGGTCTGATATAGTTCACTGTCGTGTCCTGGACTCTACTGCGGTCTGATATAGTTCACTGTCGTGTCCTGGACTCTACTGCGGTCTGATATAGTTCACTGTCGTGTCCTGGACTCTACTGCGGTCTGATATAGTTCACTGTCGTGTCCTGGACTCTACTGCGGTCTGATAGAGTTCACTGTCGTGTCCTGGACTCTACGGCGGTCTGATATAGTTCACTGTCGTGTCCTGGACTCTACTGCGGTCTGATATAGTTCACTGTCGTGTCCTGGACTCTACTGCGGTCTGATATAGTTCACTGTCGTGTCCTGGACTCTACTGCGGTCTGATATAGTTCACTGTCGTGTCCTGGACTCTACTGCGGTCTGATAGAGTTCACTGTCGTGTCCTGGACTCTACTGCGGTCTGATATAGTTCACTGTCGTGTCCTGGATTCTACTGCGGTCTCTCTGCTCCACCTCTCTGAGCGTCTTCAGGTAAATCCAGCTTAATGTTACTGATTAAAAATGTAAATTAAGAAGACTTTACGCTTTATTTTGAAGCTGTTAAAGCATGGGCTTTTATTGTGAAGGACTGAAGTTTGGACAACATTGATGTTAATGTGGACGACCAGCAGCTCCAGCAGCTCCAGTGGAGATATAAAGATAGATATACACGGCTAATTCAGCGGTGTTATCGTCCTTTTGACCACTCTGGTTCACACAAAGATGAATCAGGACGTTAAAACCAT
>NC_139836.1:3482909-3511220 GCF_963691815.1 Echiichthys vipera | reverse complement strand
TGTTTTCGGCGCTGTGGCTTCCTGGTTCGTTCTATTTGCGGGTCAAAAGCCACTGCCGCGGAGTGGGGAGCATTCGCAGACGAGAACCCCGATAATAATCAGGGTAAGATGTTTACATGCCTGAGAACTCCAGTTACTAAAGGAGTTATATAGGTCTGCTATGGTAACTCCGTTTTCACCCGGGGTACGGTGTTTACATCGAGTTTGAGAAACCAGAGTACGCCCTTAACCCCGACTGTAATCTGATTTATTAAGTGCATGTAAACGCGCTGAGTGACAGTGAGCGTTATCATGCAACTCCACAGCTGTGACCTGCCCGGGGGAAAGATAGAAGACGCCAAGAGAAATCATGGCCTTGGCGTGTTCCCCAGAGAGTTTAGGACAGATAACTGACCACAGCAGTAATCTAACAGAAAGTCCTGTAATTATTGTTTTGGCTCCTCACTATAACACAGAGATATTGATTCATTAACTACACAAACTGTCTAGTGAAATGAAATTATTCCCTGACACAGACGAAGCTGTGAGCGCTGTTTACCTCGAGAAAGTCACGACTCGCTGCTCCACCGGTCCCTGCTGACCGCGTCTGTCTGCAGCGCCCGTAGCAACAACACAAAGAAATGTCACATAGATAATGAGACGGGAATACTTTAGTGAGGAGTTTGTTCTTTCACTTATCGATCTACTTCAGCTCCTGTTTCAGTACAGACAGGAGTCTATGGACCGTATTGTTTTAAAGTCGGCACATTAGACACAAGATACAGCGGCTTATTTTCCACACACTGTGTTTAAATACAAGGTCAGTGAATCTTTACTGATGTTTTATCTGTTTCTATGTAGATAAATACACATAAACATGAATATATGTACTGTACATGTCAGCCGGTCTGTTTCTTTATGGAAGTTAAAGTCAAACTTTAAGTGAATCATTGTCGAGGTGTAAAACTAATGTGATCGTGTGACTCTGGTTCAAACGTGACCTTCAAAAACACACACACACACACACACACATGCACACACACACACACACACACACACACACACACACACACACACACACACACACACACACACACACACACACACACACACACACACACACACACACACAGTAAATGACTGTTTTCAGTTTCCTTAATGACAGTTTCTTTGTTACCTGGTTGCGTTTGGAGCCGAATGACGTGTTCAGAAATCATTGTTTTACAGGGTTCATACAGGTGCTTGAAATCCTTAAAAATGCTTGAATTTTCCCGTAAATATAATACATTTCAAGTATGTATGTATTCATAGAAGTATATTATCTTACTACAGCTGTAAGGTGCTGGAAAAAGCATGAAAATGGACCTTGAAAGTGCTTGAATTTGACGTTTGAAAAGGTGCACGAACCCTGTTTTGACTTTAAAGCTGCAGCAGGAATCAGTTTGTATCAGTTTATTATTAATGTATTATCAGTGACAGTGACCTTTAAAGGAATGCAAGGGTGAGACAGTTTAATTAAAACCATTTTAAATTAAAGTATGTGTAAAAAAAAACATCTCTTTTTGAGAATAAATGATATATATTGTACCTGACGGATGAGCAAATGTACTTTTCAGCTGTAATTACAGAAAACACTGACTGAGAATCCAGAGATCAGCTCACGAGACAAAAAGACTATAATCATATGATGATGATGATGATGATGATGATGAAGAAGGAGACTGAGGTGTAACTGCTGTGTGTGTGTGTTTGTTTTCTCCTCTTGTGTCTGCAGGTTGTCCTCTCTGAGTCTGACACCAGAGGAAACGCCTGAGATGAGTTTCCACGCCGACACTCGCTCTCTGAGACAGGCCATCACCTCCTTCGGGAGCATCACTGCTCAGGTAGCGCACACACACACACACAAACACGCACACACACACACAGACGTTGTCAGGGTTGTAAACTAGCAGTCGCCACTCGCCAAATGCGACTAAAATATTCCCCTGGCGGTAAATGTTTGTCCCGATGGTCGTGCTCGTGCATGATATAGCAAAACATCGTCTATATAGCTATAAAATTATAAACGATGACGGCAGCAACCATGGGGCTAAACCGGTGGTTTGTTGTGTGTCGCACTGAAGTAGCTCCCCGACGTCACCGCTGTAGAAAATAGTTCCCCTCAGAAGCAGCGTCACCGCTCTTTAAAGGTCTGTGGCAGTGACTGTGATCCGAGCGCAGCGATGTGGTGGCACCATAGACTGTATCTGCACATTACCGGTATGACTGAACCAAAGAGGAAAAACGCAGAGAAGATGGTGGAAAAGAAGGCGAAACATCAACGATAAAAGCAAAAGTGAGGAAGTTGAGTGAGAGATTGGAGCAGACTGGATCGGATCGTTCTGTAGTTCTGATGAGTAATTAATGAGTGTTTCCTTTGTCAAAGTTTTGCACTGTTAAAGTTTTCTATTTGAAATATTTTAGTAATACTTTGGCCTCTTTTCTAAGCATGTATTGCTCTATAATACTGTTATCTCAATGAAAAGTACTCAAACAGATGTATATGCAGCAAAAAGAGACAAATTTATTCTTTGCTTGGTAAAAACATTACTTGTAGATTCTTTCATCGACCGGTCGCCAAAAGGTTAGTTTACAGCCCTGCATGTTGCTGATCAGGTGTTTTCGGCACTTCCTGTTTTGCAGCTGGTGGAGGGCGTGTCCTCTCAGAGCTCCACCCACCAGAGAAGTCCGGTGCAGAGCTGTCCAATCGCCGCCAAGAAACAGGTAACGACACCCAGCAGGTAGAAGGAGAAACTCCCCCGCGTGGCGTTCAGTCCGCTCACTTTGAGCGCCGACACGTGAAAGTTCAGACTTCAAATCAACCAAACAAACGTCAGCTTCGGGTTCTCCGCGGCGGTGGGAGCACCACTGAAATGGCCCGTTTGTGGCGTTCTGTTGTGTTCTTTAACGCCCTGATGAAGCAAAAGGGGACTTTATATTTCCAGTGTTCGTACGGGGGCTGGAAATCCTGGAAAACACCAGAATTTTAGTGTTGTTTAGGGAAAAGTGCTTGAAATTGCGTCTCCATTTCTTTCAAAACTAAAAGCTATAGAGTAGAAATTAAATAAGTCAGAGGCTGAAATGAAAAACGTGAAATTATCCTTCTACCACAGCTGTAAGGTGCTGGAAAAGCTGAAAATGGACCTGGAAAGTGCTTGGAAAAGGTTTACAAACCCTGTATGATGTTGGCATATATGATGCAGTACAGGGAAAAGACTGAAAACAGCATTTTCTGACATTTTTACATAAAAAAAACAACTTTTGCGGACGAACAGATGCTCAGAATAGTTGATTATATTTCTGTGGAGGTAGTTTTCCTTTCATTTGTCGTCCGTCTGTAGAAAGCTGTCCGTTGGTTGTTTATAGCACAATAAAATCTAATTAAATGTGATGAACAAGTGCAATAATAAGTTTACTGAACACTGAAGACTGTTCTGTTTATAAATATGCAGTTCACCACAGCTGTAAAGTGCTGGAAACGCATGAAATGCACCTTGAAATGCTGGAAACGTGCTTGAATTTGACTTTGGAAAAGCTGCAGGAACCTCGAATTTCATAAATGTTGTTTTCTGTCAGATCGTCGTTATGATCTTGAGATTTCCGACTGCACTTGAAGGCAGCGTCATTTCACAGAGACAGAAAAGAGACGGAGTTAAATCAGTTGAATCCGTCTCAACTACATTCAAAACAACCAAAATAAGAGTTTACTGCTGTTACGACATTAACGGTGTGTTAATTGCTCCTGACGTGAGGTCGTTTAACTTTAACGTTAGTAGAACATCGGTGTCATACTCCGACCCTTCTCTGAACCCGACGACGTGTTTTTGTAAGAAGCTGAGAGATGAAATGATGAAATGACGTCTCGTTGTGTCTCTGATCAGAAGATGGAGACTGCAGCTCTGGGCGACTGGCTGCTGGGAGCTCCAACAGCAAGCAGCGCTCCTATTGGCTACCAGTCCAGCAAGAACCCTCAGGATTGGCTGGTGGCGCACAAGGAGAGCAAGGTGAGAGAGACGTCCGACAAAATTTACCTAAACTAAGAAGAACAGAAATAATCTAATGGGTTAAGAATCCTTTGAAGTTCCTGAAAGCATCCTCAACATGAGTAAATATTCATTATTTACTTATTCTGCCCAGAAACTTCAGAGAAAATCAATAAGAAATTATAGAAACCATCAAAATAATCAGTAGATCAGGGTTCGTACAGGAGCTTGAAATCTTTGAATGTAATGTTTAAGGTTTGAAAAGTGCTTCAATTTTGGATGAAGTGCTTGAAAATGCTTGAAACTTTATTATATAGAATAGAAATATAATTTAGTTTCTTATCCTTTTGGTGTTATGAAACCATTTTAGTTGTTTAAAATGTAATGACGTCTCTTTTAATGGGATTTTTAATGAAAAAATAATCATTTAAATAATAACTTTCGATGTATTCGTAGAAAGTTGTAATTAAAACAACTGTAAAGTGCTGGAAACACTTGAAAATGGACCTTTAAAGTGCTTGAATTTGACCTCGGAAAAGATTTACGAACCCTGGTAAATAAATTAATTAATTTGTTCTTAATATAAATATATTTAACTGAGCCACGACGTCATCGACAGGAAGTGAACAGAGTGTTGAGAAATTAAAAGATAATTACAGTTTTCCTAAAAAAAAAGTCTTGAAAAGTTTGGAAAATGCTTCATTTTAAATGTTTTCCAGGTTTGGATGATGCTTGAATTTGATTTTATGTTTCCTGACAAATGCATCGATTAAACATGAGAAATTAACTCCTTAAACTTTATTTCATTCATAGGAACTGTTTAGATGCAACGATGAAGGTTCAGGCACATGTTTGGTTCAGGAACCTTGAAAGTTCTTGAGTTTTACTCTTAAAAAGCTGTTTGAATCCTGCTGGACTGACTTCCTGTGTGTTTGTGTCAGACTTCCTGTCCCGTCCTGGCCTCGATTGACTTCCTGCAGGCCTGGGGTCAGCTCAGGGACCTGGAGGCGTGGCTCCTCCATGACCAGACCGTCGCCGCCGTCAACAGGGCGCGCTCCGACAGCAGCTGCAGCTCCACCTTCTCCATCGAGAAGATCGACGAATCAGAGTTCACCGTCACTCCTGAGGAGGAGTACGACGAGGAGGAGGAAGAGGAGGAGGAGGGGGAGATGAGCGACTGGCTCATCACCCCATCTGCTGTTGCCATGGAGACCATGTCAGACGCCCAGCGTTGGCAGCGGGTGTTGAAACCGTTCGAGGGCGGTTGGTCGTCCAGTGATTGGCTGGTGGGGTCGAGCCGCCCTCCCGCCGACTGCTCCTCCTGCTGCCAGACCACCACGGCCCTGGAGATCGAGAACCTGGGCCTGCTCAAGTGTCTGAAGACCCCGCCCGCCTCCAGCCCCGTCTCCCCTGTGGCCCCCGCTGCTGCCCCTGTGACGGCGGCGGCGACCCTGGAGGCGTGGCTGCATCAGGTGGTGCCGGTGCAGCAGTCTTGCAAGGCCAACGACGTCTGCACTTCGTACTCCGACTGCGTCTGCGACGAGAACTGTGGGAGAGAAGCTCTGAGCGCCTGGCTGCTCAAACAGGACGGGCGAGACAAGAACGGCGTCCCTGTAGCTAAGGACGCCCCGCACACCGACAAAAACGCCCCGCCCACATCAAAGAACGCCACGCCCATAGCCAAGAGCGCCCCGCCCACCCTGCACCACAGGGAGCAGCAGCAGAAGGTGACACTTCATCTTTTGTGAACCATTCTTTAAAAATAATAATTTTGATTTCAGATGAACGGAGCGATTGTTTTGGTCTTTAACGTGACGTCACACTTTGTCGCGTCTCCTCAGGTTCAGGGCATCCTGGAGGCCTGGCTCCACCCGACCAACACCTCCTCCTGCAGGGCGCCTCTGCAGACGACTCTCACCTCCTCCCTCTCTGGCTGGACGGCTCCTGAGGAGGAGAAGGCCAGCAGGGAGGAACGCAGCTCCCAGTTCTCGTCTCCCTTCCAGTGCCCTCTGGATCCAGAGCTCTGGGTTCAGACCCCGGGGTCAGGAGGTCAACCGCGTCCCACAGCAGCAGCAGAAGAAGAAGAGGAGGACAAGTGGCTGCTGAGGAAGAGGAGTCAGGCTCAGGTAACGTCTTCTCCTTCCATTTTAAGCGTAAATAGAGACGTGCGTTATCCACGTTTTAATCTTCTCTGGACGTTGAGCAAAACATCCTCTAGATTCAAAAGTTACTCCAATAAAGTTTGACAACATCAAACATGGCGACGATGGAGGAGAGAACGATCCTGCGTCTGTTGAGGAGGCAAAATGGCGGGCAGCGTTGTAGACGGCGGTGGTCTGTGAGACGCTAAAGACGTCCCAGAGTGGATGGAAAATTCCAGACATCGGTTTTATTACAAATGAGAGAAATTGCCGACGAACGTCACTTTCAGTGTTTCAGGAACAGATTTTATTCTGAAAGTTTCCAGTTTGACTTTAACTGAAGGGATTTTATTCTGAAAGTTTCCAGGTTGACTTTAACTGAAGGGATTTTATTCTGAAAGTTACTAGAAGGCTCCGTCCGTATCTAACGTAGAGCGTAAATGAGCCTTAACAGGACCAGTGCAGACTTTTCATCAAATATATGAATTAAATTATTATATTTACTCCATTTATTGTCTCTTAACGGGGTTGTGACACTTGATTTACAAACGTAAGTCGGTTGGAAACATTTTTTTTTGGCGCCCAGATGCGTCGCAGGACCGTCACAGAAGTTGTAATTGTTCTAATAATTCCTGTTTACTTTCTGTTTCCCGTGTAGGAGCGTCTGGCGCTGCCTTCAGTCTGCGACCTGTTCTCCTGTATGAAAGTGGGCGGAGACAAAGACAAGTGGCTGCACAAAGCTGCTGAACAGGTGAGTCCGTTAAGTGGTGTCATGCTCCTTTAATCAGGGTTCTACGGGTGCTTCAAATCCTTTAAAATGCGTGAATTTTAATGTCTTCAAGGTTTGAAAAGAGCTTGAATTTTGGATAAAGTGCTTTAAATTGTATCCACATTTCTTTCACAGCACAAATCTAAAGAATAGAAATATTTAATGTCTTCTCCTTCTGGTGTTACAGAACATTTTTGGCCTTTAAAGCGTCTTGAAACGTGATTTTAATGGAAAAAACAAATCATTTTTAATATCTTTGTGTGTTTGTAGAAATATGTAATTTACCACAAGTGTAAGGTGCTGGAGAACCTTGAAAAAGGACTTGAAAGTCCTTAAAAAGTCCTTGAAAAGAGCTTGAAAGGGCTAATAAAAAGTGCTTGAAAAGACCTTGAAAGGGCTTAAAAAGAGCTTGAAAGGGCTTAAAAAGTGTTTGAAAGTGCTTAAAAAGTACTTGAAAGTGCTTAAAAAGTACTTGAAAGGGCTTAAGAAGTACTTGAAAGGGCTTAAAAAGTGCTTGAAAGGGCTTTAAAAGTACTTGAAAGTGCTTAAAAAGTACTTGAAAGGGCTTAAGAAGTACTTGAAAGTGCTTAAAAAGTACTTGAAAGGGCTTAAGAAGTACTTGAAAGTGCTGAAAAAGAGCTTGAAAGGGCTTAAAAAGTGCTTGAAGGTGCTTGAAAAGAGCTGGAAATGCTTAAAAAGTACTTGAAAGTGCTTAAAAGGAGCTTGAAAGTGCTTAAAAAGTACTTGAAAGTGCTTAAAAAGTGCTTGAAAGGGCTTAAAAAGTACTTGAAAGTGCTTAAAAAGTGCTTGAAAGGGCTTAAAAAAGAGCTTGAAAGTGCTTAAAAAGAGCTTGAAAGTGCATAAAAAGTACTTGAAAGTGCTTAAAAAGTACTTGAAAGGGCTTAAAAAGTACTTGAAAGGGCTTAAAAAGAGCTTGAAAGAGCTTAAAAGTGCTTAAAAGGTGCTTGAAAAGTGCTTAAAAAGTGCTTAAAAAGAGCTTGAAAGGGCTTAAAAAGTACTTGAAAGTGCTTGAAAAGAGCTCGAAATGCTTAAAAAATACTTAAAGGGGTTAATAGGTGCTTGAAAGGGCTTAAAAAAAGAGCTTGAAAGGGCTTAAAAAGTACTTGAAGGTGCTTAAAAAGAGCTTGAAAAGTGCTTGAATTTGACCTTGGAAAAGGTGCAGGAACCCCGTTGAATGCTCCTGAACGCTCGCCATCTGAACGCCGCGTCTGTTTTTGTGTTTTTTTTCTCCTCCAGATGTGACGACGACGACGATGACGACGATGATGACGATGATGATGATGATGATAGATGCTTCCTCTCTCCTCTGGGCGTCACTTTATCGCTGTTCGGCGCTCACGACCACCACAACAATCTAACCATCGCCGCCTTCTTTTCTGTGACATCACCGCGCTGAGCTCCGCGCCTGACGCCCGCCCGCCGCTCTCCTCCGATCAGGATGAAGATCCCACCGATCCGTGCGATTTTTGGGGGGATTTCCCTCTTTTCAGATCAGACTGGAGCCACTTCAGGTGTCGTCACGGCAACGGCAATATGGATGATTCAGTGAACTTCCTGTTTTTACCAATTATCTAAAAATGCGTTTTTTTGATTTATTATTTCGTCAACAGTCGAATTTTTACTTTTTCTTTCTTCGCCGTCTCGTAACGAGCAGAAGATTAATTAAGCGATAATGAAAATGACCCAGAATGCATTTCTTCAGCTGATCGTGACAGGCGGAGGAGAGGGGGCGGAGCCTAAGGGCAACAGGGTATGGTTTAATGGGCGGGGCTTAAAGTTATATATAAATAAATATATATAATGTAGCCTTTTATTTTAATGTAGCTTATTTTAACAAGCCTGTTTTTATGATTTCACTTTATTTAACAGAATCTGGAATGTTCCTTATTCTTCTTCTCTTGTTTTCCTGTAAAACTGCAGAGATCTACTTCCTGTCCAGACCGCAGGCCGCTCACGTCGCTTAAAATTAAAATATAAAAATAATAAATTAAAGATTAATAATAGCTGCATCACATAAGACGTTTATTGGATGTATTAATAGATTAATTAATCTTAATAATGATGATTTATTAATATTGTTATTATTTTAAGATGTTAACTGTGTGTGAGGAAACCTGTAACTGTTGGATCTTTCAAATTAAAAGCCTCCTGGACTTCCTCTCATTCACCACCTGGAAGACTCGGTTCAGGGTCGACTGTGTCACTGAACTGCGTTTCCCAGAATGCCTCTGGTGTGAGCGGCCTGCAGTGATTGGTGCTTTTTATTGACTTTTTCTGGGGGGGGGGGGGGGGCTTCGCTCGTATTTACCTGTGATGTCATCCGTACTCACTTCCTGCTGTGATTCTCTACAGTAATAAAACATGACATCATCGCTGTGTCTGTGACATCACTGCGGAAATAACCCAGATTAACTGAAGGGCTTTTATTCTGAAAGTTACTAGTTTGACTTCAACTGGAGGGCTTTTATTCTGAAAGTTACTAGTTTGACTTTAACTGGAGGGCTTTTATTCTAAAGTTACTAGTTTGACTTTAACTGGAGGGCTTTTATTCTGAAAGTTTCCAGTGTGACTTTAATTGGAGGACACACACACACGCTCACATACGCACACACATGCATGCACACACACATGCTCACACACACTCGCACACAAACACACACACATACACAGAGTACGTTTACTGGCATCAAACAGGAAGTTCCCTAGAAGGAAATAACCAGTTTAACTTGAACTGAAGGGGATTTTATTCTGAAAGTCCAAAAGTTTCCAGCTGGTGACGAAAAAGGAAGTTAACGACATTTAAGTCTTTGAAATAAATAAACGGGTAAAACACCTGTGAGCTCACGTGCTTATGTAAATTATAAGGGTTGAGATATAATTATCTGATAATAAATTATAGTATGATAGTTAAAATATTTAACAAAGTGAATGAATAAGCAGGTTTTTTCATTAAATTATCATAAAATATAAACATGAAACATAAAAAACTCATCAATGAGCTGAACTTTAATTTGAAATCAAAGCTTCAAAGCCCCATCACACACACACACACACACACACACACACACACACACACACACACACACACACACACACTCACTCACTCACTCACTCACTCACTCACATACTCACATACTCACACATACACACTCACACACACTCACTCACTCACATACTCACACATACACACTCACACACACACACACACACTCTCACACACACACACACTCATGAGGTCACACCCACCAGCAGGAGGACCCTGATACACAGCTGTGACGTCACTATGACATCACTGAGGGTGCTATAGTTTTAGATGCTAATACATTTATGCACGTTTATCAGGAGTCCCAAACCTGCTTAAACATCAAATTCAAGGACCTCCAGGACTTTTCCAGGATTCTTCGAGGACCTCCAGGACTTTTCAAAGACCTCCAGGACTTTCCAAGGACCTCCAGGACTTTTTAAGGACCTCCAGGACTTTCCAAGGACCTCCAGGACTTTTTAAGGACCTCCAGGACTTTCAAAGGACCTCCAGGACTTTTCAAAGACCTCCAGGACTTTAAAAGGACCTCCAGGACTTTTCAAAGACCTCCAGGACTTTCCAGGACTTTCCAAGGACCTCCAGGACTTTTTAAGAACCTCCAGGACTTTTTAAGGACCTCCAGTACTTCCCAGGACTTTCCAAGGACCTCCAGGACTTTAAAAGGACCTCCAGGACTTTTTAAGGACCTCCAGGACTTTTCAAAGACCTCCAGGACCTTCCAGGACATTCCAAGGACCTCCAGGACTTTTTAAGGACCTCCAGGACTTTTCCAGGACCTCCAGGACTTTCCAGGACTTTTCAGGACTTTCCAGGCCCAATCATGACCATTATGTCACTTTTTATAATGAGAACCAACAGAAAAACTGAATCTCTGGGTTTTAAACGGAAAAGAAAAAGTTTGAAGTCACAAAAACATGGATGACATGTGACCCTGAGGTCAGCTCTGTGACCTTTGACCTCTGACCTCCACCTGAGCCAACACAGCTGTGTTTGTGCACTTCAGGGTCATCGGGAAAACACAGCGCTGAAGCAAACACACACAGGTATTTGAAGTATTTTGGACTTTTATTTTATTTCCTGTCTAAAGTTTTAAAGTTTAATTATTTTAGCTGCGGTTTTAAGTTTATTAAACAACTCAAATATTAAAATATTTGTTTGTTTATTATTTATTATTAACCTTGTTTATATTGTGAGTCAAATAATCAGCTTTAATCAGGTCATTTTTAATGTTTTTTGACCTTTTCAGTGTCACATTTGAGCTTTTTATCCTCTTCTTTACACATAAATATATAATTTACTTGTTTATTTGTTTATTTTTGCACTGACATGATTCTCTCAAACAAAATCATGTTTAAAAAAAAGAAGAAGTGCATTGAAACAAAAACAACAAATAAAAATGAAGAAGTTTCTTTCTTTTGTGTTTTCGTTTCGGGATTTCCAGCTTTTATTTTGTAGCTCCAGTTTCTGATCTTTTCTTGTTCGGGTGCTTTTACATTTGAAGGTTTGGACTTTTTTTATTTATTTATTGAGTGTTTTTCTTTCCTGTTATTTAAATTTATATCAGACTCGATGAAAAGTAACTTTATTACAGGAGAATTTAACGCTTTATCACCTCACAAGATTCAATAATCACAGATAACGTGTTTATTTTTCCAACTGTTGATCACTTAACAGGTTTTTATGCAGTTTATATTGTGATAAAACCATTTTTTTGCTTTATATTTAATTATTTTTTCTTATTTACAACAGGAAAAACCTAGAATTGGCTCTGACAATAATTTTCTTTGTGGAATAATTTAATCTTACTGCTCATTTCTGTCATAAACAGTCAAACATATACATAATTTCCTCTTGAGGGATTAATAAAGGAATCTTCTTCTCTGATGTTCACTAAAACAGTTTAATTTAAACTTCACTTCCCAGCATGCTTTGCAAACTGACTCCTCTGCTGTGACGAGGTGAAGGCAGTGAGCGCCGCCTGCTGGTGACTAATGTTAACTTCACCTGAAGTAATAATAATATTATTATATTATATTATATTATATTATATTCTTTTATATTATATTATATTACATTTTTATATTATAGTATATTAGTTATAAGTAGCCCCGGTTTGGTTTTGGTTAAATTAATAAATAAAATAAATACAGAAATACATTAATAAATAAATGAATACAGAAATTAATAAATAAATACAGAGATAAATGCATAAATAAATTAAATACATAAATAAACCAATAAATAAATGCTGAAATAAATAAATACAGAAATAAATGAATAAATAAATAAATAAATACAGTAGTACATGAATTAATACACAAATACATAAATATATAAATAAATAATTAAATGCATGAATAACCTCCAAGCTCATCAACATATGGATGATGAAATACATAAATAAATAAATGTAGACTAACAAAAACTTAAAAATTAATGTGAAGCATTTATTATTCATGTTTGCATTCATTAATTTATTTTTATCAATACATTTATTTATTTATTTAAGCATTTATTTCTATTCATACATTAATTTATTCATGTATTTATCGACACGTAAGTCATGTTTACTCCTCTGCACATGAGGCAGTGAAGGGCAGAATTATTAAAAGATTAAATTCTGTCAAATTTAAGAGATAAATGTTGTGTTATATAAAAGCCGAAATTACCAGGAGTCTATGGTAAGCGTGCATATCCACTTATATGATCATTATTCGTGTAGAAAGTATAAATAACAGGCAAGTTTATCTTAAAACCATTGTTTTTTCAATGGAGTTCAACGTGCGGTGAGAAAACGTTATTTTATATCTTATCCTTTAATTAAATGATTAAACCTTAATGATACACACTCAGTACAGAGTATAAAAGCACAGATAAAATTATAAAACATTCACTTTATTGTCGTATAAACTGTCAGATGAGGTAAAATCATAAAACATTAACTTTATTTTGGTAGTAACTGTCAGATCCGGGCTGTTCACGTAGCTTCACGACATCTCGCGACATTTGGCGGCACAGTTTGCGGGCTCAGCCCAGCCAGCCAATCAGATTCGATGCACCGAGAAGGCTGCGCAGCGACTCGACCAATCACAGGCCGGAGAGGATCCGAACGGTCCGCCGCGTCGCGCATATGTGCCGCAGCGTCTCATCCACTTTGAAGGAGGATTTGCCGCTCGTTGCCGCTCGTTGGCGCGTCAGGAACGTCGCAGCAGCGGTTGCTAGCCGACAGGCCGCCGCTGCTCTCCGGCTGATGTGACCGAGCTGCGGCGGAGATTACCGACTCATCCTCAGCCACGGCCGAACCGGGAAGAGCGGGACCGTTCCGGGTTCAATCGTAAGTGTTTGTGTTGATTATTTTCCTGTTTGAACGGTAAAACACGAGGCGGTGTGTGTGTGTGTGTGTGTGTGTGTGTGTGTGTGTGTGTGTGTGTGTGTGTGTGTGTGTGTGTTTGTGTGTGTGTGTGTGTGTGTGTGTGTGTGTGTGTGTGTGTGTGGAGTCACGGTAAATGTTCACGTGAAGGAGGAGAACGGGAAAATACCGTTAAAAAGCCGTTAATGAGACATGGTGACGCTGCTGAACCGAGGAGGCCCGAATATTTACTGTTCTCCTCTTCTTCCTCTTCATCTTCCTCTTTCTCTCCTCTTCATTATCTGTTCCTCCCCCTCTTTCTCTCTCTCTCCTCCTACATCTTCCTCCTCTTTCTCTCCTCTTCATTATCTGTTCCTCCTCCTCTTTCTCTCTCCTCCTCCTCCTCATCTTCCTCCTCTCTCTGTCTCTCCTCTTCCTCCTTTCTCCCTCCTCTTCCTCCTCTCTCTCTCCTCTTCCTCCTCTCTCTCTCCTCTTCCTCCTCTGTTCCTCCTCCTCCTTCATCTTCCTCCTCTCTCTCTCCTCTTCCTCCTCTCTCTCTCTCCTCTTCCTCCTTTCTCCCTCCTCTTCCTCCTCTCTCTCTCCTCTTCCTCCTCTCTCTCTCCTCTTCCTCCTCTGTTCCTCCTCCTCCTTCATCTTCCTCCTCTCTCCCTCCTTTTCCTCCTCTGTCCCTCCTCTTCCTCCTCTCTCTCTCCTCTTCCTCCTCTGTTCCTCCTCCTCCTTCATCTTCCTCCTCTTCCTCCTCTCTCTCCTCCTCATCCTCTTCATCTTCCTCCTCTCTCTCTGCTCTTCCTCCTCCTCTCTCTCCTCTTCCTCCTCTCTCTCCTCTTTCTCCTCTCTCTCTCTTCTCTTCCTCCTCTCTCTCTTCTCTTCCTCCTCTCTCTCTCCTCTTCCTCCTCTCTCTCTCTTCTCTTTCTCCTCTCTCTCTTCTCTTCCTCCTCTCTCTCTTCTCTTCCTCCTCTCTCTCTTCTCTTCCTCCTCTCTCTCTCTTCTCTTCCTCCTCTCTCTCTTCTCTTCCTCCTCTCTCTCTCTTCTCTTTCTCCTCTCTCTCTCTTCTCTTCCTCCTCTCTCTCTTCTCTTCCTCCTCTCTCTCTCTTCTCTTCCTCCTCTCTCTCTTCTCTTCCTCCTCTCTCTCTTCTCTTCCTCCTCTCTCTCTCCTCTTCCTCCTCTCTCTCTTCTCTTCCTCCTCTCTCTCTCCTCTGTTCCTCCTCCTCCTTCATCTTCCTCACTCTCTCTCTCCTCTTCCTCCTCTCTCTCTCCTCTTCATCCTCTGTTCCTCCTCCTTCTTCATCTTCCTCCTCTCTCTCTCCTCTTCATCCTCTCTCTCCTCTTCCTCCTCTCTCCTCTCTCTCTCCTCTTCCTCCTCTCTCTCTCCTCTTCCTCCTCTCTCTCTCCTCTTCATCCTCTCTCCTCTCTCTCTCCTCCTCCTCCTATCTCTCCTCCACTTCATCTTCCTCTCTCTCTCTCTCTCTCTCTCCTCCTCTTCATCCTCCTCTTTCTCCTCTTCATCCTCTCTCTCCTCTTCGTCCTCTCTCCTCTCTCTCTCCTCTTCCTCCTCTCTCTCTCCTCTTCGTCCTCTCTCCTCTCTCTCTCCTCCTCCTCCTATCTCTCCTCCACTCAATCTTCCTCTCTCTCTCTCTCTCTCCTCCTCTTCATCCTCTCTCTCCTCCTCTCTCTCTCTTCCTCCTCTTCCTCCTCTCTCTCTCTCTCTCTCTCTCTCTCTCTCTCTCCCCGTCCTCCTCTCTCTCTCCTCTCTCTCTCCTCTTCCTCCTCTTCCTTCAGACGTAAACAGATCAAATGTGTGATGTTGGATTCAGATTATTGAACAAAATCTCTTGAGTGTCAGGACAGTTACACTTATTATTATTATTATTATTATCATAACTATTATTATTGTTGTTTTCATTATTAGTAATAATATTAAAACGATGATGAACCAAAGCAGTGGTGGAGACACATTCAGACGTTCTGCTCTAAAGTTTCTCTCTGATATTTTCTGTTTTTAAAATAAAATAAAATAAAATAAAATAAAAGACATTAAATGAAACAGAGCGGGTGAAACCACAAAGATATAAAATATAATAAACAACAACACGTTAAACAGTGAAACTTTACACTGGAGCTGCTCACAAAATGCTGCTTCAGCCTCTAAAATATGGAAAAATCCTGTTTTTATATCATATTAAACTGAATATTTTTGGGTTTAGGACAAAACGAGACGTTTAAAGTCATAAAGTTCAATTTAGAGAAACTCATTTTTATGTTTTCCAATATTTTAGGAGCCAAACAATTAACAAATGATTTAAAAAGAGTTACAATAGAAATGTTTTATTTAAATCCAGACTGTTAAAAAAGCTTCATATGACTTATTTAATAATATTGTGTTTTTCCAGGAACACACACACACACACACACGCACACACACGCATACACACACACACTCACACACACACACACACACACACACGCACGCACACACACACACACACACACGCACACACACGCATACACACACACACTCACACACACACACACACACACACACGCACACACATACACACAAGCACGCACGCACACGCACGCGCGCGCACACACACACACACACACACACATACTGTTCACCAGTCTGCTTATTCATCAGTTTTTGTGTTTTATTGTCATTGTTTTTACTGTTTTTACTAATTTTAACCGTGAGTTAAATTGTTTTTTACTGTGTCCATTAGGCTTTTATTATATTTTGTAATACGCATTCTTTATTGATGATTGATTTATCTCCGAACAAGTAAATACATAAAATAGAAATAAGAAAACAACAAAAATCGAAATAGTTAAACAAGGCAATGAAAATCATAAAGCAAAATTTAAATGTCCAACAAGTTTTTGTTTACAGCTCGGAAACCCTTCTTCCATGTTTATTTTTTCCATTTTATTTAATTTGTTAAACTTAAGAGTCTTTTTTACATTTATTATTTTATTTTCTTTATGTTAGTTTATTATGTTTTCCATTTTATTTTATTTTTTAAACTTTTTAATATTCTTCTCTATTTACTTTTAGTGCTAAATTTTTTAAAATGTATTTTTCCATTTAATATTTTATCGTCTTATGTTAGTTTATTATCTTTTCCATTTTATTTGATTTTTTTTAACTTATTCATATTCTGCTCTATTAATTTTTTAGTGTTTAATTTATTTAAATTTCCATTTAATATTATTTTTTATGTGAGTTTATTCTGTTTTCCATTTTGTTTTATTTGATTTTTTTAACTTTTTGAATATTCTTCTCTATTCATTTTTTAGTGTTTACTTTATTTAAATGTATTTTTCCATTTAATATTTGATTTTTAAGGTGAGTTTATTACGTTTTCTATTTTATTTTATTTTATTTTACTTTTTATTTTTCTTCTCTATTTACTTTTAGTGCTAAATTTATTTAAATGTATTTTTTCCATTTAATATTTATTTTTTTTATGTGAATTTATCATGTTTTCCATTTTATTTTATTTTATTTTGAAGGCCAATCCACCGTGCTTCCGTTCTTCGCAACCATTTAATCCTTTCCCACAATGCTTTGTGTCCACGTCCCCTGCTTCCTGTTTATTGTGACCGTCTCCACCGGTAAAACCTTAACGTTTGTGCCGCCGTGCCGCCGTCCAAACCCCGGTGAGTAACCGAATAACGACACGTGCCACCGCCAAACCCCGGTTACCGTCGTTTATTCCGCGGTTCGCTCTTTTATTTTGACAGTTTACGTCCAGGGCAGAAAATCCCTCCTCTCGCTTCCTCATCAGTGACACTGAGCCCGGCCGAGCCCCGGAAGTCCACTCACAAAAACACCATTTTAACACTTTCCCGCTTGACAACACGCTGAATTAAATTTTTATGAAATTTTATGACATTTTTAGAAACATATGAATCTTCTGATGAATTCGGCTTTATTATAATTTAACATTTAACTTTAGATCTGAATTTAATGGCTTCTCTAATAATGGATGCGCTGCCAGCATCCGCCCTCCGCGGGGCATTGAGAGGGACCTAATCTCGGTATTTATGAGCAAATCTCTCTTTAATGTTGCTATTAAATGCAACTTAAACACATATGTTTTATATTTAACGCGTCCTGCATGTGAAAATGAGAGCATAGCTGCCTGGAAACGTAAGGTTTCTCTGTCACAAAGGCACAGCTCCCTGCAAACCGAGGGTGGCGTTAAAATGCACCGTTTTGTGAATGGAGTCCGGTGCGACGGTGCTGCTTCGTTAGAAATGAAGAATGAAAGTGTCGCAGAGCAGCCAGATGTTGCTCCTGCAGCACCAACAACATCAGCACTGAAGCTAATCTTATATATCACTATTACAAATGTCCTGGAGGTCAGAGGTCACCTGTGCTTTCATTATTGGCAGTGACGTCACTGTTGTTTTTTTTATAGATACTGTATATGGTGAGTGTTAAAACAGACCCCAGACCTGTTCTTTGTTTGTTTTTACAACACATTATAGTTAAAGTGGTGACCGGATGGTTTCAGTTTTAACTCTGGGATGCATAAAGTCACTTCACATGCAGGTTTATATACAAATATATAAAATAAGAAGATTAGATATTCCTTTATTAGTCCCACAAAGGGGAAACTTTTCTTTTTACAGCAGCAAAGTGGAAGCAAACAGAGAAGAAGCAACAATAAATTGTAGAAAAATTTTAACAATATAGACGCAGGGAAATATAACGTATAACAACATATGTACAATATTTAAAAAATGTTTCAACTTACACAAATAAGGCACGGAGGAAAATATTAATATTGACCATTGTGATTGAAATTCACCTGTGCTTGTGCTTGTGTGCGTGCATGTGTGTGTTTGTGTGTTTGTGTGTGTGTGTGTGTGTGTGTGTGTGTGAATACTTTAGGATACTGTATTGATCCCTGGGTGTATATTAAAACAAACGTAAACATCTGTACACTTTACTACAGACTGTATCGACTCTATATTTGTAAAAAATAGAAGTAAAAATAACATTGTAAATGTCGGTGTGTGTGTTTTACTCCTGTAAAGGAACAATATGTGAAAAAAACAGACAAAAGAAAGAAATATTTATGATTATTTTTGCAGTATTTGTGCACACACGTCGTTTTATTCCACAGTGGCAGATTTAAATCATTTATGATAAAATAAATAATTATAAACACAGGGTCTGTTCAGGTGCTGGAAATACTTACGTTTTAATGTTTTAATGTGTTCAAGGTTTGAAAAGTGCTTTAATTTTGGATAAAATGCTTTAAATTGTTTCCACATTTCCTTTAAAACAAACCGTTAAAGAATCTAAATGCAATTTAATTTCTCCTCCTTCTGTCGTAACGAAACCTTTTAAACATAATAACATGGCTTTAAAATGTGATTTTAAGGAAAAATAAATATGAAATAATAATTTTCTGTTTATTTGTAGAAATATGTAATTTACCACGACTGTAAGGTGCTGGAAAATTTGAAAATGGACCTTTAAAGTGCTTAAAAAGTGCTTAAATTTAACCTAATAATAGTAATAATAATAATAATAATAATTGATAATCAGTCATTATTTAAAGATATTAAAGTGAAAATCATTTAAATCATCTCATGGTAGATGCAGATCAATATTAAACACGTTTATACTCATTTAGTTTATTAATAATTAAACTGAATGACAATAAATTTCTCATTTTCATATTAAATTAATTGTTTCAGTTGTTTTTGAAGCAAAAACATCAAAAGTTCAGCTTCAACAACACGCGTGAAACTGACCTTTGAATCAGACATTAACGGTCCGATTCACCAATACTTCATCATTAATAATCAATAATATTTAAGTCCTCAACATCACTAATTTATATTTATATAAGAATACACAAGTATAAGCATCACAGTGGAGTATTTAATGCATATTTCACACTTTTGATACTTTAAAGTGTCTAAATTTGAACGTCAAACACAAGATTTCTTGAGTTTCTGATTCCTGCTGCAGATCAAAGTCTCTCACACATGAAATTCTAATTAAATATCACTTTATAACAGTTATTATACTTTATTATATTATTATTATAATGTTATAACTGTTGTATCAGATGCTGCTCCTCCTGATCTGATGCATCTGCTCCCCCTCGTCTCAGGACTGTAGCTGCTCCTCTTCCTCCCCCGGCCTCGGTTCACGATGGAGGACTCGGAGACGGAGCTGGTGGTGTCGGAGTCGGACGCCCTGGGTGCAGACTTCATCACGGTGGAGCTGGACACGCAGCCCATCGAGTACGTGGTGAAGTGGGCCGAGGTCGGCTCCAAGTTCACCATCTCCTGCGTGAAGAAGGACTCGGACGACCCGGCGGAGCTGACGGCCGACCACCTGAAGATCGAGACGGACGAGGCCTTCTTCGCCCCCTACGAGGAGGTGTACCCCTGCGAGGTGACGGAGCAGAGCGTGGAGATAAAGATGGACTCTGACTCTGACGAGGAGGACACCGAGGAGGAGCAGGAGGTGCTGGTGGAGGCCGGGAGCAGCCAGCTGGACGGCGAGGCCGACTCGGACCAGGCCGACTACGAGCCGGAGGAGCGGCAGTACCGCTGCAGCTACTGCGGGAAGTGTTACAGCCACGCCTCCAGCCTGTACCGCCACCAGCAGACGCACACCGGGAAGAGCAGCGGGGCGTCGCTGCCCAGCAAACGGGCGCTGGAGCCCACGCACCAGGAGGCGCGCCACACCTGTCCCCACTGTGGGTTGAGCTTCAAAGGCAGCAGGTCTGTAACAAACAATATTAACTCATTAACACAGTGTCCAGCACGGCCAGCCATCACCGTATGAGTGGCTCAGTCCACCTTAACTGGGCCTTAAGGTGGACTGAGCCCCAGTCAGAGGAGCCAGACTGCTGTCAGCAGCCATTTCATGCCCGTTTTATTAGTTTGTGTTTCTTGTGTTTCTCTGTTGAGTTTTGCGTTTTAATGGACGCTCTTGTTGTTGAGTTGTGTTTGTCTCTCATGTATTTGTTGCCCTTCTAGGGACGGGGCGTTGCAGATTAGCGGTTAATGCTACATACAAATAAACATTCAAATAAATAAATCAGTGGCGACCACGTTTAAAGTGTAACTCCGGCGCGAAATCATCCCATGGTCCAATGAATATACATCAAATCTGCAAGAGAGAGAAGAGAGTGGCTAACAGCTGGACGTGGCTAACAGTGATTAGCTCGGGGCAGTACTGTGAAGGCATTCAAAGGTCTTTTTTAACCACTAATGCTGCTGAAAATAACAGCAAACCTCTGCAGCAGCATGAGAAGAGTCCCTACACACAAAACAAAGTAGCAACAGCGTAGTTAGTGAACCCAGAGTTTATTAAAAGAGAGTTTACGTCCGTATTGACAGGCAGTCCAAACAAGTCGATTACAGAATGCACTGGAGTTCAAATCTATCGAAGTTCAATAGATTTGAACTCCGTAATCGACTTGTTTGGACTGTCGCTTTGAGTGGTTCAGCACTCAGCCCCGAGCTAATCAGTGTTAGCCGCGTCCGGCTGTTAGCGACTCGCCAGGATTTCCCTGTTAATAGTTGATCAATGGAAAAAGTGTGTGTGTGTGTGTGTGTGTGTGTGTGTGTGTGTGTGTGTGTGTGTGTGTGTGTGTGTGTGTGTGTGTGTGTGTGTGTGTGTGTGTGTGTGTGTGTGTGTGTGTGTGTGTGTGTGTGTGTGTGTGTGTGTGTGTGTGTGTGTGTGTGTGTGTGTGTGTGTGTGTGTGTGTGTGTGTGTGTGTGTGTGTGTGTGTGTGTGTGTGTGTGTATTACTGATTATTTTACACACATTTGACACTTTTCTTGCGTCAGTTTGTCGTTTTTCTTTCTCTCTTTTTCACTAAATCAATAAAGTTTTATCGGTTAGTGACTTTTCGTGCTCTGTTTGTTTGTTTGTCCGTCTCAGGATGTTGGGCAGTCACCTGCGGCTCCACGGGAAGCGGCGGATCCACCCCTGCAACATCTGCGGGAAGGAGTTTAACCACAGCTCCAGCCTGTCGCGCCACCGCCTCATCCACAAGAAAGGAAAAGGCCCCAAAGACGTGGCCCTCGGCCCCAACATGGCCGCCCTGCGCCACTCGCTGAAGGCCGGCGGCAAGAACAAGAAGACCAAGAGGCAGAGGCAGCAGCAGCAGCAGCAGCAGCAGCAGCAGCAGCACGTGGCGACCGCCATCATTCAGAGTCAAAGCGGCGATAAGTTCTACGCCTGCCCGCAGTGCGACATGAGCTTCAGGACGTCCACGCAGCTCTCCAAGCACCAGGTCACGCACGTGAAGGAGCTGCTGGACAACTACACGCCCGGCAAGGAGAACCTGGGCGAGAGCTCGTCGGACCTCAAGATCCGCCTCAAGCTCTGCTCCCGCGACAAGCCTAACTTCTACACCCTCTGCAAGAAGAACCGCCGCCGCCGGGGGGGGAGGCCCGCCAAACGGGGCTCCGCCACCTCTGAGGAGGAGGGGGGCGGAGGAGGAGCCGGTCGCCACGGCTGCAACCAGTGCGGGAAGCGGTTCAGCTACGCCTCCAGCCTGGTGCGGCACCAGCAGACCCACAGGGCGGGGGACGGCGGCGGAGGCGGCGGCGAGAGGCGGGGGAAGCTGCAGCAGCACCACCATCAGAAGCAGCTGCACATCAAGACCGGTCTCCCCGCCGCCAAGACCAAGACCTACACCTGCGCCGCCTGCAACAAGACCTTCATGCACTCGTCGAGCTTCTCCCGCCACAAGAAAGCCCACATGGAGGAGGAGCAGCGGGCCCAAGCCGCCGCCGCCAAACGCCGGAAGAGAGTCGTGTTGGACGAGACCGCTCCGCTGGAGTCCGACTCCGAGTGACGTCACCCGGCTCGGGACTGGGTTTGGACCAGTCCTGGGTTGGTTCT
Source organism: Echiichthys vipera (assembly GCF_963691815.1). NCBI lineage: Eukaryota > Metazoa > Chordata > Actinopteri > Perciformes > Trachinidae > Echiichthys > Echiichthys vipera. The sequence goes on along the minus strand of NC_139836.1, from coordinate 3,488,985 downwards.
GAATCAGCACTGACTGGTTCTGGAGACGTTGGGGACAGACTCTGGGCTGCTCTGGACCTGGTGGATTCTTCTCTGGTGTAGATAGCAGCAGAACGCCCATATATGGTCGTACACACATATGGTCGTATCCATATATGGTCACAACTGACCGTTAGCTCTTAAGGATGGGATTAGATTTAAAGTGTTAGCCCCGCCCCCCTCCACCTGTCTGTCAGGTTGCACACGGACGCTGTTCGCTTTCATTCTTCCCTCGCCACACTCCTCACGCCTGCCACTACATTTCCCATCAGCCCCGGGACCTGTCGATCTGATCGCCGTGTCAGAACTCAGCAGGCAGAGAGCATTATGGGAAACTGAGTCTCCACAGAAGAGATTGAATCTACAGTTGTCGGTTTCAACCGTACGGAAGTTTATGAACGACAAAACTTCAGATACACTCAAACAAACCCCGCCCCCCTGCTCCTCCAATCACATCCGAGCGTCTCTCTCTCTCTGGATCCTATTGGTCGACAGTTTAGCATCATCCGCCAGCATCCGCAAAACAATAATTATGACTTTATTTATAATTTCTTTCAGTCACAAAGTAAATTTATTAATTCCACTTGGTGATTAGAGATTATTAGACGTCGTAAATAATCCTCAATTTATTTTAAAAAATTGATGAATTCATTAATTTCAAACCAAAAAACACATTAAATTCGTATCATATTTATTTATTTAACCTTTATTATAATAAGACAGACGTTTTGTCGTCCCTAAGCCTCCGTACTGATCCGATCCGGTTAACCTCGTCTCCACGTTTGTGTTTTTTTACATCACCGCCCGGTTCCTTCCTGGTTTTCATCAGAGTGGTTTTGATTGGCTGAAGTTCTGACTGGTGCAGCGCTCTGATTGGTCGAACTGTGTTTGTGGCTTTGATATTTTTTTTAAAAACAAAAAAGGTTCAAATGTGAAATCCGAGCAGACGAGCCGATTGGTCAGAGCCGCGTTTCCTCCTCATTAACGTTTGCATGAAGACTATAACCTGCAGCTAGTCGGCCATATTTGTAGTTTTTCGGCGGTGTGTGTGTTTAGCAGCGGAGCGGTCGTGTCGCGGAGGGCGAAGGGGAAACTGCACTACTTATTTATGAAATTTGGAACAATGTTGTAATATATAAATATAAATATTTAAATGTGACTCACAAGTTGAAAAAACAGGAAGAAAAAAAAAACAAGAGAGCGTCTCGCTGCCCTCGTTACCGTAGCAACACCACCGCCACCTCCATCGTTTAGCACCGTCATAATGAAGCAGACAGGAAACGACTCCAGCAGTTTTGTTTATTTTTCAAAGTAAAAGCCTCCGAATGAGACAAAGAAACAACAGAAAAAAGCTCTTTATTGTTCCAACGCACAAACGGGCGTACACCGCTAACAAAAACGACACGATGTCATGAACTCTGCGAGCGGAATCGAACACAAGACTTTGTGTTTTTAGCAAATTGTGACTCAAACCTCATCTGAAGAAACATCCGGGAACAAAAAAAGCGCTTTAAAAAGTCGACAATTTGCACTAAAATTGCAAAGTCGACGGACTCAAACAGTTGGAAAACAGTTAATCGCTAAAATGAGACTTTACTTTGGAGACAGAGGCTGTTTGGACGTTTTGCCCCGCCCCCTTTTCACCTTCACTTCCTGTCTCCCGTCGAGCCGTCTGATGGCGGCGGACACTCTGAGTTTGTGAATAACATTTTACTGTGTGAATTGGATTTGACTTAATTTAATGGTGACCTATTTATAAGTGTGTGTAGGCGGCGGACCGTCGCACTACGAAGCTCCCGTAGAAAATACAAAAAAAGAAGCTCCTCCTCCTCCTCCTCCTCCTCCTCCTCCTCCTCCCGCTCTTCATCCTCCTGGTTTTCGTTTCCTCCGTTTTGGGCGTTAAAGCTGCCGTTCTCCTCCGTTGGATCACGTTGTGTTGGTTTCATTTCTCTTCGGTTCGTGTTTCAGCGAAGCTTCACCTGCAGATAGAAGGTTGTTTGTCATTGTATCGTGTTCAATAGAAATAAACCCAGTTGACATGTTTTGTCTTGCGTTTTGTAATAAACCTCTAAAAGAACTTTGCCCTTTTTTTGTGTGTCTTCACTAGCGCTGACGGTGTCTACGGAAGCCCAGAGAGGACATTTAAGCTTTTGCAGCCGGCCACAAGTGTAACACCGGCGCAAAATCGGCACTTTCACACATCAAATAAGCCGTCGAGAGCCGTCGTGTACAAACTATTAACGGAGAAATTCTGGAGTCGCTAGTAGCCGGACGTGGCTAACAGTGATTAGCTCGGGGCAGCACGGTGAAGGCATTCAAAGGTCTTTTTTAACCACTAATACTGCTGAAAATAACAGCAAACCTCTGCAGCAGCATGAGAAGAGTCCCTACACACAAAACAAAGCAGCAATGGGCTCCTTCCTTTGGGATTGACTTTGATAATCCACTTGAATGGACTTTACTATGAGAGGAGCTGGTACAGGGGCCAGTAGGTAAGTCTTTAAAACACTCTTTTAATAAACTCTGGCTTCACTAACTACGCTGTTGCTGCTTTGTTGTGTGTGTAGGGACTCTTCTCATGCTGCTGCAGAGGTTTGCTGTTATTTTCAGCAGGATTAGTGGTTAAAAAAGACCTTTGAATGCCTTCACTGTACTGCCCCGAGCTAATCACTGTTAGCCACGTCCGCCTGTTACTGACTGAAAACTTGCTCTTTCACATTGGGGTAAAAACTTTTTTCTCCTGCAGTACAAATGTGTAATTTTGTCCTATTCCAAAATTTTGTGTTGTAACATTTCTGCGTACTAAGGGTCCGTACAGAGCGTTGAATCATATGAAGTGGGAGGACACACACAGGCTTTCCTGTGTATATTTAAACTAACAGCGTCTGTGAGCGGTTCAAACGACAGAAGTGCTCGCCATCAAATCGCCAAAGTCCTGCAGAAATCTCCAAATGTCACTTTTTTTAAATCCCAAACCACAGCATTAACTTTTTACGGTGTTCCTCGACGCCTGGCTGTGTCAGAGTGGGGTTTTAGAGGCTTTTAATTAATATTTAAAAGGTTAGATTTTTAAAAAAAGCAGTCTAACAAGATACGATGGTTATTATTACGGATTTATGACGAGGACAACGTGACGCCCGGAGCGCAGCTGCATCTCAAATAATCCTCAGGTTCACAGTTTTCAGGCGATTTTCAACGTTTCTGTGTAAAATCTGCTTTTTACCTTTTATCCGCACTTGTAAAGAGTCACGGGCCGTAAAAAGAATAAATCTGTAAAAACATAAGAAAATAAATGTTGAACTATAAAGACATTTTTACATTTCCTTATTTATTCCTGTTTAAAAATATTTTTAGTCTCCCCCCTCTCTCTCACCCCATTTCCTGTCTGTCCATTAATAATAATAATAATAAAACTGCCAAAAAATACTCTTAAAATATACATATTTAACCATTGCATTTAATTTTTGTTTTTTATCTATAGTTATATATTTCTATATAATGTAATTTATTTATTTTCTGTTATATTTTATTATTTTCCTTATTGCTTTTATTTATTTATTTATTTTTTCACATTTATTTTATTTATTCCTGTTTATATTTACACACTTTTGTTCTTATTCTTTTACAGATTTATTCTTTATTTTTACGGCACCCTGAGTCTCTGACCACAGCGTGTTCAGCTCCCTCTGCTGGAGAAAGTGAGAAGCTGCACAGATGCACTTCTTGTGAATCCTTTCAGAATAAGGTCCCACACTTCCTGTCTGTGCTCCAGATGTGCAGCTGCTTTCACTTCCTACGACAGCGGTTAAAAGTCACAAATATTGAAAACTCGGGCGTAAGTACAGTAAATATTAAATATATTCGTACGTTCATCTTCAGGGTCGAACACAAAGATCTGACATTTGTGCGTCCAAATGATGCAAAACCACCACAAAAAGATGCAAAATGTCTAAAAATAGATGCAAAACCACCACAAAAAGATGCAAAATGACTAAAAATAGATGCAAAACCACCACAAAAAGATGCAAAATGTCTAAAAATAGATGCAAAACCACCACAAAAAGATGCAAAATGACCACAAAAAGATACAAAATGACTAAAAATAGATGCAAAACCACCACAAAAAGATGCAAAATGACTAAAAATAGATGCAAAACCACCACAAAAAGATGCAAAATGACTAAAAATAGATGCAAAACCACCACAAAAAGATGCAAAATGACTTAAAATAGATGCAAAACCACCACAAAAAGATTCAAAATGACTAAAAATAGATGCAAAGCCACCACAAAAAGATGCAAAATGACTAAAAATAGATGCAAAACCACCACAAAAAGATGCAAAATGACTAAAAATAGATGCAAAGCCAGCACAAAAAGATGCAAAATGACTAAAAATAGATGCAAAACCAGCACAAAAAGATGCAAAATGTCTAAAAATAGATGCAAAACCACCACAAAAAGATGCAAAATGACCACAAAAAGATGCAAAATGACTAAAAATAGATGCAAAACCACCACAAAAAGATGCAAAATGACCACAAAAAGATGCAAAATGACTAAAAATAGATGCAAAACCACCACAAAAAGATGCAAAATGACCACAAAAAGATGCAAAATGACTAAAAATAGATGCAAAACCACCACAAAAAGATGCAAAATGACCACAAAAAGATACAAAATGACTAAAAATAGATGCAAAACCACCACAAAAAGATGCAAAATGACTAAAAATAGATGCAAAACCACCACAAAAAGATGCAAAATGACTAAAAATAGATGCAAAACCACCACAAAAAGATGCAAAATGACTAAAAATAGATGCAAAACCACCACAAAAAGATGCAAAATGACTAAAAATAGATGCAAAACCACCACAAAAAGATGCAAAATGACTAAAAATAGATGCAAAACCACCACAAAAAGATGCAAAATGACTTAAAATAGATGCAAAACCACCACAAAAAGATTCAAAATTACTAAAAATAGATGCAAAACCACCACAAAAAGATGCAAAATGACTAAAAATAGATGCAAAACCACCACAAAAAGATGCAAAATGACTAAAAATAGATGCAAAGCCAGCACAAAAAGATGCAAAATGACTAAAAATAGATGCAAAACCAGCACAAAAAGATGCAAAATGTCTAAAAATAGATGCAAAACCAGCACAAAAAGATGCAAAATGTCTAAAAATAGATGCAAAACCACCACAAAAAGATGCAAAATGACTAAAAATAGATGCAAAACCACCACAAAAAGATGCAAAATGACTAAAAATAGATGCAAAACCACCACAAAAAGATCTCTCTCTTATTACACATATTGAATAATTACACACCACAAAATAATAACACAACTTTCACACACGTGCAAAGTAAATCTGTGAGCACAAAATATTCACACAGCTGAAAAACTTTATTTCACATCCACACGTTCAGATGCAAACGTGCAGTTTCTCTCACGTGCACAAGAGGAGAGATAGGGTTCATAAAGGATTTGTAAGAATCATTTTACCATCTCAGAATCTTAACGACACTTAAACGACCCCGTAGAACAACAGCTTGTGATCTGTCACTTCTGCTGACAGGATGCACTTTGTGTTGGTGACACCAGAGGGCGCCGGGTCACCGTCCACCGTCCACCACGAGCTGCAGCTCCGGTTTCCTCCAACACGTTCATCGTTTCCACTCGTGATATCAAAGACAGGGATGTGATGTCAGTAACTCACTCACATGGGGCACATGTCTGTCTTTGTCTCCTGCTGGAGAGGAACAGGAACTACGTTTGCTCTGCATCAGGGTCTTTCCTGTGTTTTAGGTCGTTAGCTGAGAGAGAGACGGAGCAGGGACCCCCTACTACCACGGGGGGGTTACTGTATGGGCCTACTGGCTACAGGCCCAAACACACACAACACACAACAATCACAGGCTGAATGACCACAAACAAATATAAAATGACAGAGCAAGCAAAACAACTAAAAACAGATGCAGAACCATGACAAAAAGATATAAAATGCTAAAAACAGACACAAAAACACCACAAAAACATGAAAAATG